>NC_088869.1:38189076-38558363 GCF_032884065.1 Artemia franciscana | reverse complement strand
AGTACTTCCAGAGCAAGGATCCTCTCGGTTCCGGTCAGTCTTAGGGCGAAATTCTCCCTGAGATATGACATCCAGTAAAGATGTCTGCGCAGGATCTTCTGTTTGGTAGGCAGCTCACAGCAAGTGTTCATAGGCCGGGAAAACTTTTAACCCTAGAGCCGTTTTACTTTTCGTCAATAGTGCTTCTTGTTGAAATTAGACATAGGCCTACAGAAAGGAATGAAAAAAAGAACTTTCAGTTTAATTTAATGTCAAAGTATACCCCTCGAACTTCTAATGTAATTTTATGTGTAGACCCCTCGGAATTAAGTTAGCAATCATGTAAAATTTATGCTCACGTTGTCCCCCAATCCTCAAGATCTTACGAATTGTCCTTTAACTTCTAATACTTCTAATGCAGGTAATCTATTTTTCAAGCGTGTGCACATATCCCTGAGTTTCCAGCCCCTTCCCTCTCCAAAAAAAACTATAGAGATGCCTGAATGTTGGATCAGGATTTTGTTTGACCCTAATACAGATTCATTCTTTTGCTTTTAGCTTATGTTCTTAACGTGAAAAGTCATTTTAACTAATTAGCTGTTATCGAAATTCATTTTCACTTTTACTTGGCTCTTTGCATCCGGGCCATAAATGTTTTGAAGGTCGGCTTATCAAGCAAGGAAAATAAAAGTAAAAATAATTCAGTCTCTGAATAATCTATGGTTCAAATCAACTTAATACTAGTTAGGATACATTCTTTTTAGCTGTAGGAATATTGTAGAGTACATCGTAAGATTTTGACCTTCATCCTCTGTTGATTTTACAAACCGTTAAGGTGGTTTGGATTGAATAAGCTTCTAATTGGTCAGGTATGCCTTTTCCCCTATAAAAGAAAGTTCAACTTTCACGCTTAATCCGGTCATCAAAGTGCAATGTTAGACGCAGCTACTCAGACAGTTAAATTTTTGTAAAAAATAATTCTAGAAGGGCAAGGGGATGGTGTCTATTTGGGACAAGGCCTTGACCCCCCCGGATTCTGTATTTACTTATTTTGGTACTATCAGAGAAGCAGTGTTTTTTGATCTTTTAGTTTTCTAAGAAATTAACAAAAAGAGCAACCCTTCCCCTAGGTTTTGGAAAATATAATTTACCCTGATCTCCAGATTTCAGTGAATTGACACCACTGATCAAGGGCAATTGATAATCTGTCGGACAGAATTTGTACTTTGGTTGAATCACAGTTACAGAGCTTTTCAAGGAATCCACCTGCTGACAGCAAATCTTTCCCCATTTTCATAGGTGTTGGGTAAAAGATTAAACTATTTTTTCGCCATTAGCATATCTGCCATAACATCACTGTCATCGTTTTTGAAGCCACGAGTCTAACTCTAGTCCCGATGGATGGGAGCGAGACTTCTTTGTCCGGCTAGTTAACTATTCGATGAAAAAAAAAGCGAAAATAACTAAGTACAATAAAAGAAAAATAAATGTAAAAAGAAAATTAAAAAAAAACTTTTACAACGAATAAACGAAATATTTAATAAGAACAACAAGATACTGAAACTCCAAAACTGAAAACTAGTAACAAGTCAAAGAAAAAAAAAAGTATGTTGAAGAACCAACCTTACATAAAAAGCAGTTACTACTTTGTTATTCATACCTATTCATTTTTTTTTTGTTTTCATTCACGATTTGAAGTAATATATTCATTTTCTTTTTTTTCCGATTTTGTTTATTTCCTATAAAAATGGGTTATTCACCTATCTTTTTGGAATTAGCAATTATCGGGAATTCAATTTCATTTTTTTACTTGGTTCTTTGGCATCCAAGATATTTTGTCTCTACCCACCCTAATATAGGTTTAGAAATATGTCTTTTTGGTATTTGCTCTAAAAATACTTTTCCCGGCATTTTTATTGAAAAAATTAAAAAAAGCAAGATTTCCCACTATTATATAATTTGAAAAGTAAATTTTGTCCCCACCCCTACATTTCTGTGAATTAACGCTACTGGGCAAGAGTGATTGTAAATACGTCTGAGATTACTTGTGCCTCCGATTACTTTTCATGACTGTCGTCTGGTGACAGCAAATCTTTCTCCGTTCCATTAATTCTTGAGCAAAGGATCAAAACTAGGTAGCCATTATCTGCCATAGCAACTATCATATTTTTGGAAGCTACCAATCCAGTCTGGACTGTCTAGATCTAATACATGAGAGTTGTGCTGCTTTGAGCCGTCCATTTGACTAGCTGATGAAAACCAAAAAGAGCTATGAGCTCATATGACACTTGTGACGAGGCCGGAAGAGCCAAGAGCCAATAGCTCATATGGTATGAGCTCTAGCAAAATTCTAACAATCAATAAATTGATTTAAATGGAAAATCAGAGGCTGTATGCCGGTCAGGATTTAATATAAGAGCTCTGAGTCATGAGGTCCTTCTAAATATCAAATTCATTAAGATCCGATCACCCACTAGTAAGTTATAAATGCCTCATTTTTTTAATTTTTTCTCTCCCTTCAGCCCCCCAGATGGTCAAATCAGGGGAAAACGACTTTATCAAGTCAATTTGTTCAGTTCTCTGACACGCCAACCATTTTCATCGTCCTACCACGTCCAGAAGCACCAATCCGCCAAAGCACTGAACCCCATCCATAACTCCCCCAAAGAGAGCAAATCCAGTACGGTTATGCCAATCACGTAGATACATTTGCTTATTCTACCCACAAAGCTTCATCCAGATTCCTCCACTCTAGCGTTTTCCAAGATTTGATTTCCCCCTTGAACTCCCCCCAACGTCAGCAGATCTGGTCAGGATTTAAAATAAGAGCTCTGAGACATGGGTTCCTTCTAAATATAAAATTTCATTAAGATCCGGACGCCCGTTCTTAAATAAAAAATACCTCAATTTTTTTCTTTTTTTTCAAAACAACGCCCCCCCCCCCCCAGATCCTCCAAAGAGAACGGATCCGTTTCAATTACGTCAATCACGTATCTAGAACTTGTGCTTATTCTTCCCATCAAGTTTCATCCTGATCTTTCCACTCTAAGCATTTTCCAAGATCTCTGTTTCCCCCTTCAGCCCCCTATGTCCCTGGATTCAATTCGAGTCGAATATGGAGAAGCTGAGACATAAGATCCTTCTATACATCAAGTTTCATTAAGATCCGATCACCTGTTCGTAAGATAAAGATACCCCAACTTTCACGTTTTCCAAGAATTCCGGTTTCCCCCTCCAACTCCCCCCCGCAAGGTTAGAGGATCTGGCCAGAATTTAAAAGCGCGCCAAATCACACGATCCGTCTAAATATCAAATTTTATTAAGATCTGATCACCTGTTAGTAAGTTAAAAATACCTCATTTTTTCTAGTTTTTCCGAATTATCCCACCCCCATCTCCACCAAAGAGAGCGGATCTGGTCCGGTTATGTCTGTTCAGCATCTTGAACTTGTTTTCATTCTTCCCACCCAGTTTCATCCTGATCCCTCCGCTTTCAGTATTTTGTAAGATTTCCGGTCCCCCCCAACTGCCCCCCACAATGACATTGGATCTGGTCGGGATTTAAAAAAAGAGATCTGAGTCGTGTGGTCCTTCTAAATATGAAGTTCCATGAAGATCCGATCACTCTTTCATAAGTTAAATGCGTGATTTTTCTAATTTTTCCGAATAACCCCCCCCCCCCAACTCCTCCAAATAGATCAGATCCGTTCCGATCCTGTATCTAGGACTTCTGCTTATTTTTCCCACCAAGTTTCATCCCGATCCCTCCACTCTAAGCGTTTTCCACGATTTTAGGTTCCCCCACAAACTCCCCCCAATGTTACCAGCTATGGTTGGGATTTAAAATAAGAGCTTTGAGACACGATATCCTTCCAAATATCAAATTGCATTGAGATCCAATCACACGTTCGTAAGTTAAAAATACTGAATTTTTCTAATTTTTCAGGATTAACCCCTCCCCCCACCAACTACCCCAAAGAGAGCAGATCCGTTCCGGTTATGTTAATAACGTATCTAGGACTTGTGCTTATTTTTCCCACCAAGTTTCATTCCGATCCCTCCACTCTAAGTATTTTCCACTGAGTGAATCCAGTACGGTTATGCCAATCACGTAGATACGTTTGCTTATTCTACCCACAAAGCTTCATCCAGATTCCTCCACTCTAAGTGTTTTCCAAGATTTTTGATTTCCCCCTTGAACTCTCCCCAACGTCAGCAGATCTGGTCAGGTCCCCCCCAACTCCCCCAAATAGATCAGATCCGTTCCGTTTATGCTAATCATGTATCTAGGACTTCTGCTTATTTTTCTCACCAAGTTTCATCCCGATCCCTCCACTCTAAGCGTTTTCCAAGATTTTAGGTTCCCCCTCAAACTCCCCCAATGTCACCAGATATGGTTGGGATTTAAAATAAGAGCTTTGAGACACAATATCCTTCTAAATATCAAATTGCACTGAGATCCAATCACACGTTCGTAAGTTAAAAATACTTCATTTTTTCTATTTTTCCCGAATTAACCGGCCAAGTATACCAATAACCGGCAATAATACCAAGTGCCATAAAAACCAGCAAAAAACAAGTACGATGAAAATTTCCACCCATCAAAATATAATGAGACGGAATATATTGAAGAAGGTGTAAAATAGCTTTAATGACTAATAAACACAATGTCTAATAAACAAAACAGATATTAAAATAACAAATAAACATTAAAATGTAGCAAACCGCTGCTGCGCAGAATGTTGAATTGCCAACTTCTGTAATTATAACCCCATGCGAAGTTCCTGTCATCTCGGAATCAGCTTTTGCAACTCTCAATGCAAAATTAAGCCTTTGCCTGGATCAATTGAAGTTGGTTAATAGCTCTATCACTCCTGCGGCTGCTCTGCCCCGCATCGCCCCACCGAACCTAATACCGCTAGACCCACCCCTACTTCTATACCCTCACCCCTGCCGCTAGACCCACCCACTAGACCACCTGGCTCTGCTGTCAGGCAGGTCTGCGGGTAATATATCTCAATGGGCTGAGTATAAAAGTAATGCTTTTCCAAACCTCATGATGAGATTACATAATCTTTGTTCTAGGCACTGAATGTTTAGTGTAATGAGTGCTTATTGGTGGGAATATCTCTGGAACCCAGGATAATCCTAACTGCCCTTTTTTGCACTGACTCTAGGTTGTACATCAAGTGAGAAGTGTGTAGTACTGAAGGGCCCCACACAGGGCAGGTATACTCCAAGACTGGTGGCATATAACAAAGATATGCACGGAGGAAACTTTTGACTTCACAACTCTTAAGTTACTCTGAGCCTTGATATCAATAACTTTCGGTATGTAATTATTATTCTAAACAGTTTCAGTAAAGATTTCTGCACGTTTCATAGTTTTAGCAAGATCATTTGATCGCTAGCTTTTATGGCAATTGGTATTAATCAAGTGATCTATAGCGATCGCAAATTCTGTCGGTCTGTCTGTCCCGGTTTTGCTACTTTAGGCACTTCCAGGTAAGCTAGGACAATGAAATTTGGCAGGCGTATCAGGGAACGGACCAGATTAAAATACAATAGTCATTTTCCCAATTTGACCATCTGGGGGGGGCGAGGAGTGAGGGGCCCGTTCATTCGGAAAAAATAGCCAAATTAAATATTTTTAACTTACTTGAAACTTGATGACTAACTTAATGAAATTTGATGTTTGGAAGGATACCGTGTCTCAAAAACTCTTATTTTAAATCCCGACCAGATCCGTTGACATTGGGGGGAGTTGGAGGGGGGAACCTAAAATCTTGGAAAACGCTTAGAGTGGAGGGATCAGGATGAAACTTGGTGGGGAAAATAAGCAGAAGTCCTAGATACGTGATTGACATAACCGGAATGGATCTGCTCCGTTTTGGGGAGGTGGGCGGGGGAATGTTTAATTCAGAAAAAAATAGAAAAAATGAGTTATTTTTAACTTACGAAGGAGTGATCAGATCTTAATGAAATTTGAAGATTGGAAGGATATTGTGTCTCAGAATTCTCATTTTAAATCCCGACTGGATCCGGTGACATTAGAGGGAATTGAGAGGCAGGTCTAAAATCTTCGAAAACGCTTACAGTGGGATGAAAATTGGTGGTAAAAATAAGCAAAAGTCCTAGGATAACCGGAACAGATCCGCTCTCTTCAGGGGAGTTGGGGGGAGGAGGGTTAATTCTGAAAAATAAAAAATGAGGTATTTTTAACTTACGAAGGAATGATCGGATCTTAATGAAATTTGATGTTTAGAAGGATATCGTGTCTCAGAGTTCTTTTTTCAAATCTCGACCGGATCTGGTGACATCGGGTGGAGTTGGGGGGGGGGGACCTAATATCTTAGAAAACGCTTAGAATGGAGGGAATGGGATAAAAATTTATTGGAAAAATAATCTTAAGTCCTAAATACGTGATTGACATGACCAGAACGGATCCGCTCTCTTTGGGGGAGTTGGGGTTGGCGGTTAATTCTTATAAATTAGAAAAATGAGGTATTTTTAACTTAACTTACGAAGGAATCATCGGATCTTAATGAAATTTGATGTTTGGAAGGATGTAATGTCTCAAAACTCTTATTTCAAATCCCGATTTGATCTGGTGAAGGGGAAGCTGGGGGGTGGCAGAACCTATAATATTGGAAAACGCTTAGAGTGGAGAGATCGGGATGAAACATGGTGAAAAAAAAGCATAAGTCCTAGATACGGGATTGACATAACCAGAAAAGATTTGCTCTCCTTGGGGGAGTTTTTTTTTTTTGGGGGGGGGGGGGGGTTAATTCTAAAAAATTAGAAAAATGAGGTATTTTTAACTTGCGAACGAGTGATCGGATTTAAATGAAATTTGATGATTAGAAGGATATCGTGTCTCAGAGTTATTTTTTTAAATCTTGACCGGATCCAGTGACATTTGGTGGAGTTGGGGGGGGGGACCTAAAATCTTGGAAAACGCTTAGAGTGGAGGGATCGGGATAAAACTTGATGGGAAAAATAATCTTAAGTCCTAAATACGTGATTGACATGACCAGAACGGATCCGCTCTCTTTGGGGGAGTTGGGGCTGGGGGTTAATTCTTATAAATTAGAAAAATGAGGTATTTTTAACTTAACTTACGAAGGAGTCATCGGATCTTAATGAAATTTGATGTTTGGAAGGATTTAATGTCTCAAAACTCTTATTTCAAATCCCGATTTGATCTGGTGAAGGGGAAGCTGGGGGGTGGCAGAACCTAAAATATTGGAAAACGCTTAGAGTGGAGGGATCGGGATGAAACTTGGTGAAAAAATAAGCATAAGTCCTAGATACGGGATTGACATAACCAGATAAGATTTGCTCTCCTTGGGGGAGTTTGGGGGGGGGGGGGGTTAATTCTAAAAAATTAGAAAAATGAGGTATTTTTAACTTGCGAACGGGTGATCGGATCTAAATGAAATTTGATGATTAGAAGGATATCGTGTCTCAGAGCTATTTTTTCAAATCTCGACCGGATCCAGTGACATTGGGTGGAGTTGGGGGGGGGGACCTAAAATCTTGGAAAACGCTTAGGGTGGAGGGATCGTGATACAACTTGATGGAAAAAATAATCTTAAGTCCTAAATACGTGATTGACATGACCAGAACGGATCTGCTCTCTTTGGGGGAGTTGGGGCTGGGGTTAATTCTTATAAATTAGAAAAATGAGGTATTTTTAACTTAACTTACGAAGGAGTCATCGGATCTTAATGAAATTTGATGTTTGGAAGGATGTAATGTCTCAAAACTCTTATTTCAAATCCTGATTTGATCTGGTGAAGGGGAAGCTGGGGGGTGGCAGAACCTAAAATATTGGAAAACGCTTAGAGTGGAGGGATCGGGATGAAACTCAGTGAAAAAATAAGCTCAAGTCCTAGATACGGGATTGACATAACCAGAAAAGATTTGCTCGTCTTGGGGGAGTTTGAGGGGGGGGGGGGTAATTCTAAAAAATTAGAAAAATGAGGTATTTTTAACTTGCGAAAGAGTGATCGGTACTTAATGAAGTTACATATGTAGAAGGGCCTCAAAAATCGGATCTCTAATTTTGAATCCCAACCGGATCCAGTGTCATTAGGGGGGGGGCAGAAATCTTTGAAACGCTTAAAGCGCAGAAATCACGATAAAACTTGGTGGAAAGAATAAAGATTAGTCCAAGATAGGTGACTGACATAACCGGACCGGATCCGCTCTCTTTGGTGGAGTTTGGGGGGGGGGGGAGTAGTTCGGAAAAATTAGAATTTTTTTTTTATTATTTTTAACGTACGAACAGGTGATTAGATCTTAATGAAATTTGATATCTGGAAGGATCTTGTGCTTTAGAATTCTCATTTTAAATCCCGAACAGATCTGGTGACATTGAAGGGAGTTGGAGGGAAAGCCTGAATTCTTGGAAAACGTGAAAATCAAGGTATCTTACGAATGGATGATCAGATCTTAATGAAAATTGATATTTAGAAGAATCGTATGTTACAGATGCTCCATTTTCAATTCGAATCGGATCCGGGGACATAGAGGGTTGGAGGAGGGAAACAAAAATCTTGGAAACAGGAAATCTTGAAAAACGCTTAGAGTGGAGAGATTGGGATGAAACTTGATGGGAAGAATAAGCACAAGTTATAGGTACGAGATTAATGTGATTGGTACTTAAGTATATTTGATATTTAGAAGGGCCTCGTGATTCAAAGCTCTTGTTTTAAATCCTAGCCGGCATTGAGCCTCTGATTTTCCTTTTAAAGCAAGTTATTGATTATTAGAATTTTGCTACAGCTCATACCATATGAACTCTTGGCTCTTCCAGCCTTGTCACAAGTGCCATATGAGCTCTTAGCTCTTGTTAGAGTTCTTTAGATATTAAAAACACCAAATATCATCTCGTGTCTTCTGGGAAGTGATGATTCTTTTTTGTTCTAAGTTTTGACTTAACTATTTACTTCCGCAAGAAAAACCTCAGGATTAAAAAACAATTTTGCTCGTTTTGCTTGTTTCTAACATACACAATAAACCTTGCAATAAGATCTTAGTTTATTTTATGCGATGAAAATAAATAAGTCAACATGGTTTTTGTCAAAATAGGACAACAAGAACAGGCTTTACTCCCTACCGCCCTTAAACTTTCCGACAAGATATGTACAACTTTGCGACGCAACTGGAGCTCAAGTCTGAGGGACATGATGTCACCGGTGTCTCTGAAATTTTGCACATCAAATTTTTTTTAATTTTATGAAAATGAAAACAATCAAATCTTTTTTGTCAGCTGTTTTTTTTTTTCAAAACACTTTTCTTAGTTTTCACCTACTAAAGGGGGCTGGGAGGGGTATTAAACAAGGGAGCTTCATAAGCCCCTGGTTAGGGTTCTCTAATAATGGAGATTACAAGGGTTCTGTTTATATATTTTTTAGCCTTTCCACTCCAGAAATGATAACAAAAATTATCGTTTTTGGTGCCACATGGCATCTTAAGAAGGATTTATTGATAACAATTTATAATAACTATGTTGACAGAGGCAATAGTCCTTAAATGAGCCTTTAAAAATATTTTTGTAGCCTTGCAGAAATCTACATGCCCTGATAGAAAATAATATAGAAATAAATAAGGAAACCGCGTTCTAACCATGCCAGAAATGATTTTTCTCGTTTGTCAATATAGGGAGGTGGCTCAAACTTTCGGTTCGGGGGTTTTGAACCATGAAAGATCGATTAGCTATCTTAGAAATTGCATTCCCCGGCATTTCGATCATCTTTAGGCCAAAATTGCTATGTTGGGGTGCAAAATGGCGGAGTTCTCCACTTTACTGTAATATAATCTCTTTTGTTACTTGAAAAGCGCACTAAATATTGCAGCCTGCTCTCTCCCAACATTTTGTGGTCACTGATTAGACAGGGTGACTCCTAGAAAAAAACAAAAACAATAATCAGTGCTACCCATATAAAAAAAAGCCATTTTTGTTGTTGTTTGAGGTGAGGGACTCCAATTCTCCTTTATATTAGCAACCACGGTGATTCCAATGGTACACTTTTTATTTCGATCTGAAACCATTTTTAAGTGCTTTCTTTTGAAATTCTATAAATTCGCTTTCACAATTAACTTTCACTATAATGATCAACCAAAATAATGCTTACTATAAATCTTTGACAGTTTTTTTTCACTAGACACTTCTTTTCAAACGGGTTTTAAAATTTAGTTACTATGGCCCTTAGTTCACTCTTTACTAAACTGCACTATTGCTGCAACCACGATTCTCATAGTGCATCATTGAAGTTCATCATGTGGAGAATGGTCCGGACGAGATTTCCCCTTATTATAATTTCATTCCCATATAATTCCTCACAAACATTTAACTTAACAGAAAATTTTTACACGTTTGATGAAAATTTAATAAGCGGAGTTTGGTTATCGCATTAGTTCAAATTACTTGTTATAATTTCTTTTAAGTTGATTAAGTACTCTATCTCACAGGAAAACTGCATTTAAAATTGGTTGCAGTAACCAGACGAAAATTTTCCTAAGCATATACATATACTATGAAAATGTGAAAACTTGCTTTTGCGCAATAACAAGTTACATTATATCGTGATTTTACCTGCGTAAACTAATGAAGGGCTTTCATTAAAGAGTAGGTCATTGTTGAATGTCTTTATTGTTTCTTTGAGATAAACAAAACAGGAACCCTGCCAGGAATTACTAGGGGGATTTAATTAGTATTTATGCTGAAACCAAGAGGTATAAGCATAGACTAATCTTTTTTTCCATTGTTTTAATTTATAGCACTTGATGACATAAGGCACTATAAATAATTCATCATGTTTCAGATTTTTTTTACCGTATTCGTTACTGTCATGACCTTAAGATTGCCAGGCTCACCATACCCTTGGCCACTCAGCTTTTGGGCTATTTGTTGTTTTGCTAGTCAACAGTCATCAACCGTGAAATATTTTTATGGCATTTGGTTTTTACCAACTGACATATAGCGATCACAATTTCTGTCCGTCGGTTTGTCTGTCTGTCTGTCGGTCCTGGTTCTGCTAGTTCGGGCCCTTCCAGATAAGCTAGGACGATGAAAGTTGGCAGGCGTATCAAGGACCAGACAAGATTAAATTAAAAATTCCCCGATTCGACCGGGGAGAGGACCGACCAAACGAGACAGTTGAGAAGAATTTTTATTTGCGATAAAACAAATGATTGTTGTTCTTACGTGCGTCTCGTTGGTATAGTGGTATAGTAGTTGCTTTGGGTGAGACCCGTTCTGACTTCGAATCTTGGATAACTTTAATTTTTACATGAAGAAGATCTGAAACTAGAGACGTGATCGATATAGCGATACCAGACTGAATAAGAAATAGTTACTTCCCCGATTCGACCATCTGGGGAGGGGGGAGTGGAGGGAGAGTTAATTCTGAAAAATTCGAAAAAATGAGGCATTTTTAAATTGTGAACGGGTGATCGAATCTTAACGAAATTTGGTATTTAGAAGGACCTCGTGTCTTACAGTTCTTATTTTAAATCTTTTTTTTTCATTTTAAATTTTGTATGTTTATCTTACGAATGGGTGATCAGATCTTGATTAAACTTGATATATAGAAATATCTCCTGTCTAGGATGTTCCATTTTCAAATCGGATCTGGGGACATTGGGGATAGAGGGAGGAAGCAGAAATTTTTGCAAGCGCTTAGAGTGGGGAGATCGGGATGAAACTTGATGGGAAGAATAAGCATAAGTGCCAGATACGTGATTGACATAAATGGAACGGATCTGATCTCTTTGGGGGATTTGGGGGTGGGGATTTCCTGTGCTTTGGTGGGTTCAGTGCTTCTGGACGAATAGCTAAGTCGATAACTCTAGGTTCGAGTCTAATTTTAGGTTCCGACTTCGTCACAAGTGCCATATGAGCTCTTGGCTCTTGTTTTCTGGCAAAATTAGCCTTTTTCATCAATATTTTTGGCTGCATTAGCAAATGATCACACGTTGCCTCTCGATGTATATTGTAATCGATAAATATTTTTTTCCGGCTTCGAGTTAACAACAATTTTGGGGGACAAATATGAAACTTTTTTGCAGGATATCTTTTACGATAAATAAAATTTTAAATAGGGATAAAATCCTTTTAGTAGACAGTGATAAATTTCACAAAAAATACTAGATATTTTGGTCACATATGTAGAGTATGTCATCAGAAGTAATAGTGAACTAAATCATTTAAAAACAATAATTTAAATACAAAATAAATAACTACATATTGTTTAACAATTATCGTAAATAGAGTAGAAACCAAATTCACCCGTGTCTATATTTAAAGTCATATTCTTCAATAAAATTTTCTTAATTTCATGAGTTTTACAAAAATTTTGTTTTGAATCTTGGTCCCTAATAATCAAAGAGATATTATCGAACAAAACAAAATGGTCTGGAAAATCAAAAGTATATTCCAAAATGGTTAAAGTGAAATCTTCAAACGTAGAATTTTGCTTAAAAGCCGATGAAATAGAGTCTTTATGCTGTAGTAGGCTAATCTCATTTCCAAATTCTGGTTAGTACGTCCCACATATGAGCTTCAACAAGTCCATGAGATCTGATAGACCCCACTTTGTTGCCCAAATAAAGTTGAATCCTTCCCAAAGTATTGCTAGTCTTTTAAGCTACCTTTTAACCATTGCTCTGTAAATTATATAGGCTATCTTTTAATTTCGGAAACAAGGGACCTTGGCGTTCATCAAGCATTAATACTGCCATAACCATCTTCTTTCAGATACTCTCACCATACAAGGGATAGACGTGGCTGTAACCCCTCCTTTTGGTATGGGTAGGGTTTATTTTCGGTTGGATTTCACTTATGTTGACATTTTCAGGGCTTAGGTATATAAACACGGATTTAGTGCTTAGACGCTGTGGTGGTGCTGTATGCAGATTAATGACAACAAAAATCTTCATCTTTCATAATTTTTTTTCTACAACTTCTTGTTTCTGATTGCATTATATCAAACTTACGAGGAAGGTTCTCATAAATATACCTGTAAGATTTAATTTGAATTATACAAGTATCGACACAAGTTTTAAACTAAAGCTCGCTCTTCTAATAAAAAGAAGAAAAAAATCAGCTTAGGCCGGACCCTAGTTGTGTTCTTTTTGCTTTATTATTTATTTATTTTTATATATCTGATACATTCAGGGCTGAACGTCTGGATTTAAAACCTCAAAATATTTTTAGCTTTTTGCGTTGCACCAATGTTTATGCCGTGACATTTAAAATCCAATGCTGACATAAAAAGAAATTACCGAAACTCATGCTTTCACTATTAGTGTAAAAAAAAACTTATCAAAGAAATAGTTATGAAGCCAAAAGGTTTGAATCTCGAGGTCAAACTGTATTTAGGAACAACATTTATGAAAAAAAAATCTACTCGTGTAAGGTCAGTGCTTATCAATTAATGTTTACTTCCGCGACCCAAAAAAAGGAATTTTTACATCTTATTTTCCTTCCTTCCTGTGTCAAGATAAAAACTTTAAGGTTTCTCTGATAATTTCACAGACAATATGACCTTGCAGAGGTAATTTGTAAATAAATTTTAATGAAGTATGATTCAATTTATATGCAAATATTTGCGTTAAAAGTGATTACTGAATTTCAGGAATTATTAGAACATAGAGGGAGAGATGGTAAAATATATTTTTCAAACGCTAGGGGAGGGGTAAATCATTTGTTGGGCCGTATGTCATCAAGCGCAATAAATTAAAACAATACAAAAGAAAATTAGTCTCTGTTTATATCTTTTGGTTTCAGCCTATTAATCCCAGTAGTAATTCCTGATAGGGCTCCTGTTTTGCTTATTTCAGACAAACAATAAAGACATTCAACAATGACCTACTCTTTAATGAAAGTCCGTCATTAGTGTACGTAGGTAAAATCAAACAGTTCGTGGTAACGAACTGCAGCAAGGAGCGACCCGGCTCAATAGTAACCGAAACTCTAAAAAACGGAATTTTGATACCAATAGTTACATCAAAAGGATTTCATTTTAACTCTGATTTTAAATATATAAGTTTCACCAAGTCTAGTCTTACCCATCAAAAGCTACGAGCCTGAGAAAATTTGCCTTATTTTAGAAAACAGGGGAAAAATACCCCTAAAAGTCATATAATCATAACGAAAATTACACCGTCAGATTCAGCATATCCAGCAACCCTACTGTAGAAGTTTCAAGCTCCTATCTACAAAAATGTGGAATTTCGTAGTTTTTGGTAGTTTTTGCCAGAAGACAGATCACGGATGCGTGTTTATGTGTTTTTTTGTGTGTGTGTGCGTTTTTTTCCCAGGTGTGATCATATCCACCGAGTTGTCCTAGAATGTCGCGAGAGGGCTTATTTTAACGGATATTAAAAGTTTTAGTGCCCTTTTTAAGTGACCAAAAAAATCGGAGGGTACTTAGGACCCCTCCCATGCTCATTGTTTCCCAAAGTCACAGGATTAAAATTTTGAGATAGCTATTTTGTTCAACATAGTTGGAAAACTTAATAAATATGTCTTTGGGGACGACTTAATCCTCCACAGCCCCCGAGGGAGGGGCTGCAAGCTACAAACTTTGACCATTGTTTATATACAGTAATGGTTATTGCGAAGTGTACAGCCGTTTTCAGGGGGACTTCTTCGCGTTGGGATGGGAGTGGGTTGGGTGAGGGGGCTACGTGGGAGGATCATTCAATAGAGGAATTTACCATGAGGAATGAAAATTTCCATTAAGGGGCGCAGGATTCTCAAGCATTATTTAAAAAAAAAACAATTAGAAAATAAATCAATTTTTTTTAACTGGAAGTAAGGAGCAGAATTAAAGCTTAAAACGAACAGAAAATATTGTGTATATAGGGGGATTCGTCTCCTCCATAATACCTTCCTCTATACGCAAAAGTATTTTTAGCAATTTTTACTATTTATTCTATGGTCTTTATGGATCAGGGGTCGTTCTTAAAGAATTGGGACGAAATTGAAGCTTTAGTGTAAAGAGCGGGGTATTGACGAGGGGACGAACCCCCTCATATACGTGATAAAAATATACAAATATAGAAGCTCGTTACGCTAGTTAATTTGTAAGTTACGTATATTTATTACTAATAAAAACGTTCGTAAAAAAAAGTTCTAGTTGTATTTTTAAGTAACCAAAAATTGGAGGGCAACTAGGCTTTTGGAGTTTAAATATTCATGTGCGGTGAGCCAAAATCAAAACGTGTAATAATTCAAAAATGTTCAAAAATCGAATTAAAAAACCAAGTTTTTTTTTAACTGCAAGTAAAGAGTGACATTAAAACTTAAAACGAACAGAAATTATTCCGTATATGAAAGGGGTTTCCCTTTAAGATTTGCCAAAATCAAAACGTGTAATAATTCAAAAACGTTCAGAATAAAAATTAAAAAAGCAAGTTTTTTAAAAAGGAGCAGAATTAAAACTTGAAACAAACAGAAAATATTGTGTATATAGGGGGGTTCCTCTCCTCCACAATAACTTCCTCTTTACGCTGAAGTATTTTTAGTAATTTTTACTATTTATTCTATGATCTTTATGGATCAGGGGTCGTTCTTAAAGAATTGGGACGAAATTCGAGCTTTAGTGTAAAGAGCGGGGTATTGACGAGGGGGCGAACCCCCTCATATACGTGATAAAAATATACAAATATAGAAGTTCGTTACGTTAGTTAATTCGTAAGTTACGTATCTTTATTACTAATAAAAGCTTTTGTAAAAAAAAAAGTTGTAGTTGTATTTTTAAGTAACCAAAAATTGGAGGGTTACTGGGCCTCCTCCCCCACCGCTTTTTTCAAAATCGTCCGATCAAAACTATGAGAAAGCCATTTAGCCAAAAAAAAAAATCAATATGCAAATTTCGTTTTAAATATTCTTATGCGGTGAGCCAAAATCAAAACGTGTAATAATTCAAAAATCAAATTAAAAAAGCAAGTTTTATTAATTGCAAGTAAGGAGCGACCTTAAAACTTAAAACGAACAGAAATTATTCCGTATATGAGAGGGATTTTCCCCTCCTCAACGCCTCGCTCTTTACACCAAAGTTATTTTATTGTTTTAAAAAGTAGAACTGTGAGAAAGAGTCAAACTTTAGCGTAAAGAGCGAGGCGTTGAGGAGGGAACAGCTTCATTCATATACGGAATAATTTCTGTTTGTTTTAAGTTTTAATGTCGCTCCGTACTTGCAGTTAAAAAAACTGTTTTTTTAATTTAATCAAACAGTTCGTGGTAACGAACTGTAAATAAGGAGCGACCCGGCTCAAAAGAAACCAAAACTCTAAAAAATGGAATTTTGATACCAATAGCTACATCAAAAGAATCGAATTTTAATGCTGATTTTAAATATATAAATTTCATCAAGTTTAATCTTACGCATCAAAAGTTACGAGCCTGAGAAAATTTGCGTTATCTTAGAAAATAGGGGGAAACACACCCTAAAAGTCATAGAATCTTAACGAAAATTCCACCATCAGATTCAGCGTATCAGAAAACCCTACTGCAGAAGTTTCAAGCTCCTATCTACAAAAATGTGGAATTTTGTATTTTTTGCCAGAAGGCAGATCACGGATGCGTGTTTTTTTTTTTTTTTTTTTTCCAGGGGTGATCGTATCGACCCAGTTGTCCTAGAATATTGCGAGAGGGCTCATTCTAACAGAAATAAAAAGTTCTAGTGCCCTTTTCAAGTGACCAAAAAAATTGGAGGGCACCCAGGCCCCCTCCCACGCTAATTATTTTCACAAAGTCAACGGATAAAAATTCTGAGATAGCCATTTTATTCAGCGTAGTCGAAAAACCTTATAACTATGTCTTTGGAGACGACTTACTCCTCCACAGTCCCCGTGGGAGGGGCTACAAGTTACAAACTTTGACCAGTGCTTACATATAGTAATGGTTATTGGAAAGTGTACAGGCGTTTTCAGGAGGATTTTTTTGGTTGGGGGGAGGGGTTGAGAAGAGGGGGATATACCGGGGGAACTTTTCATCGAGGAATTTGTTATGGGGGAAGAAATTTTCCATGAAGGGAGCGTAGGATTCACTAGCATTATTTAAAAAAAAAAAACAATGAAAAAATAAATATGAAAAAGTTTTTTTCAGCTGGAAGTAAGGAGCATTATTAAAACTTAAAAAGACAGAAATTATTACCTATATGAGGGGCTCACCTCCTCCTAATACCTCGCACTTTACGCTAAAGTATTTTTAGTAATGTCAACTATTTATTCTACGGCCTTTGTGATTCAGGGGTCATTCTTAATAAATTGGGACAAAATTTAAGATTTAGTGTAAAGAGAGAGGTACTGACGAGGGGGCAAACCCTCTCATATGTGTAATAAAAACATGAGAATAAAAAATTCTTTACGTAAGCTAATTTATAAGTTACGTATATCTTTTAATAATAAAAAGATTCGTAAAAAATTAAAAGTTCTAGTTGCCTTTTTAATTAACCAAAAAATTGGAGGGCAACTAGGCTTCCTCCCCCGCTCTTTTTTTCTCAAATCATTCGATCAAAATTATGAGAAAGCCATTTAGCCAAAAAAAAAAAAAAAAAATGCAAATTTCGTTTTAATTATTCCTCTGCGGAGAGCCAAAATCAAAACATGCATTGATGCAAAAACGTTCAGAAATTAAATAAAAAAAACAAGTTTTTTCAACTGAAAGTAAGGAGCGACATTAAAACTTAAAACGAACAGAAATTACTTCGTGTATGAAAGGAGCTGCTTCCTCATCAACGCCCCGCTCTTTACGCTAAAGTTTTTTCCTGTTTTAAAAAGAAGAGTTGAGAGGAAGAGTCAAACTTTAGCGTAAAGAGTGGAGCGTTGATGAGGAAGCAGCCCCTTTCCTGTTCGTTTTAAGTTTTAATGTCGCTCCTTACTTTCAGTTGAAAAAACTTGTAATATGTGAGTAAAAACTCACAATATAATGCGACTTGTTATTGCGCAAAAGCAAGTTTTCCGATTTTACTACTATATGTTACGTTTAGGAAATTTTTGGTCAAGTTACTGTAATCAATTTTGGATGTAGTTTTCCTGTAAGATTGAATACTTAATCAACTTAAAGGAAATTATAACAAGTAATTTGAACTGATGCGATAACCGAACTCTGTTCATTAAATTGTCATCAAATGTGTGAAAATTTTCTGTTATGTTAAATGTTTGTGAGGATTTATGTGGGGATGAATTATAATGAGGAGAAATCTCGTCTGGACTATTCTCCACATGATGAACTTCAATGATGCACTATGAGAATCGTGGTTGCAGCAATAGCCGCATTCTAGTAAAGAATGAACCAAAGGTCATAGTAACCAAATTTTAAAACCCGTTTGAAAAGAAGTGTCTAGTGAGAAAAAACTGTCACAGGTTGATAGTAAGCATTGTTTCGGTCAATCATAATAGTAAAAGTTAATTGTGCAAACAAACTTGTGGGACTTTCAAAAGAAACCACTTAAAAATGGTTTCAGATCGAAATGAAAAGTGTACCATTGGAATCATCATGGTTGATAGCTAATTGCAGTCCTCCACCTCAAATAATAAAGAAAATCGTTTTTTTTTATAGCGGTAGCGCTGATTACTACCTTTTTTTCTGGTGTCATCATGTCTAACCAGTGCCCGTAGAATGTTGGGAGCAGACAAATTTGATCGCCGGTCGCAATATTTAGTGCCCTTTTCCAGTAACAAAATAGATCGCGCTACAGCAAAGTGGAGTGTTTTGCCATTTTGTACCATAACATAACAATTTTGGCCTAAAGAGGGTTGATATGCCGGAGAATACAACTTTTAAGATAGCCAATTGATCTTCAATGGTTCAAAGCCCCCAACCGAAAGTTTGAGCCACCTCCCTAATAAACAAACAAGGAAAATAATTTCTTGCATGGTTAGAATGCGATCTCCTTATTTATCTCTATATAATTTTCTAATATGGAATGTAGATTACTGCTAAGCTACAGAGATTCTTTCTAATGCTCATTTAAGGACTATTGCCTCTGTCAACAGGCTTATTATAATTTTTTATCAATAACTCCTTCTTAAGATGTCATATGGCACCAAAAACGACATTTTTTTATATCATTCTGGAGTGGAAAGGCTAAGAAATATATTAAGAGAACCATTGTAATCTCCATGGTTAGAAAACCTTTAACCAGAGGCTTACCATGCCCCCTTGTTTAATCCCCCTTTAGTAGGTGAAAGCTAAGACATTGTTTTTGAAAATAACCTGGTGATGAAAAAAAAATTTGCTTGCTTTCATTTTCATCAAATTAATTAAATTTTCGTTTGGCGAAATTGTCACACCGGTGACAACATGTCCCTCAGACTCGGGCTCTAGTTGCGTCGCAAAGTTTTACATATCTTGTCGGGAAGTTAAAGGGCGGTAGGAAGTAAAACCTGTTTTTGTTATCCTATTTTGACAAAAATCATATTGACTTATTTTAGTTAGTGTTTATGTTTTGCTTTAGATAGTGTGTACTCTTTTTCTCTTTTTTTTTTGTAGTGTTTTTTTTTGTTTTTGTTTCTCTGAAATGCCTGTTTTTGGTTTAATCACGAAATAAAGTATCTATCTATCTTATTTACTTTCATCGCATAAATTAAACTAAGACCTTATTGTGTATGCTAAAAACAAAAGCGAGCAAAATTATTTTTTAATTACGAAGTTTTCCTTACGGAAGTAAATAGTTAAGTTGAAACTTGAAATGAAAAAGAATAATTACTTCCCAGAAGACGCGAGATATATCTAAGAAATTGGCTAAGATAATTTCTTAAACCACATTTGCCTGCCATAACATAAAGAAAGAAAACGATCAAAAATGGGGTTTCAAAAACCAAATGAAAATACTGAGGAAAACACATAAAGCGAGTATTTCGAGAGAACAACCGCCTCTCTTCTTCAGCGCTAACAAAATAATATGATCAAGGAGCAAACAAAAAACCAAAAAACAAGTGTGGGAAGTACAACAAAATCAATGAAAAAAAACTGCTAAAAAATTAAATAAAATTCGATAAAAGACCAAAAAGTAAAATAAAATACCTAACCAACTGTAAAGTGAGTTATTCGCCAATATCCGTGATTTGCACAAAATCCAAACAAATTTGAACTGCCAACGACAAATACTTACGAACAACTGAGAAACAAAAGAAAAAATTCATTCACTCAAACAAACAAAGCAGCAATTGAATAAATTTGTGAACTAGGTCCCCTGATTTTTGATTCTAACCATTGTATTTCTTGAGAAAACCGAAATAAAACTCATTAGTTCTTAAATCACCTGAATCTCAGTTCGAAGCTAGACCTAAATGTTGGTATTTATAAATTGCAACAGGTTCTCTGTAGTGCTGGATAATACCTTTGTCATACGAAATTAGGCTACCTTGGTTAAATAAAACAGATTATTAATAGTCTGGATTATCAAATATGTGTTCTTAGAGGGCAGAGTCAAAATTTTCTGTTTTTTTCCGCTTTTTAAGGGTGTTATTAATTGAGGTAGAGTGCTGAGTTAATCTATCCGTAAGTCGGTGATCAGTTCTTCCGATGTACCAAAGACAACAAGAGCAAGGAATTCTGTAGACACCGAAGTTTTCACCTATTGGGATAGGGTCTTTACCTTGGTAGATTTGGGAACTGATAGTTTTTCCGAGTCTATAGTAAGTGAAAATATTATTTTTCCTTAGATTTTTGGAAATGTGGTATGAAACCCCTTTATCACACGGAAGACCAAGATAAACTGAATTTTACCTTTGATTTGCGTTTACTGTGTCACTCTGAGATAGCACACATATTTTATAATCCAGACCATACTGTTCTATTTAACCAAGCTAGCCTAATTTTGCATGACAGAGGTATTGTCCTGCACTGCAGAGAAGCTGTTTAAGTTTATAAATAACAAAATTTAGGTCTAGCTTTGAACACAGGTTTTGGTGATTCAATAATAAATGAGTCTTATTTCGGTTTTCTCAAAAGAAAAGCTGATTCTTTAGTAATCCCTGAAATCAACATTGAACCACTTCCTCAATTACATAATCAAATGCATCATCAACACCTTAGGTCTCAAAGGGTTTCCACAGGAAATGCAATAGTTAAAATCAGAAATCAAGTGACATAGTTCTCCAATTTATTCAATTGCTGTTTGTTTGTTTGAGTGAATGAATTTGTTCTTTTATTTCTCAGTTGTTCGTTAGTATCCGTCGTTGACAGTTCAAATCTGTTCGGATTTTGTGCAAATCGCGGATATTGGCGAATAACTCACTTTATTGTTTGTTAGGCATTCGATTTTAATTTTTGGTCCTTTATTTAATTTTTTGGTTTTTTTTTTTTCATTGGTTTTGTTGTATCTTCCGCACTTGTTTTTTATTTTTTCCTTTATCATATTTCTTTGTTCGCGCTGAAGAAAGAGGGCGATTGTTCTCTCGAAATATTCGCTTTCTGTATATTCTTCAGTATTTTCACTTGGCTTTTAATAACCACATTTTTGATCGTTTTCTTTCTTTATGTTATGGCAGGCCAGTGTGGTTTAAGAAATTATCTTCGTCATGCTTATGGGGAGCATTCTACCAATGCGGTTACTATATTCATATCACTTGCAAGAAAAAAAGCTAATTTGATTAATCAACAGTATTTTCTTCATAATTGTAAAAAGAACCGTAATTTACGCAAGTCAATTCGACTTTCGCTTCACTTAAACGAACGGGAAATTTACAGAACGTATAGGGTTTGGTATTTTAAATCATTTTATTAACGATTGCAAAAGCAAGCGCTACAGGTTAAATCAGGATATTCTCAGGCTTCAGCGAGAAATGTTATGCACGCTTTCTTACGCTGATTTTCATCAAATTAAGGCTATTTCTGAAAATTCTTTTCAGCATGATTTTAGGATTTCTTGACAAAGATTTTCTGAGAAATTCCACTGTTTGAAATTGGAACTCTAATAATCCACTTTTTTCCCCAAAAATATCTCCTGGCCCTGCTGTGATAAATCCCAGTTCTATCCCCCTTACAACAGAGCTAAACCAGGTTCTATCGAAAGGATCGAAATTGTCAATAGCCCCCTCGAAAATACCCTATAGTAAAATTATCACGAACACAGAAGGGACAATTCATGACTCTCGTGAAGAGGTTAGAGAGAGTGCTGCCGTTGGAGCACATTTTGTTGAAACCTTGTTGGATTCGCCTTCTGTTCATAATAAAAAAAATAATAGTAAAATTGAAAACTTTGTCTTGTGTTCACTATATAAAGATCGTTCAAGGATTATAACTAAAGCAGATAAAGGCAATACTGTTGTTGTATTGGATTCAGATGATTACGACAAAAAAGTCAGATAAATTTTAAATGATTCTAACACATATGGACAATTAGCCACCGATCCCAATGAAAAATTTGCCAAGGAAGTCCGAAAAGAGCTTTCTTATCTAAAAGAAAAAGGTGAAATCACAGATCAACTGTACAAAAGGTTTTACCTATATGGGTGCCCGTCTCCTCGTTTTATGATCTTCCTAAAGTTCACAAGCCCGGTAATCCACTTCGATCTATTGTTTCCTCATTTAATTCTTCTACAGCAAAAATCGAAAAATTCTTATCAGTTGTATTTCGCCCAGTAATTCAAGCTCAAAGATCCTATATTCAAAATTTGGCCGATTTCGTTTCCAAGTTAAAGCAAGTCTGTGTTAAACCAAATACAAGAATGGGCCGTTGTGATGCGGATCAATGTATACCAGTTGTGATCTTCAAAAGGCCGAAAGGATTTTGGAGGATAAACTCACTCTTAACCCATCTACATCAGAGAAACCTACTCTTTTGAACCAGACACTTCTTTCACTTACAGCCCTTTGTAACAGAACTTCTTTTTACTTCCATTATAAAGGCACTTTTTATTGATAGAAACGGGCGTCTCCCTTTCACCAGTTGAGACTGATATCTTCATGGAAAACCTTGAAGGAATTCTATTTTGCATAGTTTTTGTAAACTAGAATTCTGGGCTCGTTTTGAAGATGATATTTTCTATTTATGGGAGTATGGTGATGAATCTCTGGAGTCTTTCCTTCACTCGCTTAACTCCTTGGATCCAAAACTTAAATTTACTCAGGAATTAGAGGTAGGAGGGCGTCTTGCTTTCTTAGATGTCCTGGATGAGCTTCGAATTTGGAGTTAATAGAAAACTCAAGCATAGTGACCGTAACTTAAATTATTTCTCTAAATATTCACTTGCTCTGAAAAGAGGTCACTTCTCTAGTTGACAAAGCATTGCAAGTTTGTTCTCCACGTTTCGTGGATTCAGAGCTTGACCACCTTAGATATATTTTATTTGGGAATGGTTATCCAATTAGTTTAATAAATTCTGTAATTACAAAACGTATCTAAAAAAATCAGATAGTGACACAGTAAACACAAATAAAAGGGGAAATTTAGTATATCTTGGTGTCTCGTGTACTAAAGGGGTTTCAGGCCACATTTCCAAATATCTAAGGAAGAATAATATTTCCACTTACTATAGACCAAGAAAAACTATTAGTTCCCAAATTTACCAAGGTAAAGACCCTATTCCGACAGGTGAAAACTTGGGTGTCTACAGAATTCCTTGCTCTTGTGGTCTTTGACACTTCTGAAGAACTGATCAACAACTTACGAAAAGATTAACTCAGCACTCTACTTCAATTAATAACACCCTTAAAAAGCGGAAAAAAACAGACAATTTTGACTCTGCCCTCTAAGAACACATGTTTAATAATCCCGACCATATTGTTTTATTTTATCAAGCTAGCCTAATTTTGCATGACAAAGGTATTGTCCGGCACTACAGAGAAGCTGTTGAAATTTATAAATACCAACATTTAGGTCTTGCTTTGAACAGAGATTCAGATGATTTAAGAATAAATGAGTCTTATTTCAGTTTTCTCAAAAGAGAAGCCGATACTTCAGTAATCCCTGAATAAACCTTGAACCACCTCCCCAATCACAATCAAATATATCATCAACCCATTAGGTCTCAAAGGCTATCCGCAAAAAAATACAAATGGTTAAAAAAAGTCAGGTGACCTACTTCTCAAATTATTCAGTTGTTGTTTCGTTTGTTTGAATGAATAAATTTTTCTTTTATTTCTCAGTGGTTCGTTAGTAACCGTTGTTGGTGGTTCAAATTTGTTTCGATTTTGTGCAAATCACGGATATTGGCGAATAACTCACTTTATTGTTTGTTAGGCATTTGATTTTAATTCTTTTAATTTTTGGTCTTTTGTTGAATTTATTCTATTTTTTTGTATTTTTTCTTTGATTTTGTTGCACTTTCCGCACTTGTTTTTTTGTTTTTTCCTTGATCATATTATTTTTTTCGTGCTGAATAAGAGAGGTGGTTGTTCTCTCAAAATATTAATTTTCTGTGTTTTCTTCAGTATTTTATTTGGCCTTTAAAATCTCATTTTTGATCGTTTTCTTTCTTTAAGAAATTGGCTAAAAACAAACTGACTTATGCTGCTTTCTTATATTTGTAAAACTCTAAAAACTAGCGCTTTATTGAAAACTGACCTTGCTGAAAGCATGAAACGTACTGAAATTATCTAGAATACTAATTGTGTTGCGGAGCAACACTACTGCTTTCGTAGTTTTTTTTTTTTTTTTTTTTTCACCGTGATCAGCGACCTGTAGCTCCGAAGTGGTAAGAGTTAAAAATTTGAGATTTTTCAGAGGGAAGGGAAACGTGAAACAGAGTAAAAAAGTTCCAGAGAAGTTCCTAAAATTTCTAACAGTTTTCCATAAAAAAAAATAAAACCGTTTTTTTCTTAGAAACTCTGCGTTCGATGTTTGGCGTCAAGTTAAGACGACCCTAGCTTCGGAAATAAACTTGTTAGAAATACAGTTATGCTGAACTCATGTAGAACTTTCATTTGTCTCTTCGAGAACCGGAGCACAAAATTCCGTAGCTCTTACAGATTTCCCGGAAATAATTCCAGAAAAGTCCATCTCGTTCCGATTTTTTTTGGAATTTTCTCAAATTTTCGATTTTGATGTTTCTTATATTTTTATCGAGTAGTGCTATGAAAAGTATGCAAGAAGAAGTGAAGTGTTCTATATACCAAGTTGCTTCGTTCTCTAAGAAATAATTTCCGAAGTTTCGACGTTCTAGAGGTAACTTCTGTTCTGGACCAGCTAGAATTTTTTTTTCCAACGCGGTTCAACAGGTCTCGATCTCCTAACAACTGGAGCTTACAATAGTTTCTCCGAAATAAAATTCCTTCTTTGGGTTTTTCTATTTGGAAGTTTTGTCATGCCCTCGGGGCAATTTAAATTTTTTGGTGAATTTGGTTTGTTTTATATTTTCCTAGCTTAGACCATCAAAAGTTAAGCAGAAAACTATAAGACGTTATTTCCGTATCTCTTTCAGATTTCCCGGAAATAATTCCCGAAATGTGCGTCTCGAAACATAATACTTCGAATTGGCGTCAAGTTAAGACGGCCCTAGTTTCGGAAGTAAACGTTTTAGAGATAAAATAATTATGAACTCATATAGAACTTTTATTGATGTTTTCGAGAACTGAAGCATGAAATTCCGTAGCTCTTACAGATTTCCCGGAAATAATTCCGGAAAAGTCAATCTCGTTCCGATTTTTTGAAATTTTCTTAAATTTTCGATTTTGATGTCTATTTTATTTTTATCGAGTAGTGCTATGAAAGTTATGCACGAAGAAGTGAAGTGTTCTTTATACCAAGTTGCTTCGTTCTCTTACAAATAATTTCCGAAGTTTCGACGTTCTAGAGGTAACTTCGGTTCTGGGCCAGCTAGAATTTTTTTTCCAACGCGGTTCGACAGATCTCGATCCCATAAGACTGGAACTTGCAATAGTTTTCCGGATATAAAATTCCTTCTGTAGTAATTATCCATCCTATAAATATTCAGAATTGTCAACTGTGTTATTGTGTTATTCTCGTTTATTTCTGGACCAGCTAAACATTTTACCAAACTCAGTTTAGTAGGAGCTCGAAATAAAACCATATCAAAGATGCTTCAAGATAACAATCGAAGCCGCATTAGAAAAATGTCCTCTGAAGGACATAATGGAGACTGTTGCTCCGCAACTGTGTCCCGTAGGGCACAGTTGCACGTGTTGCTCCGCAACTGTGCCCTAAGGAACAAGGCACAGTTGCTGCAACACTTCCCGTTGCACAGGCAACGGAGGTCTAATTGTATACTGAAAGTTATCAATGTCATGGCCTGTGAAATACTGTCGAGAACCTAATTAGTTCTTAAGGGAACATCCTGTTTTTTGGTGGTTGGTTTTGTGTTTTTCTAAAAGAAACTTTTAGAATGAGTCTATTAGGAATTGCAAATCTTTCATCAGCTCCATAGTGACGTTCCCACAGCCCTGCAAACTACTCCTTCTTTCGTCACTGAAAAGTCTACTCATACATCGTCACAATTCAAGGAATATTAGTATTTTATTTCCTTCATCGGTGAGGTCTGATTTCAATCCGTTAATCGCTTGTCATACAAATTGGGATACCCTAAATGAAACCGAGTCAGTTCAAGAATGTCACTCGCCCAGTACTTTCAAAAGAATCCTAAGAAATTTTTCGAAGTCTTGGTGGCTTTTGTCGATAATTTTTTTTTTTTTAAGGACGGATGACTCTTACCTGGGTTAGAAATATTTGTCGTGACGGGTGTTTGACTTGTGCTAAGCATTTCTTGTGGCTTGGTTTCAAATATGTAATTGGAAACATCTTTACTTCATGGGATAATCCTCTGTCTTTATTTTTTTGGGGGGGATTTTATTCTTTTTTGGGAGGAAGGGGGCCTCTTAAGTTTTGAGTCTCTTAAACATTGTATTTTTTTTTTCTGTTTTTGATTTTTGATTTTTTTTTTTCTCTTGTATTTAAACTCTGAAAGGTGTAAATGAATTACTTTAAAAATATTATGTTAAATTGTGTTGAAATATTCTATGCTGAAGTTTATTCGTCGTGAATTTGTTGGTTGAATAAATTGATTGATCAAATAGCTTAAAACTCCGTTCAAACAGTTCAGTATAACGAACTGTAGTAAAGAGCGACCCGGCTCAATAGTAACAAAACACTAAAAATATAGAACTTTGATGCCAAAAGTTAAATCAAAAGAATTGCATTTTCATGCTGATTCTAAATATATAAGTTTCATCAAGTTTAGTTGTACTCATCAAAAGTTATGAGCATGAGAAAATTTGCCTTATTTTAGAAAATAGGGGAAAACACCCCTTAAAAGTCAAAGAATCTCAATGAAAATCACACAATCAGATTCAGTGTATCAGAGAACCCTACCATCGAAGTTTCAGGCTCCTATCTACAAAAACAGAGACTTTTGTATTTTTTCCCAGAAGACAGATCATGGGTGCGTGTTTATTTGTTTGTTTGTTGTTTTTTCTCTTTTCCCCAGGGGTGATCGTATCGACTCAGTGGTCCTAGAATGTCGCAAGAGGCCTCGTTCTAACGGAAATAAAAGCTTTAGTGCCCTATTTAAGTGACCAAAAATTGGAGGGCACCTAGGCCCCCTCCCTCGCTCATTTTTTCCCAAAGTCACTGGGTCAGAATTTTGAGATAGCCATTTTGTTCAGCATGGTGGAAAAACCTAATAATTATGTCTTTCGGGATAACGTAATCCCCCACAGTCTCCTGGGGAGGGGCTGCAAGTTACAAACTTTGACCATTGTTTACATATAGTAATGGTTATTGGGACGCGTGCAGACGTTTTCAGGGGGAATTTTCTACGTTAAAGGGGGGTCGGGGGAGGGGGTTATGGGGTAGGATCTTTTCATGGAGGAATTTATCACGAGGGAAGAAAATTTCTATGAAGGGGCCGCAGGATTTTCTAGTACTATTTAAAAAAAAACAATAAGAAAATACATAAAAATAAAAAAATTCAGGTGGAAGTAAGGAGCAGCATTAGAGTATAAGACGAACAGAAATTATTATGTATATAAGGGGTTTGTCTCCTCCACAATACCTCACTCTTTACGCTAAACAACTTTTATTCATTTCAACTATCTATTCTACGGCTTTGTGATTTAGGGGTCATTTTTAAATAAATATGTAAGTTAATTCGTAAGTTACGTATATTCATTGCTATTCGTAAAAAATAAAAGTTATAGTTGCCTTTTTAAGTAACCAAAAATTGGAGTGCAACTAGGCCTCCTTCCCCACCCTTTTTTGTCAAAATCGTCAATTAAAACTATGACAAATCCATTTAGCCAAAAAAATTAATATGCAAATTTTGTTTTAATTATTTATGTGCGGTGAGCCAAAATCAAAACATGCATTAACTAAAAAACGTTCAGAAATTAAATAAGAAAACCAGTTTTTCAACTGGAAGTAAGGAGCGACATTCAAACTTAAAACGATCAGAAATTATTCCGTATATGAAAGGGGTTGTCCCCTTCTCAACGCCACGCTCTTTCTGCTAAAGTTTTTATTGTTTTAAAAAGTAGAGTTGTGAGAAAGATTCAAACTTTAACGTAAAGAGTGAGGTGTTGAGGAGGGGACGACCCCTGTTTTATACGGAATAATTTCTGTTCGGTTTAAGTTTTAGTGTTGCTCCTTACCTGCAGTTAAAAAACTTGTCTTTTTTTTATTTAATTTGAACCAAAGTTGACAAGAATTTTCTGGACATCTCTTACAGACCGCTGGCTCTCCACATGAGTCTTAAGACTGAGACACTACGCAAGATTGATGAAATTGTCCTGCCACTATGTTCCTTACAAGTTTCTCTGAGCTTGAAATACGTCTCAGTGATCAGATATACGTCTGAACCTGCCTTCCATGTAGAAATTGAGAAAAATTAAGAATGTTAGTCATTCTTTTATGAGCAAATTGAAACTTTATATTACGTGCTTGCAGCTGTGTTGTCTACTAATCTTTGACAATTCTTAGAACACATCACATATTAGGTCAAGATATAAAAATATTCAACATGTGATTCTTCAGTTTACTAATATACGATGTATTTGGCCTCAATCATCCATTATGAGCTCGCGGTAGGGAGGTTGGGGGTATGTCTGGAATCTCAATTTTATTTTTAAAATGAACGGCCCTCCAAAGGTAAAAGTACGTATATGCACAATTTTTCACTTCTCGACTTAATGCCACCACCATACTAAAAAAAATGTGCTGAATCGAATGGTATATGTAAGAAGGCTCTAGTCCAAATATTAACAGAAAATGGCATATGGATAAAGTACGTATCTGAAAAATTTCTGGGCGCATCCAAAGGTAAAAGTACGTATCTGTGTAGATACGTACTTTCACCCTTGGTACGTACTTTTGCCTTTGGCCGGCACATTAAAATGAGAAAGGAAACCAAAGGTCAAAGTACGTATATGTCATGATTCAGCACAATCATCATTGTTTGTTTACCAGAGCAGAGCTGAACAACCAGCCAACTCTGAGCTATTTATTAAAGAGTACTGGCATAGAATGTCAAGAGGCTTTCTAAATTTACAGAGAGCGTTGGTTATACAAAAGGAAAGAGATTTAAGGTAAGACAATTTTGCTTCATGCTATTTTGGAACCTTTTCTCCAAGTAGGCCTAAACCCTCTGGTAAAACCCCATCTGTACTACCAGGTAGGTACAACAGACCCGCTACAACCAGTTTACACAGCTAGCTATGTAGCTGTCGAATTAGTACAGGAGAGCAGCGTCATACCAAATTACCAACCAACCACCTAAAGCCATTTTTTTAGTATTGCCTACAAACATGACTTACCTTTGAAATAAAATAAAAAACAAGGGATGCATCAAAATAACCCCTAGAACCTTCTCTGTCATCTGAGATAATCAGGGATTAGTTTGGTCAACTATTACAACATTGAGAAAAAATTGAGGGCCTCTAAATATTGCTTACCTTAGAAACAAAAAAAAATGTATCAAAATAGCCCTAGAACCCCCTCTTTCATCTGAGATAATCAAGGTTGATAACAAGTTCTTAGAATTCCAATTTTTCAGGACATTGGCATGTCAAGCAAGTACAAATGAGGCATCAACTTCAAATACCGACTTGCCATCTTCCAGTGAAGAGCAACGAGGAGCTAGTTCCTGTTCCCCCCCAGAAATCATCCAGATAAATCAAACAACAGACATATCACCCAATTTTTCTGGACATTCTCGATCAAGGGACACCACTGATGGAGAAGCTAAAACTAAGGCACAGTTAAAACACTTTGCTGATGAAGAATTCGAAAAAGAAGATTTAAGTAGAGGTGATAGTGATGAGTCTGATATTGACTGGGAGGACGTTGAAGGGACATTTGGGTCTTCTGATGATGAAAGGCAGACAACTTTGAAGAAGAGGAGAAAGCTCTTTACAGATTTAGTTCCTCTTTCGGTCAGTAATGATCTTACATCAGATCATCCAGAGTACAATCTGATCCATTTTCCTACCGATCCTTTCCTGCCCTTGGAAGATTCGGCTTCGGATGCAGCAGCTTATGAGACCCAAGATGACCAGCTAAATTTGGACAATCAACCATCTAATGAAAGCAACAATGCTGTTTGTGAACCTGATTCCTCAGACCATGTCATGTGTGTAATTGACGCTGTAGCAGCAAGGTCTGTGGGACAAGATAGAGAAAATAGACGTGAAGAAAATGGTGGAGGAGAAGGAAGGTCTATTGTTGACCTTACTCCAAAACGAGTTCGCTCAGAAAAAGATAAATTTGAAAGAGATGTTAAGAAGTATCCATTTCCTGACGAACCTGGCTGTAAATCTAACAAATGTACAAACTCATGTTTGAGGTTTTCCAGTGTAGAATTCAGGAAAATTTATGACACATGTTGGAGCAAAGAATATAAATCAAGACAAATGTGGCTCGCTTCTTTGCTGACATTCCTACCAGTTAAAAGAAGGACTATTGCCCCAGAAGCTGCGTGTAGAAAAAAACTACAGTTAGGTACAGCCTTCCCAGAAATTTGAATGAATACCCCACACTTACCCCAAAAGTTGAAAACTTGCCAGTTTGCAAGTCTACATTCCTTGGCTGTCCAGGAATAGACAAGAATGACAAAATTATTTTTACAATCAAGTCAAAACTTGACAGGGATGCTCTTAGGAATGAGTTACAAGATGGAAGGGGCCATAAAGTGGCAGGGCCACCAAACAAAGTTGATCGAAGCCTTGTGATGCAGCACATTGAAAGCTTTCAGCCAGCAATTCCACACTATCGTCGAGCTCACGCTCCAAATGTTCGGTACCTTTCTCGTGATTTGAGCTACAAATTTATGGCAGAAGACTTTAATGAAAAATATCCAGCAAATAAAATCTGTGATGAGACATATAGGAAGATTCTTAATGGTATGAAAGTATCATTGTGCATGCCCCAAAGTGACAGCTGTGACATTTGCACACTATTAAAAGAGAAAGTAGGGGCTGCGAGAACTCCTGGTACAAATGGTGAGGCAACCGAGAAAGAGACTGAACTGTACAGAAAGCACAGAGATCTTGTTGAACAGGTTTCAAAAGCATTTTCTGAAGATAAGCAGAAATACGAAAAAGATTCAACTACCATGTTGTTCACCGTGGACCTACAAAAAGTGTTATTGCTTCCCATCATGCACAGCAGAAAGGAGGCCTTTTTTCTATCAAGACTCGTGTGTTTTAATGAGACGTTTGCCCCCGTTAAGGCCACCCAACAAAACCAGAACCTTTGCGTTGTTTGGAACGAATCTCGACAAGGACGTGATGCACCTGATATAGGTAGTGCCTTCCACAAGGTCTTAAAGATGAATAGGGATATCTTGCACTTCATTTTTTATACTGACAATTGCTGTGCCCAGAACAAAAATTGGACAATTTTTAGTGAATTTGTACTGATAGTCAACAGTGAAGGAGGACCTGAAACGATTCGTATCAAGTATCTAGTGAAAGGCCATACGCACATGGGGGCTGACTCCATACACGGATCGATTGAGTCTCGAATTCGAAAAAGGGATGTTCTTGACTTTGAAGATTTGTGCGACACCATAGAAAAAAGTAGAAAATTCACGAAAGCCGTGAAAATGGACATAGAAGACTTTTGCCAGTGGAAAAGCTTAAAAGCTCCTGGCATCGTCATGAAGAACTTGGGCGTGACCATTGATGAGTTCAGTGAGGTCTGTTTTAAGAAGGGAAAAACAGAACTGTTCTATAAAACTAGCCCTGAGGGTGAAGAAAAGAGTCTAAGTTTTGTGCCAAAAAAGCTGGTTAGTACAATCAAAGAGGCAAAGTATCCTTTGCCAGATCCGATTCTTGGCGCAAGGGGGGTAAAGCCAGAAAAGAAAAAGGCCATCTTGGAAAAACTTGTACCTTTTATGAATGAGAATCGCCGTACATTTTGGCGCACTATGCCTTCATCAACAGCTTCTGTCGATTTGCTGAAGCACAGCTGTGTTTCTTAGCTGCCTGCAGTATTTCAGTGATTTCTTTTGATTTTTTTTATTTTTTAACTTCTAATTATTTGAATAAAAAAATGACTTGTTGTACATGCTTCATACGTGGTTTTACCTTCGGTATACGTCATAGATACGGGGTTTTGGGCAGAGTAAAAGTGCGTTTTATGTTTTATACAGACTTTTACCTTTGGGACTTCATTCGAATTCGAGTCTCGAGTCAAAGGTAAAAGTACGTATATGTCATATACGCACTTTTACCTTTTGAGAGCGCCTCTTTATATGAGTAACGGTCCAATGGTAAAAGTACGTATCTACTGTTTCAGGCTTCGGGGCAGTAATAATAGAAAATTTTACTTAAAAATATGAAATCCCCATATTTGTTTACCTATTTAACTAATTTCCAGAATTAGCCAGTGTCCAGTTTCACCGTAAACCGTATTTGAAGCTCTCAAAAGTACTCAAACTTTGAGCCGTGATTTATCGAAATAATGAAAAGTGTAGATACGTACTTTTACCTTTGGAGGGCCGTGAAGTGCCAACCATTCAATCCAATAGGGAGTACATTCTGTGTATTTAATCTTCTAAACCTGTGACTCCCGACGTGGGGCACCCACACCACCGGTGGGGCATGGGAATATTTTGGTGGGTCAAGGGCAGGACATGCAGCCTTCAGATGACTATACCAAAAACTGGGCAGTTTTATATTCAGACAATTTCAGATAAATTGTTCATTAGTAATCGCAATCTATGTTTCTTCATGAAAAAAACAATCGTTTCTGGTTTTATTGACATTCATCTAAGTAGCAAGCATGTAAGACATTCATAATATCTTCAGTTATGAGTGAACACGTTTTGCAACGAGATGTTCAGATACTAGTATTTTCATTCGGCGAATCTTTACTTGCAACATTGGGAAAGCAAACAGACCCAGTAGTATTTGATTTTTATGGCACTTGGTATCTACCGAGTGACATATAGTTATCGCAAATTCTGTCTGTCTGTTTGTCTGTCTGTCTGTCTGTTGGTCCTGGTTTTGAATTTTGGTATGAAAATACTCCGGGCATATATGTTTCAGGCTCTGGAAAACAAAATTTGATACCTGGTAGTCATGAATCTGACCAACATTTAAAACATTACACCGGGAAAAGCACCGGTTAAAACCTAATTCACCTATTTCAGACTAAATAAATACCACTTATGAGCTGGTAGTAGTGTCAATGTCTGTCTGAATCTTGAAGAATCCGATTGATCTGTCTCAGATCTTTTTAAAAACCTAATTCACCTATTTCAGTCTCTAGTATACCACTTGTGAGCTGGTAACTATAAAGGGTACATATGATATTTCGATACAGTGCCAAGAAGAACTCTGGGAAACTTTGGGAAATGATAAAGTCCATTGGACTTTATTCCAAATAAAAGGAGAGATGACATCGCTTGTGACGAGATAGAAACTAAATACCCACATTCAACCAAGTGAGCAAGGAAATTTTTTTTTACCTTTCTCATCTTCATATTTACCTGAATGTGGCTTTGGTACTGTAAATTATTTGTTATCGAAGAAAAGAAATCGGCTTGATGTCACTAAACATGGAGACTTGAAACTCAAGCTGATTCAATTGGAGCCTGATATAAAATCTTTCTTTCGCAGATATGGCGCATCATAATCTTGCTAACAGATATTTTAAGACGAAATCAACTTTTATTTTCCATTATTACTAGTTAAATAATAAAAACAATCAAAGTATTTTAGAATAATGTTATATTTAAATATTTGAAACTTGTTCTCTATTATATATTTGGAAAATTGATTTATTTAGCTATTTTTTCGATTTTATCTCCCTATTTCATGGATGACTTATTCTTTGGAAGCTTGCTAAGATGCCAAGCTATTGCCTTTTAAACTTCATTCAGGTGAATACACATAAAATTGTGAATACAAAAATTTAAATATCACGAGGGGGCATCAAGATTGTATAAATGTCTAGGTGGGGCATGGCAAAAAATTGGACGGGAACCACCGTTCTAAACCCTTTTTTAAACTTCGAAGAGCCCGTCTGAAAAGCTCTTCTGATTTGTCCTTTTGACGTAAAGATCGGGAAATCCAAGTACTCCTTACGGTTTGTCACCAGAAAATTTTTAAAAAGAATGTGATCACTGTGGATTGTTTCGGATGTTGAGCCAAAAACACAACTTATTCAAGTATTAAAGGCATCTCCTTCCAATGACAACTTGAAGTCCCTCTTCATAAGATTTGAGTTCAACAAAATTGAAGACTCCAGAGGCAGAAGTGTCTTTTAAGTTGTATTAATTCCTTCTTTTCTTTTTATATTTCGTTTAACTAGTGGAAACATAAATATCCGTAAAACCATAACGGAGGGTAGGTTGAGATAATTAAAATATCAAAACAGGGCCGTTTATGTGGAATTTATAAGAACATGTTAAAACAATCTTAACGTTAAAAAAATTGCAAAGGACGCGGGACAGGGTAGTAATTTGCTATGGGACAGGGGAAGCAACTAACTCGTCCCATCCACAGTAAAACACCCACCCCCACCTCATGCCTCAGTTCGCATTTCCCCCCTCTAGCTGAAATTTGTCTTTTTCAAAATCTTTTCAAAACTTAGATAAGCCTGCATAATTCAAGCATCTGGACAAACGGTTCAGCTTTCTTTAGTATATCGGCCTGTGTGGTACTGTACGGTTCATTTTTCATTTTTCACTGACATTTTCATTTGATTTGGAAAAACTGGCTTCACATTTGCCCCTCCCTCTCCAAGGATTTTGATAAAGTTGCGCCACTGGAGATCGAGAGAGGCTCACCAACCCCCTTCCCTACTATGAAAGATCCGGTACAACTTTCTAAGTCGGTGTTTATGAAGTGGTTAATTGTAATTTTTACTATCATAATTGGTTAATACATATGATTATGTAGCTGAGAGCTTTTGCTCCCCTCACTTGAGGGCCAAAAAATCATCAAGGCAAAACATTATGAAAATTAGAGTAGTTCAACCGAAAACCCTAGAATGTCAGAATTTCTTGATAGTCAAAATTATCACCTTTTTTCAAAGGGGTCCCTTGAGTAAATAATATTTATGGGGACAAAAAACATGGATCTGTGACCATACTTCTAGGGAGAATCACGAAAAGTCTTGCTTTTTAAAAAGGGAATTGCTTAAATACGCTTGTGTAGGATCCTCAGATAGGCTGAAAATCACGGTGTAATTTTCACTACTATCTTCCTCTTTTTCAAAATTACTCAAACTTCCTTTTAACCATTAACTGTTGATTACAACTTTAAGTGAAAACAAAGTTTAAACATTTAAATCAACCTGAAAACTTCATGTTTTAAAAAGTATATATTGATATCAAGATTTCCTTTTTTAGAGCACTGGCTAATGTTCACTTTGGTCACATTTTGAAACTCAGCCCCTTTCTTCAAATTAATTGACTCGTTTTTTTGTTTGTTTTTGTTTTTTTTTGTTTTTTTTTGTTTATTTTTTTTTGTTTTGTTTTTACTGTTTGGATATGAGAAAGTTTATAATTTACAGTATTTTTGTGTAAAAATTTCTTTAGAATATTAAAAAATTTGTAGAGCAACGTACTAGTTTAGAAACGATTTCGAATGCAGAATAATGTTTCCAGATTGTTGTTCGTAGTTCAGACCAAATTTGGTGAGCTTCGTTTATAGCAGCAATAGCTGTCACCTAGTAAAAAGTGAACCAAGGCATATAGTGACAGGGTGTTTTAAAACACGCTTTGAGAGAAAACTAGCGAGAAAAAAAAAGTCATTTAAAGCTAATTCATGTTTAATAAATATTTTTCTGCTTAATCTTGATAGTAAATCTATTGAATTTTTTTTTAATTTCTAAAAAGAGCCTGAAAACTCTCAAAAATGGTGTTGAATCAACAAAAACCGCACCATTGGGATCATTTTGGTCAAAAAACATATGCAGGAGAATTGCAGTCCCAAACTTTGAACAACACAAAATTAACAATCAGAAAGCGGTATTGACATCAGAAAGTGGTACATGAGACAAAAATGATTCTTTACAATTATGTAATGGACTATATGAGAAGCATGAAAAGGGTACCATCATGATCTTCATGGTCGAAAAGAATGAGACTCAGGTTTACAGTCTCCCACTTGTACAATCCCCTTCCCAGTTCCCTTAGTAGATCTCTTAAAGTGACTGGCGACTAGCAGGCCACGGTAACATTGTGGAGAGACAGTTTAGTGGTTTATCTCAAAGCTTTTGATCGTGCAGACTTGCTTTTTAAAAATTGTTTTGATAACGTCATCTTAAAGTGCAATATAGCAAGCATCAAAAATAGTATTATTTGGTACCGTCTTCAGGGTTGAAAGGTTGTGAATGCCTGGTCAGTATGTAGGTTACAATTATAATCTCCATGGTTGAAACCTCCAACTGGAGATTTTTAGCCCTGTATCTTGAAAAGCGAGGAGAATGATCCAAAAGCCATGGTGGACGTGAAAGCCCAAATGACTTCCATGTTTTTTCATAAAGGCTTTGCTTTTAAAGATGTTAAATGGCTAAATTCAAAGCTCTTGGTCATATTTGCGTGTTTTTTGTAAATTTATCATGATAATGTCATCGTGAAGGGCCATTTGGTACAATTTTCCTCCGATTTTGGAGCTCAATGGTTGGGAAGCATAAATATGTTACTATTATAGGTTGCCGGTTTTTACCCCCCCCCCCCCCTCTTGGTGCTTATACCCCCGAAAAATAATCCCCACGGAAAATACTCCCGGTAAACACCCCAACGGAAAATACCCCCACCCCCTTGAAAATATCCCCCCGAGGGAAATACACCCCCCTTGAAAAACACACCATTGGAAAATACCCCCACCCCTAGGAAAATACACCCCACGGAAAATACCCCCTCCACCTGAAAAATAACCCTTTGAAAAATACTCCCCTCGGAAAATACCCCTTTCCGGAAAATACTCCCCCCCCGGTAAATATCCCCCCCTGTAGAAAATAAGGCTTATTTAATTTGAAAATTTTATTTGAGTTTTTTTATTTTCCGTGGGGGGGGGGAATTTTGGTACTTGTGTATTATACGCCACTCACTCATGTTTACGCTATGTAAAATTCAAGAGCAAGCTGATTTCTTCGTTAGTTTCTTTCAGCTTAGCGTGAGACAAGACAAAGACAAGTGACAGAATAGATGGGAAATATATAGTTTGGCCTATATATTTGCACATATGGGGGGATAAAATATTTGGACAGTTTGATGTCAGAAAACAATTTTTAGTTCATTATATGCAGAATAATTGTGCCTACCATATTTTACATGCAGACCCGCTATAATTTACCCCCCCCCCCCTAATGTGCAAATGAATTGCCCAAATTTGTTTCGAAAGTAACGAAGAAACCAGTTTTTTCTCGAGTTTTACAAATCATAAACTTGAGTGAGTAGTGTATAATACACAAGTACCAGAATTTTTCATGGAGAAAGAGCCGAATCTCCCGGTATTGTTTAAAAACGAACAGAAACTAAATTAAAAAAAGTAAGTTTTTCCAATTGAAAGTAAGGAGGAACGTCAAAAGTTAAAACGAACAGAAATTATTATGTTTATGAAAGGTGTTGCCCCTTTGCTCGTTTTGACATTGAATTGCTGTTGGTTTTGGATTTCATTTATTTATTAATGGTGATTTGTGGTAATTTTACACTTGGAATATAAGAAAAACTAACACGTAGAATTTGATCCGTGAAAACTTAAACAATACGAATTTGTTGGTTCCTAAAGCCAACTATGCTTTTAAAGGAGATAAACCTTCTAAAACGTTTTTTCTTTATTTTTTAATTTGACGGCCCCTACTGCCAAAAACTGCAGAAGTTGTTATGGAAGTCTTTTCAACAAAAATGGATTTGCGAATGAAGTTTTTAACATACTTATGGTGTGAAAAACTTTCTCTTTATCCCTTTCCTTAGGACTTCTTAATGAAACCAAAAAAAAACACAAGTCATATAAAATTATCAAATTCGGAAGCCAATTTTCCGCGGGGGGTATTTTCCCAGGGAGGTATTTTACGCGGGGGGATTTTCTAAAGGGAATACTTTCCGTGTTTTTTTTTAAGGAGGGAAGGGGGGTTCAAGGGGGTTAACACGAGGGGGCGTTAAACGTTTAGAACCACTTTTATAATCTCCATGGTTGACAACTCTTGACTGGAGGTTTTAAGCTTTCCCTTTTTTATGCTTTCCCTCTAAGCCTCTTAAGAAAGTAAAAACTAGAAAACAGGTGCTAAAAATCCCTTAATTTTAGTTTTGGAATAACAACTGTTTTGTATTTGTCTTAACAGGAAAAGTTAACTACGAAAACGAATTTCAAAATTTTAGAGAAAAGCTTGATAGATTTTCCTTAAAAAAAGACAGAGATGTGTCTTTTTTTTAATTCTTTTTACTTTTTCAACACATGTGGGACGCCAAAATATTGGCGTCCCACGTGTTAACTACGAAAAGTAGTTACTACGAAAAGTTAACTACGAAAACGAATTTCAAAATTTTAGAGAAAAGCTTGATAGATTTTCCTTAAAAAAAGACAGAGATGTGTCTTTTTTTAATTCTTTTTACTTTTTCAACACACGTGGGACGCCAAAATATCGTATAAAGCTGTCTAAGGGCACTATGAGCTGTGTAAGCTATTGCTCACATCAATATACTTAATATAGATTTGTCTTGACAATGCCTTCATAAGATTGCATGTGGCATAAAAAGTGGGACTTACAGTGTGATGTTCTATTGAAATCTCTATGGTCAAAAAATCTTTAACTGGATATTTGTAGCCTCCCTCTGGAAGGCTTCTGCTCCCATTGTCCGTAGCAAGTGAAAAAAACAATCAAACCAAGCTTTGAAACAAACTAGCCTACCTAGTGAAAAAATGTTTTTGCTCAGATTCAAAACTTATTCATGAATAATGCTATTTATATCCATTCCATTAACAAAAGTAAATTACAAAAACAAATTTTCTAGAAATTCAAAAAATAGCTTGGAACTCTGATGTGCCCTTTATTTATCTTCTTTCTCCGGCCCTAGCGGGGAACTGGAACGCCTTAGAAGCATAAAATATGTAGCCGAGCGACTTTTTCGTAATTAGGTTTGCTCGCCTTCAGCCATTTTGACAAAAAACACAGGCCCATCATTCGGGGACAGGAATATGGCACTGAAGCCCAAGAAGTAAAAATGACAAAATAAACAAAATACAAAACTGACACATAAAAACAGGATTAGGAGGAGAAAAGTTTTTTAAATAGCATACAGAAAGTAAAAGGTTAAAAAAAAAAGTCCGTCTCTCAATCTCTCAGTAGTTTTTCAAAGGCCATGACATCAACAAATTTTAGTGTAGAATTTAACTTCTTTAAAGAATTATTCAAGCAAGTTCAGATTTAAGTAAAGCACTAGATTTTTGGAATTCTAGGTATATGGAAGAATATCACGAGTCAGGTTTTCATTAGAAATCTTCAGTTTTTCAGACGCTATGTCATGTAACATATTCGAGCTAATAAAAAGAATTTTGTACTTCAGTGACAATACATCTTAGTAGTCATAGCCATAGACATAGTCATAGTCATACCCTGGTAAGGTCAAGATTTGTAAAATTTGTCCCTTAATAGATAAAGTTTGAATTATCTTTGTGAAGATACACCTAGAACATAAGTAGGTCATTAATGTGCGAACAGTTTTGATAAAGCAGTGAATGTCACTAATACAACACACAAGCCGAAAAAAAAGACATAAGTGGGGATACAAGTTCATCTCAAGAGCATGAATAAGTGGACCTGTATATGCCTTAGAAATGTACACTGGCAAGGGATCAGTCGATACAAGCAATTTGGTGGTAGTACTGATTTTTCCCTCTGGCTTGCGAGGGCCGTCCAAAGTAAATGAAAAGCCAGTTCTTTTACGACATCTGATACTCATCACTTGACCTAGTCCAGGTTGTAAATGACCAGGATATGCTTTCACTGGTTACAATTAGCATAAAATGGAATAAAAGGCTGGACTTTGAAGCTAGATAGCAAGCATAAGTGCACAAGGAAGATGCTTCTATGGCTGGTGGGTGAAACATCAGATGAATCTTATAATGATGAAGTGGTATGATAACAAGTCGGTTTACTTTATATCGACCTATACACCTGTGGATCCTGAAGATACGTGTGAGAGGTGAGATGGCAAGCAAAAAGAGTAAACAGAAATGAAGAGACCGTACAGTGTGAAGAAATACAATCTCTTTACAGGCAACGTTGATCTTGCTGACATGCTGACAGAGCTGTATAGAATTGACTTCAAGACTCAAAACAAAGTGGTACATGAGAATCTTCTTCTTTGTGTTTGGTTTTTCCATCTTAAATGGTTTAATTCTGTTTTCCAAGTGTCTTCCTACTGGACACAAATCCATGAGCTGGCTGCAGTTCAAAACTAATCTAGTTGGTGTCTTAATGTCTAAAACATCCTCAGCGATATATAAGAGAGGTATAACACTCAAAGAAGCTAAATATCCAAAGAAAAGAAAGTATGATTGCCACCCACCAGGTTCGACAGTCAAAAGCACTCTCCAGCTTGATTATACAGCAAACATAGGTGCCAAGTTAGTGTTCAAGTCCACTCTAAAGGGATATGGGTAGACACTTCTTCAAGGACACTGGAAGAGGGAGTTTCTCCAATTGGATCATTAGCAAGTAGAATAGTCTACCCTCATAAATAGTAAATAGCCCAGATGTGGATTCAATCAGGTCAAAACCTAATAATTTTCGTGGACTTGATTTGTTTTGTCGCTTCTCATTTAGCAGAACATTATTCGAGGTTTACGTATGTTTTATTGCATTAAATTATTATACATACAAATTCTAAACATACATTATACAAATTATTATACATACATTATTATAAGTACGAAGTGACTTTATGCTTCACGCCGAACAGAACTAGCAAAGTTCTGATTAGGCAGTGTTCAAGTATGTGCTTTTACCGTTGGATTTTCCAATGGGAACCATTCTGTAGTTTCTTAACTTTCGATCATAATAATTTTTTCTTGGCACATTCTTCTTGGAATGACCATAAATAAAGCACTGAAACCTGCAGAGGACTTTTTTCACCTCTTTTCTTACAATTCTGGCCTCAAAAGGTTAGAGAAAATAGAATGCCCTCTTTAAAGTAGGGATAAGAAATCACGATACTTTTCAACTACCTCGTTTCTCTTTTTTTCTCCATTCCTTTATCATGATGCGTAATTTATTTGTTTTCTTTTGCTTTGTGGTACATTATCCAAACAAAATGCCAAAGTCAGACAACCCATTTTTTTTTTATGATAACCTTTGCTCTCTATGGATATTGCAAGAGTTTTTATTAATGCATAACTGTCGTCATAAAGCTAATCTAATATGCTCTTCTTGAGTCCAATAACCTTTTGTAAGGTGTATTACAACACAGTAAAGTATCGATAAGGTAATCCTCTGGTACCTGTTGAGTTTACCACAGCTGAATTATTCTCAAGCAAAAAAACTGAAAGGTTACATGGATATAAGGGGCTTGATAACATGTAATGGCGTCAATTCATCAGAATATATGAGGGAGAAAGGCAAGGATTATTTTTTCGATAAAAAACGAATGTAGATATATAAAATATATTTTCGAAATCAAAAAGGAGGGATTTTTGGGCAACAAAATTTGACAAAAATGTAAAAGTTTACGTTACTTGTATAATATACCCCCTACCGTTCAAGATTTCACGCATTGACGCACTGTAAACCCGTTTCTTTCACTAGTTTCAACTTAGCGTGAGAAAACACAAAGAGAATGACAGAATAGATGGGGAATATAAAATTTGAGCTATATATTTACACATTAGGGGAAATGTTTGAAGGTAAAGTACTTGGATAGTGTAGTTAGAAAACACATCTTAATTCATAATATGCAGATTAATTGTGGCTAACACATTTTGCATGAAGACCTGTTGCATTGTCTCATAGTTTTGACAAAGCAGTGAATGTCACTAATACAACACACAATCCGAAAAAAAGACATAAGTGGGGATACAAGTTCATCTCAAGAGCATGAATAAGTGGACCTGTATATGCCTTAGAAGTGTACACTGGCAAGGGATCAGTCGATACAAGCAATTAGGTGGTAGTACTGATTTTTCCCTCTGGCTTGCGAGGACCGTCCAAAGTAAATGAAAAGCAAGTTCTTTTATGACATCTGATACTCATCACTTGACCTAGCCTAGGTTGTAAATGACCAGGATATGCTTTCAGTGGTTACAATTAGCGTAAAATGGATTAAAAGGCTGGACTTTGAAGCTAGATAGTAAACATAAGTGGACAAGGAAGAGGCTTCTATGACTGGTGGGTGAAATGTCAGATGAATCTTATAATGATGAAGTGGTATGATAACAAGTCGGTTTACTTGATATCGACCTATGCACCGGTGGATCCTGAAGATACGTGTGAGAGGTGAGATGGCAAGCAAAAAGAGTATACACAAATGAAGAGACGGTACAGTGTGAAGAAATACAATCCCTTTACAGGCAACGTTGATCTTGCTGACATGCTGACAGAGCTGTATAGAATTGACTTCAAGACTCAAAACAAAGTGGTACATAAGAATCTTCTTCTTTTTGTTTTTTGGTTTTGGTTAGCGTAAAGAGCGGGGTGTTGATGAGGAAGCAGGCCCTTTCACATACGAAGTAATTTCTGTTCGTTTTAAGTTTTAATGTCGCTCCTTACTTTCCGTTAAAAAGACTTGTTTTTTATTTTTAATTTCTGAACATTTTTGAATCAATGCATGTTTTGATTTCTGCTCTCCGCAGATGAATAATTAAAAATGAAATTTGCACATTTATTTTTTTGGCTAAATGGCTTTTTCATAGTTTTGATCGAATGATTTTGAGAAAAAAGGAGTGGAGGAGGAGGCCTAGTTACCTTCCGATTTTTTGGTTACTTAAAAAGGCAACTAGAACTTTTAATTTTCTACGAATGTTTTTATTAGTAAAAGATATACGTAACTTGTAAATTAGCTTACGTAACGAACTTCTGTATTCTAATGTTTTATTACATATATGAGGGGGTTCACCCCTCGTCAGTACCTTGCTCTTTTCGCTAAAGCTTAAATTTTTCCACAATTTCTTAAGAATGACCCCTGAATTACAAAAGCCGTAGAATAAACAGTTTACATTACTAAAAATACTTTAGCGTAAAGAGCGAGGTATTAGGAGGAGGTGGGTGCATCATATGCGCAAAAGTTTCTGTTCGTTTTAAGTTTTAATTTTGCTCTTTACTTTCAGCTGAAAAAACCTTTTCATATTTATTTTTTCATTGTTTTTTTTTAAATAATGCTAGAAAATCCTGCGCTCCCTTCGTGGACATTTTCTTCCCCCATGATAAATTCCTCCAAGGAAACTTCCCCCAACATATCTCCCTCTTCTCAACCTCCCCCCCCCCAACCAAAAATCCCCCCGGAAACGCCTGTACACTTCCAAATGACCATTACTATATTATGTAAGCACTGGTCAAAGTTTGTAACTTGTAGCCCCTCCCACGGGGACTGTGGGAGAGTAACTCGTCCCCAATGACATAGTTATAAGGTTTTTCGACTACGTTGAACAAAATGGCTGTCTCAGAATTTTGATCTGGTGACCTTGGGAAAATAATTAGCGTAGGAGGGGGCCTAGTTGCCCTCTAATTTTTTGGTCACTTAATTAAGGCACTAGAACTTTTCATTTCCGTCAGAATGAGCCCTCTCGCAAGATTCTAGGACCACTAGGTCGATACGATCACCCCTGAAAAAAAAAAAAAAAAACATACACAGATCCGTGATCTGCATTCTGGGAAAAAATACAAAGTTCTACATTTTTGTAGATAGGAGCTTGAAACTTCTGAATTAGGGCTCTCTGATACGCTGAATCTGATTGTATGATTTTCGTTAAGATTCTATGACTTCTAGGGGTTGTTTCTCCCTATTTTCTAAACAAAGGCAAATTTTCTCAGGCTCTTAAGTTGTGATGGATAAGACTAAACTTGATGAAACTTGTATATTTAAAATCAGCATTAAAACGCAATTCTTTTGATGTAGCTATTAGTATCAATATTCCATTTTTAGAGTTTTGTTTACTATTGAGCCGGGTCGCTCCTTGCTACAGTTCGTTACTACCAACTGTTCGATACAAGTTCTCGAGTGTGTAGGCTACTAGCTAACAAGGAAGTATCGATCTTTGTTCCGTTTTTTATTTATTTTTTGTGAGTTTGCCATAATAGATATTTTTCAAAATGAGCAGTTATTTGCCCTCCTGACTGACCTCCCTGACCCCTCAAAGGTACCCCTGATATTACGAAAGCCTTATATTTTCAATTTTGTCTTTTGTCTAAAAGTTGCCATTCTCACTGGCATAGTCATTAATTTATGCTTTAGTCAACTTGTTTTCCTTAATTGCAGGAACAGATCTCGTGCGTCATGCATCTATTCTTCGTCCTCTCTACATTCGCTGCGGTAAATGCACTTCCATTTGAATCTACTGAGACGCAAGTTGACGGTAAGTTAAAAGATAAAACTAGTGCTGCTTTTGTGTTACTGGTGACCAGTACGGCCCCACTTATTCACACAATTTTAATATTCCCCCCCCCCCCCTAACTCTCAATAAATGTGTCGACTCCTGGCTAGGTAATTTAAATTGAAATTTTTGAAATAATTATAAAATTGTAAATCAAAGAAACTAGTGGACAAGAAGAAAAGACGATACTAATGTATGCCTGTAATGATTATTGTAATTACGCCATTTTGCATGTAAGGGGTGGTTGTAAAAGCTTTGGAGTGGACTCATTCGAATGGAAATTGAACCTTCTAGTACCATTTAAAGCCATACTAATTGGAGAGAACGAGACCCCCCCCCTTGCCCTTTTATGCTATTCTGGAATTTGCCACCTAGAAAATGCAAAACGTTCAGTCAAAATTTAGAAATGCTTATTTTGTTTTAAAAAGCAAAAAGGTTAAACAAATATGGCTCCCAGGATGACATGACCACCACAGCTCCTGAGCCAAGGGCCATAAATAATTCAAACTACTAAATGTTTACCCGTTGGTTTTATAAGGGTAAAAGGGGAGCTTGTTGGATTTTGGAAACGTTGCTGACTCGAAACTTTCAGAGATAGTTCTTTGAGTCAAAAGGGTCAATGATTATTTTGTGGGAGGGGATGGGGCTAGGGACCTCTACAAGTTTCAAACTAAAAACCATAAGTTATCGGGCCAATAAGAGCCTAATATAACAAAAACAAGTTCGAGGGCAAGCTAAGGGCGCTCAAGCGCAGATGAAAAAAATTAAAACATTGATCCCTCAATGTTTACACCCCCGGGTTAAACATAAAACCCCACTGTCCTAGGGAAAATTGCCCAAAATTACGTAAATGTCCAATGTTCACAAATAGGATTTAGTAGAAAAAAGATTAAGTTTGGTCTCGGGTGTCGATCTGCTTGGAGTTCTTAGGAACTTTTTGCTGGGCCAAATTTCTCTGTACCTCCCAACGGTACACTCTGGTAACGAAACGCCTACCAGAGTAAATTAAAAGCAGCTATTTACACCCAAGGTTATAAATTACGTGCAATATCTCGGGAATACCTTGGGGGATGAAGCTAAAATTTTCAAACATTGTCAGGAAAAGGAAGGGAAGAGAGTGGATCGGAGAGAGAGGGAGGGGACTAAACAATTTCAAATTATGTGTTGCTCGGAAGACTAAATATATTTAGTCTCCGGTCAATACAAAATTTTGAACAATATGTGCTACTGTGAGACTTCACGGTTTTATTCGAAAATCTCTTCACGGTTCAGTAAGAGGGTAAGTACCCTAGGAATAAACTAATTGGGAAAGGCGTGGAAGATCAGTTTGAGAGAAGTTGAGACACCATTTGAACCTTGAATTTTAACTTAGAAAATGGCTAAACAAGCCTTAATTCAAACATAACTAAAGGTTTTGGCACTTTAAGCCCCTTTAGGAAGGAGGGGAAAAACGTAAATATAAAACACTACGCTCATTCACACTATCTAAATAACATATTTTTAATATCGTTGGGATAGTTTAAGAGATATAGACCTTACTTTCAGGTAGTTTGTATGTGCAGGGGGGGGGGGGGAATAGAATATTATTTTTGTGATGCACCAAAAGTTTTTACAGGTTTTTACACTACTAGCTTCTAAGGAAAGAATTTATTCACGTCAAAGTACCGATGTAAATAAAATAAAAACAGTCCATGGTACGAGTAGGCTATATCAAAATAGTGTATCGCCAATATATCTTGAATAGCTTATGTTATGTTTTAATACACCTTAAGTTTTGAATTTTTAACCTTTAAGTTAGGTGGAAAACGTGTTTTGTGAGATCCACTTAATCATTTTTCACTATAAGCCTCCGTGGGACCTATAATCTTTTCATGGTTAAGTAGCAAGGCAAATTAAAATAAAAGACAGAAAACAACTAAATATTTTTAGGTTATATAAACAGCGTATCTGCGATGTCCTTAAAACATCATTGGAGGCTCACCTGAATCTTTCACGGGATGGTAGGGAATTAGTTGGCCTCGAGTCTTGATTCGGTGGAGCTGAAAGAGGGGAAGGGTCTAAAGATTTGGTCTTCAATATGTTTGAGATATTCGGTACAATGAACCACCGTTGGACTAAAATCTAATCCCGGTGAAATAGTGATATAGACCAAAAAAAATCCAGCATAGGCTACTCAGATTATTAAAATCTCAGAATATTATGTTTAAAATGTATATCACGTCTGCTTTATCTCAGGAACGGCTTCAGGGATCATGCTGGGCGGTCACTTAAGGTTTCATTGGTGATAGGGGGCCAAATGAGCCTTGAAATTTGACTTGGGGGAGGTGCAGAATTAGCCAAAAGAAACAATATTTTCAGGTTATTATAATGAAATATCAGTAACGTCTCAGAAACGGCAGATGGAAATTGAGCTGTAACTTGGGATAGAGCTTAGATGACTATTCTCATCAGTGACTAGATAGACAATATGACTTCATATTTTATGTTTAGAGTGAAGAGTATGAAGGGGGGGGGGGGTGTAAAAAATTACTGCCTCTAATCAGACTAAAAGTTTTGGTACTAATAGCCACAATGGAACTTTGAATCTATTCATGGTGATTTTATTAGATAAATTACAATACAGTATATTATATCTATATTCAAATAAGCTTATAACAAATATCCGTAAGCTGTAGGGCCAAGAGAACCCTTTTTTGGAGCTTTTTTATGGCAATTGGTATTTAAAAGGTGACATTTAGCGATCGCAATTTCTGTCCGTCGGTCTGTGTCTCTCTGTCTGTCGGTCCCGGTTTTGCTAGTTCGGGCACATCCAGATAAGCTAGGACGATGAAAGTTGGCAGGGGTATCAGGGACTAGACCAAATAAAATTAGAAATAGTCACTTCCCCAATTTGACATTCTGGGTGGGGTAAAATTAGAAAAAAATAGTTATTTTTTACGAATGGATGATTTGATATATGGAAGGATCTCGTGTCTCAAAGCTCTTGTTTTATATCCCGACCGCGTCCGGTGACATTGGTGGAAGCTGGAGGGAGAAGCCGGAAGTATTGGAAAACCCTTAGAGTGGAGAGATCGGGATGAAACTTTGGTGGGAAGAATAAGCAGAAGTCCTAGATACATGATTGACATAACCGGAACGGATCCGCTCTCTTTGGGGGATTTGGGTTGGGGTTAATTCGGAAAAAATAGAAAAAATGAGGTATTTTTAACTTACGAACGGGGCATCAGCTCTCAATGAAATTTGATGTTTATAAGGACCTCATAACTCATACCTCTTATCTAAAATCCCGACCGGATCCAGTGACATTTGGAAGAGTTGAAGGGGGAAACCGGAAATCTTGGAAAACACTTACGGTGGAGAGACCGGGATGGATCTTGGTAGAAAGAACAAGCACAAGTCCTACATACGTGATTATCATAACCAGACCGATCCACTCTCTTTTGGGGAAGCTGAGGGGGGGGGCATAATTATTTTAGTCGGAAAATTAGAAAAAAATAAGGTATTTTTAACTTATGAACGGGTGATCAGATCTTAATGAAATTTGATATTTAGACGTATCTCAGAGCTTTTATTTCAAATCCCGACAGGATCTGGTGACATTGAGGGAAGTTGGAGGGGGGAGCCGGAAATCATGGGCAACGTTTAGAGTAGAGATATCGGAATGAAACTTGGTGGGAAGAATAGACTCAAGTCCTAAATATATGACTGACATAACCGGACCAAATCCGCTGTCTTTGGGGGAGTTGGAGGGATGGATTTCTGATACTTTGGTGAGGTAGGTGCTTCTGGACGTACTAGGACAAGAAAAAATGGTAGGTGTGTCAGGGTCCTGCACAAATTGACTTGATAACAGTTGCTTCCCCGATTCGACCATCTGGGGGGCTAGAGGGAGAAAAATTAGAAAAAAATGAGGTATTTTTAACTTACGAATGTGTGATTGGATTTTAATGAAATTTGATATTTAGAAGGACCACGTGTCTCAAAGCTCTTATTTTAAATCCCAACCATATTAAAGGAAGTTGGAGGGGGGAACGGGAAATCTGGGAAAGACTTAGAGTGAAGAGATCAGGATGACACTTGGTGGAAAGAATAAGCACAAGTTCTAGAACGTGATTGACATAACTGGACTGGATCCGCTGTCTTCGGGGTAGTTGGGGGAGTTAATTCGGAAAAATTAGAAAAATTGAGGTGTTTTTAACTTACAAACAGGTGATCGGATCTTAATGAAATTTTATATTTAGAAGGACCTCGTGTTTCAGATCTCTTGTTTTAAATCCCTTCCAGATCCGGTGACATTGGGGGAGCTGGAGGGGGAAACTGGAAATTTTGGAAAACACTTAGAGTTTAGAGATCGGGATGAAACTTGATGGGAAGAATAAGCACAAGTCATAGATACGTGATTGACATAACCAGACCAGATCCACTCTGTTATGGGGAGTTGGGGGTGGGGGTAATTCGGTTAATTTGGAAAAATTAGAAAAAACAGCTATTTTTGACTTACGAACAGGTGATTGGATCTTAATGAAATTTAATATTTAGAAGGACCTGGTGTCTTAGAGCTCTTATTTTAAATCCTATCCGGATCTGGTGAAATTGGGGGGGGGGTTAATTTACGAATGGATCCTTGGATCTTAATGAAATTTGATATTTAGAAGGACCTCGTGTCTCAGAGCTCTTATTTTAAATTCCGAACGGATCCGGTGATATTTGTGGGAGATGGAGGGGGAAACCGGAAATCTTGGAAAACGGTTAGAGTGGAGAGATCGGCACAAGAATCAGCACCAGCCCTAGATACTTAATTGACATAATCAGACTGGATTCGTTCTTTTTGGTGGAGTTGGGGTGGGGGAGAGATTTCCAGTGATTTGGCGAGTTTGGTGCTTCTGGACGTGCTATGACAATGAAAACTGGTAGGCACATCAGGGACCTGCACAAATGGACTTGATAACAGTCATTTCCCTGATTTGACGATCTGGGGGAGGGGGCTGGATGGACGGGAAATCCCAAAAATGGAGGTATGTTTATCTTACGAATGGGTGATCGGATCTTAATGAAACTCTTTCATTAAAAACTCCTTCATTAAATTGAAAGTTCAAGAACTTTCTCTTAGTTTTGATTGGACAATTCTGAGAAAATGGGTGAAGAAGGAAGACTAGTTGCCCTAATTTTGCAGTTGCTTAAAAAGACGACAAGAACTTATAATTTTTAGCGAACGTTTTTATTAGTAAAATATATACTCAACTTACGAATTAACTTACGTAACGAACTTCTATATTGGTATATTTATATTATGTATTTAAGGGGGTTTTCCCCGTCATTAATACCTCGCTCTTTACACTAAAGCTTTAATTTTTTTCCAATTCTTTAAGAATAACCCATCAATCACAAACGCCATAGAATAAATAGTAGAAATTACCAAAAATACTTTAGCGTAAAGAGCAAGGTATTTAGGAGGAGATGAACCCCTCATAAGCGTAATAATCTCTGTTCGTTTTAAGTTTTAAGGCTGCTCCTTACTTTCAGTTGAAATTTCTTCATGGAATTTCTCTTCCCTCATGAAAAATTCCTCCAAGGGAAGATCCTCCCACGTTGCCCTCCTTGCCCCCCCCCAAAAAAATCCCCCTGAAAACGTCTGTACACTTCCCAATAACCATTACTGTATGTAAACACTGGTCAAAGTTTGTAACTTGCAGGCCCTCCCCCAGGGACTGCGGGGGAGTAATTCAGCCTCAAAGACATAGTTAGTATGTTTTTCGGCTCTACTAAGCAAAATGACTATCTTAAAATCTTAATCTGTTGACTTTGGGGAAAAATGAGCGTGGGAGGGGGACTTAGGTGCCTTCCGATTTTTGGCCACTTAAAAAGGGCACTAGAACTTTTAATTTCTGTTATAATGAGCCCTCTCACAGCATTCTAGGGCCACTCTGTCGATACGATCACCCCTGGGAAAAAACACAACAAAAAAACAAACACACATACAAATAAACACGCACCCGTGATCGGTCTTCTGGCAAAAAAACACGAAGTTCCACATTTTTGAAGATATGAGCTTGAAATTTCTACAGTAGGGTTCTCTGATACGCTGAATGCGATGGTGTGATTTCAGTTAAGATTAAATGACTTATAGGGTGTTTTTCCTCTGTTTTCCAAAATAACGCAAATTTTCTCAGGCTCGTAACTTTTGATGAATAAGACTTTGTCGAAACTTATGCACTTTAAAATCAGTATAAAAATTCGATTTTTTTTTATGTATCTATGAGCATCGAAATTCCTTTTTTTAGAATTTTGTTTTCTTTTGAGCCGGTTCGCTCCTTATTACAGTTTGTTACCGCAAACTGTTTGATTACATGCAGACCACACAGACTTCAATAAAAACAAAAATGTTTTGAAACTGGCTGTATCGATATATGACATCTGAAGCTGTGCTAACAAATTGTTGTTGTGTTTCAAATTGGTTTAGGCTTACAGGCCATGTAGACAGAGGCAAGGGACCTCAATAAAGACAAAGGATATCGAAAAAATATGTATTGATTCATGACATCCAAAATAGGCAATTTTTTTTCTCGTCTCCGGTTGCATGGCAGTTTACTGGATATGTATACTGGGAGCAGTAAGGCCGTATCGTATCCTATGATCACTCCCCGTCTATAGCCACAAGGTTTTCTATGGTCATCCCTGCCTATAGATTGTAGGAAATGTGATCCTTATCATTTTGGTGCAGGAACAACATATAGTGATTCCAGGTGACCTACCCCCGCTAATTGTTGTCGACGATGAGCACTTCAAAGTTGAAGAAAAAATCTAAAGAAAATCTATTGAAGAAGATCTAAAATACTTTTGTGTGTGCGTTACCGTGACAGACGGAAATTGGAAAATGTCGATCTTCATCGGTAAATGTCCGAAATTCCTTTTTTCTGCTTCCATTTTACAGCTTAGCCAGTCAGCTTTGTGAGCTTTATGCAAAATCGGATGGTGACAGGTTAGGCTTCTAACCCATTTCTGAGATTTATAGCCTAATTTAACCTAACTTTACCTTTTGCCATCAAACCTTGCATAAGAATAACAAATCTGACTGGCAAAGCTGAATGAATCCAAGCAGAGAGAAAGGAATTTCGCATATTCATCGGTGAATGTCGACATTTCTCAGATTTTGGCCTTTCATCGTAACATCTGTACAAAACCTTTATTGATAAACATACTTACAATATCACTAGTACACTTTATTCTTAGGGCACTGAAATCAATATTATACAAATAGAAGAGTATATCTTCTACCAAGAAATGATTCAGGCATGGTGTGTTCATGTAATTTTGTCGACGAATCATGTACTCTCTTTCGGTTTTAAGCAATACATTTTCCTTTGATTTCAATAATGGGGACTGTAGAATGTGTAGAGCAGGCCAAAATGATCTAAAAGTCTTACAAATTTCCTAGGTTTAAATTTACAAGGCAAGTGTGTGATCTTTATACCCGTTGTTCTACTATTGACATAATAATGGCTTGTTGGCACTTTAAATTTGTTCATGAAAATCTGAGGGTTCAAAATAGGATTTGTATTTGGACACATATTAATCCATGTTAAATAAATTGACTATTTGAATGGCATTGATGATGCGCGAAAACAGTAGGATACCACTATTGGGGGTGATATACCAATAGGTTTCAAATTGATTTATTAAGATTAGCGTAATACTTTATGTCAGTGGCTCAACAAATGTACACTCTAAACTCACAATGCCTGTTCGTACAATGCCCATATCTTGAGTGCCCAACAAGTGTAGTACATTTATATCATTAGTTTTGAAAACATTAAATCACTTATTCCATTCTCGAATGGTTGTGAATCTAAATCTAGGGATTGCATTGTCAATTCGCACAGGGTTCTTTGTGATCTTTCGAAGGACATATTGTACAGTAAAGTCATAGTCACTTTAAACACAAGATTAGAAAGTCCAAATAGTTCAATTTTGTGCTGGGAAGCTCTCCATGATCCTACGGTACTGGCACTTTTTAAAAAGGCCAATACAAGCTTCGAAGGAAACTTGCGAATGCCAAATGAAAAACTAGTGTAGGTGCGTGAGCCTGTTGCAATATGTCGTTGATTGACGATCGTAGTAAGGAAGAGCAGTTTGATATTTTTTGCACCGGCTCTCAATTTTTCAATTACCGAGGCAAAGGAACTCATAACCTGTTGTTTTCGAATATTAGGTTTTGCCGAGCTGATTGTGATTGCAAAGTACTAATGCAAATACTTTTTTGCAAAATGATGTTGGAAGGAGCGAGTGTTAATTTTATATCCACCTTAAAATTTAGTACAGTCTATCTAACGTTTAGCCTCAAACAAACAGCAATAGTTTTGGCTTTGGTACCATTTGAATCGGAGAAAAATCTCTACAACATATAGAAATCAGCCAAAATCGGCGGAAGCGACATTGACCTTTTTTGTCTTTTCAAACAGTTCGTGGTAACGAACTGTAGTAAGGAGCGAACCGGCTCAATAGTAACCAAAACTCTAAAAAATGGAATTTTGATACCAATAGCTAAATCAAAAGAATCGCATTTAAATGCTGATTTTAAAAATATAAGTTTGATCAAGTTTAGTCTTACCCATCAAAAGTTACAAGCCTGAGAAAATTTGCGTTATTTTAGAAAATAGGGGGAAACACTCCCTAAAAGTCATATAATCTTAACAAAAATCACACTATCAGATTCAGCGTATCAGAGAACCATACTGTAGAAGTTTCAAGCTCCTATCTATAAAAATGTGGAATTTTGTATTTTTTGCCAGAAGGCAGATCACGGATGCGTGTTTATTTTTTTTTTTTTTTTGTTTTTTTTTCCCAGGGGTGATCGTATCGACCCAGTTATTCTAGAATGTTGCGAGAGGGCTCATTCTAACGGAAATGAAAGGTTCTAGTGCCCTTTTTAAGTGACCAAAAAAATCAGAGGGCAATTAGGCCCCCTCCCACGCTAATTATTTTCTAATTATTTCTAAAAGTCATATAATCTTAACAAAAATCACACTATCAGATTCAGCGTATCAGAGAACCATACTGTAGAAGTTTCAAGCTCCTATCTATAAAAATGTGGAATTTTGTATTTTTTGCCAGAAGGCAGATCACGGATGCGTGTTTATTTTTTTTTTTTTTTGTTTTTTTTCCCAGGGGTGATCGTATCGACCCAGTTATTCTAGAATGTTGCGAGAGGGCTCATTCTAACGGAAATGAAAGGTTCTAGTGCCCTTTTTAAGTGACCAAAAAAATCAGAGGGCAATTAGGCCCCCTCCCACGCTAATTATTTTCCCAAAGTCACCAGATCAAAATTCTGAGATAGCCATTTTATTCAGCGTAGTCGAAAAACCTTATAACTATGTCTTTGGGGACGACTTACTCCGCAACAGTCCCCGTGGGAGGGGCTACAAGTTACAAACTTTGACCAGTGCTTACATATAGTAATGGTTATTGGGAAGTGTACAGGCGTTTTCAGGAGGATTTTTTGGTTGGGGGAGGGGTTGAGAAGCGGGGGATATGCTGGGGGAACTTTACATCGAGTAATTTGTCATGGGGAGGAAAATTCCCATGAAGGGAGTGCAGGATTTACTAGCATTATTAAAAAAAAACACTGAAAAAATAAATATGAAAAAGTTTTTTTCAGCTGGAAGTAAGGAGCAGCATTAAAACTTAAAACGAACAGAAATTATTAAAAGATTCGTAAAAAATTTAAAAGTTCTAGTCAATTTACCTCCAATCCCACCCTCCAACCTAAACGTGACCAGCCCAAATTCATAGAATCCAATAAACAACTTCTCACAACTAGCTAAATCATCGATTTTAATTTGAAAAAAAATTACAGATAATTTGAAATTTCAAAAGGATTTGAGATTCATCATATTTGTTTAATTAATCATAGGTCTTCTTCATCTTCAATTTAGACCTGAGCATTAGAGCAACTAGTTCGTTTGCAAGGTTTTCAAACAATGTTGCATGCAATGCCATTTTGATGACAGCTGCACTGTTCACTATCATGGAATTTCTTACAACCATACTTCACGAGGATGATAATTTTCTTTGATAACGATGGAAGATCCGTGAGGATAGAGAATGCCGTTCTTAAGTCTCCATCCCCAATTCCAGGATCTGGGGCAGGGCTCTGAAGCCCAATCCAATCTTCTACTTGAAGATAGGTTAGGAAACAGTGAAATTTCGCTGCTGCTGAAGAAAAAGGTAGATCTTGGGAATGAACTAAAATTTTAGACGTTGCTATTTTCTCCTGAAAGACTCGGTGTCGGTAGCTGTTAAGATTATCAGGAGATTTTCCACCGTACAATATAGAAAGTGCAGCCTCTTCTACTACTATAGTCTTTTCTTTCGAAACATTGCTTCGAAAAAACGCTGAAGTATTTTCCCTAGCCTTTTCGTTGTCTCTCAGCCGTCTAAGCGCAATCCCTTTGCCAAGTCTATGTAGACGGGAAGTTGTGTCGTAGCCAGGAATTGCGTGAGCAAAAGGAAGCAGCATGTAGGTTTCAATCCAAATCTTCTTAAGAATAGCTTCCGTGTCCCAAGTTGCACCTGAAGTGGCTGGCTTAGGCCCACTGTGCAGGTAGATTTTGTGGTGCTCAGGAATATAATGATTAGGTAACAACACCAACAAGTCGGTACGTTACTGATGACTACAGTGTACAAAGTCTTCGAACACTCAACCAGAGTAAGTACAGTAAGCGAGTCAGCATCAGCTTTAGCTGGGTTGGTTCTCAGACCCTTGCCTCGTAATAATCAGAAAGTACATGGACGAAATTGGCTTTATCCGTTTTGCTCGAGAAAAATTCCTCTTTTTTGGTGGTCAGTGTCATTTCTGGGATAAACAGTACTTCCCGTCGAGTGTAACGGTTTCGCATAAGATGAGTTATATTTTTTGTCAAAGCAGCGATATCGTAGCCATTAAATATAATAATAGCGTCTGGATATTTGGCGAAAACGTAGCTGTAGTATGGGTCTAATATCTCCAAATATGTTTCTTTCTTCGCCCAGGGAATCCTGTGAAGTAAAATGCCCCTGTCTAAGACGTAGGAGCAAATCATACTATGCTTTTTCCACAATAGCATCAGTTTCTGAAAGTCGCCTGATAGCTTTTGCTAGCTCTTGTTTATCTGGCTTTCGGATCGTGCCAGAATCATCAAAAAGCGACACAGGATAGGGGCAAAGTTCATATTTCAAAGAAGCTTCTTCGTCCATATTTACCCATTGGATATCAGAGGCAACGCTATAGCAATGCATATATTAAAGGCCAAACGGCTCCAGTGTTTTATAATTACATGTTTATTTTGTTTTCCCAGAGGTACTTTATATGCAGGGATGGTAGTATAAACTTCAGAGGGACTCATTCGATTGGAAATTGAAAGTCCTAGTGCCCTCTTCAACTCCCCTCCATACCTTTTTTCCCCTAAATGCATTAGATATAATTTTTATATAACCATTTTTTTAAAATAGTTCAAAAGTCGGATAACAAAAATTCCGGTGCCGACACTACCCCTAGTGCCCCGGGGCAGGCGTTGTAAGTTATTCCATGGGGGTATATATGGTTCTTATGGGAGAGATTATCGTATAATCTTCAGAAAGGGCTCAGTCGATTGGGAAATTTAAAGTTCTAGTTCACTTTTTAAGGGTCAAAAGAGATCACAGGGCAAGTACTCCCCTACGCCCTTTTCCCTAAAATGCATCAGGTAAAAACTTGAGACAGGCATTTTGTTAAAAATAGTTCAAAGGTCAGATAAAAAACTGTGGTGTTGCCACAGCCCCTCAGGGCCTGGGGCAGGCGTTGTAAGTTATGCCTTAAGGATCCGTATGGTTCTCATGGAATGGATGCTCGTATAAACTTGACAGAGGGCTCATCAAAACCTATCTTGGATTTTGAATGTAACTAAAAAGTGAACTAGAAGGCAAAATTGATTAGTAAGCGCGCTGTTTACCCGTTCTTTCAAACTCGAATGTCGGCAAAATGGGTCAGCTTGTTCTTGCCCATCACGGGCATATGTTAAATGATTTCTCACCAAGAGCGTTGAAGATCATTGCAGATACAGGACAATTCTGAGGTGTGTGCAAAACCATTTGTTAGGTTGGATGTGCCTGGGGTGGGGCAAAACATGCAAGATCCTAGGACACGACTTTTTTCTAATATTTTGGCATAGGAAGTGCAAATTTCCTTCGTGTGGATGTGACTTTGTGTAATATCAAACGTTTGTTAATGTATGCTTTATCTGGCGCGTATGTTTGGTGGGGGAAGAACGATTAAGGGACTGTTAAACACAGAAATGAGTCCATATTCGGGATCTATGCACCATATTTTCCTATCAATGACTTACTAAATTGCAAGCTATTTTTTTAAGTCGTTGTTCTAGAAGAAAACACGAAAAAAACGTCAATTTCACATCAACTGATTTTGGCCAATTTATTGTATGTTGTTTCCGGTTGTTTTTTTCCGGTTCGAATGATACCAAAATCAAAACTATTGCAATTTGTTTGAGGTAGTCCCTAAAATTAATTTTGAGTGTCTGTACTATTTTAGCGGTAGCCACTGGGATATATTAAATGTTTTGTTAGTTATTTTACCAGCCAAATGTAATCCCCTAGTTGTTGCATTTTCAAGTGCAATGGTGGTCTCTATGCCTGGTGTATATTTGTATCCCATGGTTGAGCCTCTCAATTTCTTATAAGACTTTGGAGTCATTAACGTGAACTTTACATATCTCGAATAGCTTGATAGATTGTTGCTAGTGTTCATTAACATTCCTTTTATGTAGACAGTAATTTACCTGTATTCACCTACAGTAACTACTGTAGACTAGCAACTTACTAACAAAGTGTACACCGCACAATTTTCTTAGGAAGAGTCTATGGTAAGAGTTGGTATTACATTGCTGGGTTTCAATCTCGATCCAGAGGATGTATTGTCAGCTCATTCCGGGCTTTGTAAGATTTATCAAAGGATAGATTCTACACGGGGTTCTGTTCACTATATACACAAGATTGGAAAATCCTATTAGCTCAAACTTTATGTCGGAAGACTGTTCATGATCCTGGCACTGACACTTTTACACAGGCCAATGCAAGCTTTGATGGAATTGCACTCGTGATATCATTTGAGGCACGTCCCATGAGTGGTTTGATATTGTTTCTACTGGCTCTCAAAATGAATGATTTTCCGCAAAGTTCTTAGATTGCTTAAAAAAAACATTGGAATAAGTCGAATAGTTGCCAATATTGGCATCCTATGTCATAAAAAGCAAATTGCAAGAAAATTATGGGTTTAATGACGATGGGTATTTATATCTTGCTTCTGGATATTTTTTTCTTTGTTATTTTTCTTAGTCTCTTTACTAACTAGTTTCTAACCCTGTGTTTTTCAGATAAATAAATTTGATATTCCAAAACTAAAACTTTAAAGCTAAAACTTTGAAATTAAAGCTTCAAAACACAGACTTTATTATTAAAACATTAAAACTAGAAATACAAAACTAAAATTTTTGAAACTTAAACCTAAAATTAAAAGTTTTAAAACTAGAAGTTAAAACTCAAAGTTTAAAGGCTGAAAGTTCACAATTTTAAACTAAAGCTGACACACCAATCATTAAGATAAACAATTATTACGGACAATTATTAAAATAAGTTAGCTTTTAGCTTGGTGCACCAATTTAACCCAAATTAAATAGCTAACTTAGGTTAAGATTTAACCTAAGGTTAAAAATATAGAAGCCAACTTATATTCATAATTGCGCTGAATAATTGCTTTTCTTTAAAATTGGTGGGTTAGTTTTGGTTTTAGTATTCTCAATAAGTTATTTTGAAACCTACTGAGAAATCACTACCGACGACAATGTTCTACTAGACTTGGCACTATGAATACCTATCAAATAATCAAGTATTTAACATGGATCCACCTTTATCCAAATACCAATTCTATTGTGTACCTTTGGATTTCCTCGAACAAAGTCACAGTGCCAAAAATGCCATTATGATTTTTAATAGTAGCACATCGGATTTAAACATTGAACACTGGCTTTGTATCCTTCAAACAAGGATATCCTTAAAAATTTTCGATCCTTTCGGTCTACCCAACACATTATACAGTCCCCATGAATGATTTTATTCAGTGACAAAACCTGCACAGAGTATTTCACTATCTAATCTACAAAATACAGCACGTAGAGTATATCACAAATATACAGTCCCCATATTGGGACCTTTACTGAACGCAAAGGAAAAATGCTTTGTTCTAGATCGGAAGAGTACGAAATTTGTCAACCTAATGCTGAAGGTTCCTTGCACTATTTAACTTTGTTTTCTGATGTTGAGACAATACCTACAAAGAATTTCTCAACATTTACACCAACATACAATAGGCCTCCAGTCGCAAGATTGGTGCCACCTGATTTAATATTCAAGGAAATAGGATAAAATCTTTCATTAGGTTCCACAAGAACAAAAATTATTTTCAACGACAATTTGAAAGAAGTTCTTGTTTAAAATAATATAATAAAATATAAGAGTTCTAGCGGCAGTGGGATGGACCAATGAATTTATACAGATTATGCACCAAAATTTTCTTTGAAAATTTTTAACAATAACAAAAGATCTGTTTCTGATAAGATATGATTTTCGACCCGATCTCTGAAAATGTTCATTTTCTTCTTTTTTTCAAATGAAGACTACTTCGTGGATTTGTCTCCACGCTTATAGATTTGTGTATGGCAGATCACCGTATATCTTGCGGTGACAACAGGAAGCCTTATATCTACAGGTACGGGTGACCACCAGAAGCCTCATAGGTAGGGGTGACCATAGGAAACCTTATAGCTATAGGTAAGGGGTAGCCATAAAGAGCCCTATAGCTATGGATAGGAGCGACCTAACACAGTCTCATAGTTATAGGTAGGGGCAACCATTGAAAACCTTATGGCTATAGGAAGGAACGACCATAGGAAACCTTAGGGCTATAGACAGGACTGACTATAGGAAACCGTATTGCTATAGGCAGGGGTGAGTGGAAACCTTATGGGAATAGGCAGGGGTGACCGTAGAAATCCTTGTAGCTATAGGCAGGGAAAAAATAAACAAGGATTCATATCAATTCGTGGAACCTCAAAGATGGGCCTAACTTTATATCCTCCTATCAGTATGGAACTTTCAATGAAAGTAGGCTGGGCCAAGGGATCCCAAGATCTTAGATCACACTGTGCCTCAATAGGTGGCTAGTGGATAAAAAAGGAGCCTCTAGTCTTCAAAAAATCTTGCTACCGTCAGAAAGTCTTCCACTGCTCGGGTCGTAGGAACGCGGTGAGAGCAAAGATGTAGCTGCTATGTTCGGCTTAGGGTGTCTTTAGGGCGACCCATCCTTCTCAATCTCTTAGGTTACCACTGGAAGATGGCCTTCGGAGTTCTTGAACCCCCATTCTTAAGACATGGCCTATGTATTACCATCAACGTTGGTGAATAATATTTGTAATAAGAGGCTTGTTGGTCGTTTTTCAAATCTCAACATTTGTGACCCGATCTATCCAGTGTAAATTCAGAGTTCTTCGGAGACAAGATTTTTAAGAGGCTGCGATTCAACGTTCTTGTTCTATATTAATATACCATGATTTAGCTGCGTATTTCAGGATCGATAGAAAATTGCTATTGGAGAATCTAAGTTTGATAGGGTGAGGAAAAGGTTTAATTGCCAGATTCTCTTCATCTTGCTGAAAGCTCCTATGCGTGCTGCTACTTTTCTCTGGAATTAGCCAGAGTTTTTAAATATGCTTATCAGATATCTAGCTTGGACCACTTATTCTAACTCATCATTACCGCGTTTGATCTGAAGTGGTGAGTTGGAAGTCGCCATGGATTTGCTTTGTTTGCATTCATTTTCGGCCCAATGTGTTCCGTTTTCGTCCATACTTTGCCAAAGACCTATTTGAGGCATTCCTGCAATTCTGAGCAATAGTAATGTAATCGGTGAAGGTGATACATTGTATTAAGATATATGTTAAACATTGATTGCTAGTGAAAACAATTTGAATTTTTTTTTACTGATCTTCCTTAAAATTTTAAACCTTGAAGACAAGTCAATTGAAATTTCAGGACCAAGAGAACCTCAATTCAGAGAGAGAGAAAAAGAGAAAACTAATCTGTTTTCTAATTATTGGGCTATTCTTTAGTTTTAAGTTAGGGGGTGGCAAATCTACAATTTCAGTTGAAATAAGGAGCTTCGGAGTAAATTCCAATCCTTCTTCCTGTTTATCTGCACAGAATCATAAATCTCTTAAGATCTGTATTCTCCTGGAAAGTGACTGGAAATCCCAGCATTAATTTTACTTGCTTCTTTGTTGAGTGCCACTAAAATAACACGTTTTTTCCTTCCATTTTGATTGTTGATTTACTAGGCAAATTGCAAATACTTCTTCAATAAAAATTACCAGTGGAAATTATTTTCTCGGGCAATTTTATTTCATTGAGGTTATTTTTTGGATGTTCTAGCTATACGCAAACTAGCTAATAAACCGATACTCAAGTTGACGCCGAAGGATGAAGTTGATGCCGAAGGAGCTAGAAGCTCGTTTTGCTAGTTCCAAGTCTAAATTTACAATCATAGCTGCTTTTACCTCAATGAGTGAGGCTGATGATTCCAGGAAGGAGACGTTATATTTTGAACTAGCTGTTGGGGTGGCGCTTCGCGCCACCCCAGCACCTAGTTGGTGGGGCACTTCACGCCCCCCCCCCCCCGTGCACGTAAGTCGTTACACGCCATATTAGTTACGCGTCATTGTAGTTGTGTCCTTGTGTCCCACCTGTGAATAGAGATAGATATATATATATATATATATATATATATATATATATATATATATATATGTTTTTAACTACGTAAAACATGCGAATATACAACATTCTTCGCTGTCCCATTGTCTATGCATATAAATAGATTGCCAGGTTTACTGACTCTTGAACATGCAACATATAATTGTCCATGGGAAAAACAATCCGTATTCAGATGTATACCTCATTATTCTAATGATGTGTCCCTGCATCCCGGTCGTCATTTATATTCCCTGTGTCCCGGTCGTCATTTGTGTCCCGGTGTCCCAGTTTGTAATTTCTCTTTGAGTGTCCCGGTCGTCATTTATATTCCCTGTGTCCCGGTGTCCCGGTCGTCATTTGTGTCCCGGTGTCCCGGTCTGTAATTTCTATTCGAACAATCCCTGTGTCCCGGTCGTCATTTATGTATCCCGCCTGTACCCCTGGCGTCCCCGTTGTAGTTGTGTCCCTGTGTCCCGGTCGTCATTTATATTCCCTGTGTCCCGGTCGTGATTTGTGTCCAGGTGTTCCAGTCTGTAATTTCTCTTTGAGGTTCCCGGTCGTCATTTATATTCCCTGTGTCCCGGTCGTGATTTGTGTCCCGGTGTCCCAGTATGTAATTTCATCAGTTGACAAACATGACGTCAGTCGACAAACAACTTCATGACGCATAAAGCTCAATCCTTAAAATGACGTCAGTCGACAAACATGACGTCAGTCGACACACAAACATGACGTCACTCGACACACACACACACACACACACAGACAACTTATTTTTATATATATAGATTTAATTATCTGATTAACTCGGTACCTTAACATGGTATCTTTCTTTTATGTGATGATAGGAGATTGTGAGGCTGATTCTTACTCTTTTAAGCTATCTATTGATTTTAATTGTGAACTAAATATAAAGATTGTCGCCAAGTGAAGAAAGAATATGAAAGTGCTTGACATCCAGAAGCTCTGTGATAAGCAAGTGAAGCAAGCATATTGTGTTGTCCTTTCTAACAGATTTTCAAGCCTAACATGGGATGAAATAGGTACCTCAGTTAACAAAAAGTGGAACAAAATTGCGGTTTGTTTAAGTGGAGCCGCTGAAGAGTCAGTTAAACAAAAAAGAAGAATGAATAGTGGATCAGTGATGGCTCTAGGAAACTGATACAAGACAGGAAAAAAAAAGATCCGGGTGGAACACTGCGACGAAAGTGTCACCCCTTCTCATAATATAGAAACAACCTCAGCCCTAGTATAAACAAATTCATATAGCTGTAAAGCAGTCCATAATAAATCACAAAGGCTGCTTTTTTGGATACAAAGGCAGCCAAACCCGAGACAGCAGCCAGCGGAGGGGGTAGCAGAACAGTGTATCGGATAACGAGGTCACTGTTGACTCTCAAAAACCTGCACGAACTGTTGAAAGCAGAATGGGTGAACTACTTTCACCCATGAAAAAAAACGTATTAACAATATATGGAGAGAAAACCTTAACGAAGTACTGAATGTTTCTCCCCCTGCTAATCTTGTAAAACCGTCTGGATTGCCACTCTTCGAGATAGATATTAACGCCGAGCCAGTTACAATACTGGAGGGGAAAACTGTACTATCAACGCTAGAAAATGGCAAAGCTGCCAGAGTTAAAGGCTTACACCCTGAATTGTTAAAGTATGGGACCGCGGTCCTAAAAATATCTCTGCGCACAATCTTGGATCAGGTTTGGGAAACTGATTGTCCCCAGAGATTGGAAGAAAGGGGTCATTGTCAAACTTTTTAAGTTAAATCGGACTCCAGACCGCAACAATTGGTGAAACGTTACGTTTCAGTCGGTAAGAGCTAAAGTCCTTTGTCAAATACTCCTGATTTGAATTTGATTGAGAATTGACAAGATCCTGATAAACGAACAACATGGTTTTAATCCAGGCAGATCGTGTGCTGATCTGATTTTCAGTTTAAGAATATCAATTGAAGAATCCAAGGAGTGGCAGACTGAAATACTAATGGTGTTTATCGACTTCCTAATAGCTTATGATTTTGTACCCAGGGAATCCCTATGGAAAATACTACGACATTATGGCATCCTGGCCAAATTTACTAGATCAATTTTGCTTTATGTAATGACCAGCTGGGTGCTTTACAAACTAAGGATGGAAACATGATGGAATGGTTATCTGTTGACGACAAGGATGCATCATCTGTCCCCTCCTCTTCAGGATTCAAATTGAATACCTATTTCGGTCAAGTCATTGTGTTGAAGGAATTCAGTTGAATGAGAGCTTAATTGATGCTGATAATGCACTCCTTTCTTATCAATGAGAAGATTTGTAACAGAACATAACAGATCTCTCAAACAAAGCCGGATGACCGTTGTCAATCAGTGCCCCAAAAACAAAAGTCATCTACTGTAAGGCAAATACAACGCCGGGCCGGACGCTTAATGCTGGCTTTGATGAGCTGGGATAGGTTGAAGAATTTAAGTATCTTGGAAACATCGTAAATACTGGTTGAAGCTTGGAGCGTAAAGTTACTACAAGCATTGTTTATGCAGACAATGCTTCTACAAAACTAAGAAAAGTCTTGAAAAACTCTGCATACTGTTTAAAGTTCAGGCTCCTACAATTAAATAGCAATGTCCTCTTTGTATTAATTTATGCGTGTGAAGCAAGGACAGCGACAAAACATCTTGAGAAAAGAATACAAGGTATAACAAATTAATGAATTTTTTTTAATTTTAGTTGAAAATAAATTGATCGGCATTTTGATTAACTATTATGATGAAAGATCAAACTAATATTTACATAACAACTTCTCATAGCAAGTTTGCGTTCGGAGAAAGCGGAGGAACGAAAGTTAATTATCTATTATTCCAAATTAGGAAAAAGCAAAATTCATTTTGGAAGATAAACGTCTTAATGTGTTGCAGATACAACATCAAATCGGTAATAGATCATAATTATGACCACTACTACTTCTGAAGGTTGTCTGCAAAAGTTGAGAAAAGTTTGGTCATTGCTCTGTGAAAAAATCCAACATGCTGATCTATTAGGAGCTTCGCCAAAATATCGACTATGAACAGGTTTTATCAGTCGCAAAAGGAGATCCGGAAGTGATTAAACATGGATTCGGTCATTCAAGCCGCAAGTACTTTTTTTGGAATTTCACAATTCCATTTATCTCATCATTACGAAAAATGACATATAAACACGTCACTTCCAGGGCTCGAATCGGTTTGGAGGCACAATTACACTCGGGAGCACTGTCCGGGCGTTTCGGCTGGCGAAGATCTGGTTACACGGGTTTATGGTCAGTGCAATCAACTCTTGAAAACAATAAGATTGTAAATAGAGCTTAACTGGAAATAAGATTCTATGGCACCGATAGCTGGTTGGTTTCCAGTCACTGTTGACAGGTCTGCGAAACTTGTCATGGCGAAAAATATTGAGGGTAAATTACTAGTTTGGAAATAATTCAAACAATTGAACATGACCAAGTGCTGCTCCTCTCCGGAGTAGAGAAAAAAACAACAAAAACATATCTTTCCAAACCACAGCAAGGAGTTTCATTAAAACTTAGAATGAGCAGAAAATATTTTGTATTTGAGGAGGGGTGCCTCCTCCTGAACGACCCAATCTTTACAATGAAGTGAGTTTTTGTCCACATCTTCAAGATGGACTGCTCAAGCGCAAGGGCCGTCGAATTAGAATATGAAGTATTTTAAAGACACTATAAAACTTTAGCGAAAAGAGTGGGGAGCTCAGAAGGAGCCTGGCCCCCTGATATATGGAAAATTTCTATCGCTTTTAGTTTTAGTACCTCTCCTAACTTTCATTTAAAAAGTGTTTTATATTTTAGATTTCTTATCGTTTCTCAAATCATAACCACGCCTATCCAAGATATGATGGGGGCTACCTCCCTCATAGACCCCCACTACTTGCTGTTGGGTTATATATTGACGAGTAGTGTCATATTGGTAGAAATTCCCCTAAAGATTAGCACAACTTCTCAGGCACTTAATTTGTGTAGTAAGAACTGTAGTAGAATGTGACTAAAGCGGTCGAAAATATTTCGGCTGAGATAATTAAAAGTGTGAAATTTGCCATTTGGTCTAAAATGAATAATGTATGGGTCATGGATCAACTAAGCACGAGGAGCCGAATGGTGCTGTCAGGATTGTCTTACCTTGTACCGTTACAAAGATAAAAAGAGACGTAAGCTTCTAAGTTGCCTATTCTTCTTTTATCAGGTCTAGTTGCAATTCAGAATGACAGATGAGGATTATCTTATAGAACTATAGCATCAGGATCTTGCATTGTCTCCTTTTTTTGTCAAAGATAAAAACTGAATAATTTTGAGTTCGCTCGGAATACTTGAAATAAATTGATTCCCCTGAATTAGAATAAAAAGCTGGTTTAGAATATGTCCCCTTTATCTCCGTTAGCCTCATTTTTCAGAGCGAACACTGCCGACAAACTTTTTTTCTTTTTGGCTCTCCTGAAAAGTTCCAAAAATGGCAAAAGTCGTATTTTATTTGTCCCAGCCGATTTGAACGGCTGAACGTTAGCTGTAATGAATTGCTGAACGGTGTTAGTCCATATACCTCCCTACAATTTTTGGAACTGGTTAGCTAGTGTGAATTTGAAACAGAGTTCAATTCGCAGATGAAACAACTTAGTTACGAAAGTGATTCCCCTTTTATTAAAAACTAGGCAAATTTTCTCCGGCAACTAGCTTTTGCTGGGTAATTTTAAACTTAAAGAATTTCAATCTTTAGAATTACCATAAAAAGTCAATTCCTTGAATTTATATATCGCTATCAAAACCTTTTTTTTAAAGCTCTGGTTACCGCAAGTGCGAATTGCTTCTTATTTACAGTTCATCGCCACATAACTGTTTAACATACAGAAAATGAAATTCTGTTTCTAATATTTCTATTCAAACTTTGATAAAAAAAAAGCTCTCGTAACACTTGCCTCATCCCTCCTGATGACACTCCAAAATCCCCTCCACTTCTCAATTTTTATTATGACAGTAAGCATATGAGGGCTATTTTTATATCATAAAGAAAATATTGCTATACAATAAGAAGGGAGCTATCAACCCGCAGCACCTATGTCCAGGCTTAATCGACATGAAGGGTCATTAAAAATTAATTTTATATCCTTCTCTCCTCCTCAGACCCTATTCTATATTTACCTGAAAGCTCAAGGAAATTTAAAAGATTTGGGCTTAACAATGCACTTTTTAGGTATCAGGCCCCGCCACATACACACATATACAGTGATCTACCAGCAATCCTCCTTAATAGCTGATGCATAATCATGGTTAAATGAAGTTTTAAAATAAATTTCTGTTTGAGCTGCTTATTTTATTTAAACTAGTCGACTCTTGAGGAGCGAATGTGCTACCCTGTTGCATTGCTATATCTGAAACTGTAAAACTCAATTTACAGTTTCTCAGTCATTTCAAATCGATTGGCTGTCTCACGAGTTTTATTTCATACCAACTTTGCCATCTTTGGCTCAAAATTAAAGTTCCGACCTACACAATGACAGAAAGAGCCAATTTTTGTGGCACAATCTTTTTGACTGCTTATAAAGGGAACCAGAAATTGCAATTTTCATTCAAATTATTAGTTACCCGGTTTTCTAGGACCATTGCTCTTAGAAATAAAAAGACTAATTAACACGTGCCCGTGTTCCTCCTTAAAAAAACAAAACAAAAAAGTTCCTCATTTTTGTAAATAGGAACTTGAAAACTCAACGAAAAAACCGCTGATATACTGAATTCGATGATCTTATTTTTATTAATACCCCTTGCCCTCTTGGGAGTGTTTCCCCCGTCTTCAAAAATCATACAAATTTTATCAGGGTCGTCAACTTTGATGCGTAACTTTAAACCTAGTAAATTTTGTGTATTTGGAATTACCATAAGAAGGAAACCCTTTTGACGTACATATTGGTTTCGAAACTTCTTTTTTCTTGAGTTTCAGTTGGTATTAGCCCTGGTCACCGTTTACTTACTGTTTGGTGCAAGAATAAATCCAATAAAGAAGCAAAGAAGCAATAAAGAATCTTAACATACTATGCATATTCAAATTCTAGCAGATCTTGACTTTCGTAACTCCAGGATATTCCTGTAGATATCCATAAATATCCTATTCTTGCATAATTCCTCTGATTTTCTAATATTCTTATGACAGTCTTCCTTCCTCAAAAGGACTCTGTCCCTAAAAGAAGTCCTACTCATGGAAGTGACGAAGCCTTCTTGACGTTTTTTTGTATGAGTGTGCTTTTGTCTTTTTGTATTAATATATGCCCCGTTTCTTCATTCAAGTCTTTTTTTAAACTTGGTGAGTAAAAAAATCGCACTATAAAGCAAGGTCTTGGTACTTAAGTCCCACTCCCTCTGCCTTCAGAAGAAATATAGCGGGTACTACCCCGGCACATGATATTGGTGTAAATGACTTCAACCCCTAGAAACAGTGAAGTATAGTTGAAATTGAACTGTATAAGGATGAGACTTGGTATTAGGTTAATTTTTAGGAAACAAAAAGGGACTTTTTTCTTTTAAAGTAGTAGATATATAATTTCCATTATAAACTTTTAGCTTACAAGCTATTGGATGAATAAATAAATAAATTTGCTAATGAGATTTGCTAATGATTATACCAGCTTCATAAGTTATATTAGAAAACATACAAGTTTCTTCTGAATGAATGTAAATAGTGGCATTAATACTTAAAAATTACATGAATTATTCCGTATTTGAGGATGGCTGCCACCTCCTCAACCCCCACTCTATATGCTAAAGTTTTCTAATGCTATGCAGGAACCATTTATGTGTAAGTTATAAAAAATCATCATTACAAGTAAATCTATAAATCTCATACTCTTCAACTTTCATGGATTCGATTACCTAATATCTATACCAGCATCATAAATTGTATGAAACAAACATACAAGTTTATCTAAATGAAAGTAAACAGTGACATTAAAACTTAAAAAAAAGTGCAAATTATTCTGTATTTGAGGACAGCTGCCATCTCCTCAACCCCCGACTCTTTATGCTGAAGGTCTCTAGTGCTATGCTGGAATCATTTCAATTCCGAAAAAATTCCATTTCAATCGAATTCCTTTTAACTATTTGAACTCAAAGTTCTAGTGTTTGAAGCAAATTAATAAAAAAAAAACTTTCCGTAAAAGACACTTTTCAAATAAAATTAAAGGCTATAATAAACTTAAGATAAGCAGCAACTAAAACCTATAATAATTCAAACTCAAAACGACTAGCAATTACTATTAAAGAATTAATGAAACTAAAAACGAACAGAAATTAAACAGACAATCAAAGCAAACAAACATACAACATGTATATACATACAACAACTATATGATGAATAAATAAATCATAAAAGGAGTAAAACTTTCAGTAAAGTCCCTATGGCACAGTAGGCTTTATGCCTCTACAGTTAGGGAGGGGGGTAGTAGCCAAACTCTTGTTTCTAGTGATTTTGGTTCGTTTTAAGCTTGATTTGCATATTTAATTTAAAAATATACTCGTTTGAAGATTTATTTATTCACTTTCATAATCATATGTTGTATTTTTGTTTGCTATGTTTATTTATTTAACTTTTGCTCGTTTTCGGTTTCATTTATCCTTTAATAGTAATTTCATTTCGTTTTTAGTTTGGATTATTATAGTTTTTGTTTCTCTGCTGATCTTAAGTTTAATTTGCTCTTTACTTTTCTTTGAAAATCTTCTTTTCGGGATTTAAAAAAAAATAATTTCTGCTCGTTTTTATTACCAAAATTTCAATTTATTCATAATTCCCTTTTTGAAATCAATTTTTTTTAACGTCAAAGCATCAGAACTAGTATCAAGGTAGCAAAGTGTCAACGTAAAAAAGTATGAAAGTAATAAGATGGATGGAATAATTTTAGGGAAACAATTTGTGAAGTTGCTGATGATGTCTTAGGGAAGAAAGTTAGAAGCACAGCTAGGAATATTTGTGAAAAAGCTTCAAATTTAAAAGAAAGGATAAAGCGGCTTGGACAAAAATTGTCAGAGTGATAGATCATTTGAAAACAAGAGGAAAATAAAGACAATGGACAAAGCCTTAAAATATGAACTAAGGAGTTGTAAAGTGGAGGCCACGGATAAAATTGCCGAGGATCTAGAAGATTCAGCTAGACGTCATAATCGTCAAATATTGTACTGGCATGTTAATAATTTGAGAGGAAGTAGTCAATCCCCACTCGTCTCAGTTAAACATGTGAACGGGGCCAAAATTAGTGATAAGGTAAGAGTTAAAAAGATATAGCCAGAACATCTTGAGAATGTGCTAAACCGAGAAGAGCTGCAGGAAAAGAAACAGAGGAAAATGAAAAAAATTATGATAACTTGGATGTGAAGCAAGATTTGTTTGTGAGGAAAAGTTAGCGACAGTACTAAAAGGATGAAAGAATAATAAGACCCCAGGTGCCGACAGTGTGGTAAATGAGTTTCTTAAATATGGTGGCTCTGAGGTTAGATATCAGCTGCTGAAAATTATGAAGATTTACTGGAAATAAGAAATCGTGGCTAAGCCTAATGAGACCTTCCGATCGTTCATCTAGTGCTTTTCTGGCACTGTATGAGTCACACTCTTAATTTTCTTCGATATATGGAGATGAGAATTTTCCTCTAACCAATCAGTTTGAATCAGAAGTTTCCAAGTGGCTTGCACGTTTCTCAGGGCAGCCTTGAGTTGTTCCCATTTCCCTTGAGAAGATCAAGATAGCTGTCAGAAAAGTACTTTCCAAATCAAAGAATAGGATAGACAGCGATGGTCTTACAATAAAACACCTCAAGTACAAATCTGAATGCTTTTATTCCTATCTTCAGCTTATCTTCCAGATGTGCATCACCAGGGGTTTTGTTACCAATACTTTTGCTGACAGGGGTCATCTCATCTATCGCCAAAAAAGGAAAAGATCCAAACAAATGAAAATCTTATAGACCCATAACCGTCTAGTGCATCTTGAGCAAAGTGTTTGAATATATTATCTTTTCTGAGCTTGATACTGGACACTTTGGGGACAATTACCTTGGATTCCAGAAGGGTTTCGGGTGCCCAGAGTCTCATCGTCTTCTGACTAACGTACTTATGGGTTCGGAAAGGAATAAGTCGCCTCTACATATGTGCACTATTGATATATTAAAAGTGTTTGATAGCGTCAATCACACGTAAGCAACAAATGCTCTTCTGCATAATGGACTAAGTTCGAGCTTAGTGAGTACTCTGAAATTTTGGTACGAAAATTCGACTCTGTTGGCCAAATGGAAACGTTCAATTTCAGATCCCGCAAAAATTAGAAGAGGTGTGAGGAAAGGCAGCGCTCTTAGCAATCTTATTTTCAAACATGCAATCTCCAAGATTCTGGACCGCACTCACCTATTGGCTGGTACTGACCTGTCTTACATAGCATGCGTTGATGAGGTCCTCCTGCCCTGCAGATCCAAAGCAGACTTTCCAGGTAACATGAGTCGACTTCTAAGTGACTTTCAATCTATAGGGCTTTCTATCAATATTAATAAGTGTGAATTTTGCCCTAAAATGCACCACAAGTGATTCTGTCACTATTGGAAACCATGTTCTCCCTGCGGTATTAGAAATGAGACATCTTGGTATTATGATTGCAGAAACGAAGAAATAAAACTAGAAAAGCAATTGATAAGCAAACAACTACCACCATTAAATGTGCTTGTTCGTCTATAATGCCGAATCTCGGACGCTACTCCTGGAAATCTCTTGCCTCGATTTATAATTCCGTGTGCCTACAACACATAAATTACCTCACCGGTGCTTCCTATATGCTGTCAGTGAAACACTGAAAGACACTGAAAATGGTACGAAAAATCAGAAAACTTTTACTGTACATATCCAAGCGTTATAGGAATTCCCACCTTCAAAAATATGGTCTTACAGAGCCATCTAAAGAGTGGTTCAATCTAAAGAGCCTTCCAAAGCATTTGAAATAATTCTACGTTAAAAGTTAAATTAGATAGACGACGGTTCTCACCTGTATTTATTTGAGCGTCGTATCTTTATCTTTTTGGTCGTTGGCTTCTTTTTCCTTTTTCTTTTTGAAGTACTCCACTACAGGGGCATACCGCCAGCATTCTTATCAGGGGGGGGGGCGAGAATTTTGTTCGAGCGCTACTGAAGAAAAGTTACCATTTACCGAAGAAGCAACTAGGTTAAATTCAAATACGCAATACATAATAAACAATACACACACATTAATTAAACATAAAATTAAATGCTGGTGATCAAGCTTTTACTAAAAGTATCAGGTGACAAATTGCTGAAGGTGACAGTAGTATAGTTTAAAAAAGCTTTTGCGTGGGCTAAGGTGAATTTCATATAAATTCGGCCTTTTTCAGCAGGCTTAACCACTAATGTTGCTGAAGCTATTCCCTTACACATCCCCAACCTCCAATCCCAGAACAGGATACTCACTCTTATAGTTGAACCAAGTACCATTCGAAACGTTCGAACTGTGTTATTCAGTTGTACGCTATTTCGAACAGATTTTGAATCTTTTGTGGTAAATTTTTCTATGCGTAATTCATTGAAATATTATCTATGACTTTTGATTAAATTGATTTGGTTGTGGGTTAGCTTCTTTATAATAATAAATAGCATTAAAATAAGCGGGTCACAAAAAATCCAAAGTGCAAATACAGGATAATTCTAAGTTCAATTACATATAAACCCAAATATGATGTTATATTGTAACATGGATCTTATGATATTTCAAAATTGGACGAATGTACATATAAAATGAACCTACAATAAACACTTAATCCTGGAATTAAAAAATTAATTTTTCAGCTCTGTATTACACAGACTTGTTACGAAAATTGTAGTCGTCTTTTTTCTCTAGATCAAATTTCTTTATCACGTTATCAAGGTCAATTTGTACTTCTCTTTCAGTTACCAACAGTACAAGTGAAGATACTCTTTCTTGCCCTGTTGTGTTGCGGCAGAACGTCTTCAACCATCAAAGGCAAGAAAAAGATCTTTCACACGACGCAGAATTCATAGGAATAGTGAAGTACAGTTTAAATAGATCAAAGGAAACGACTAATAGAGCGATTCTGAAGCCCGTGGTAACATCATTAGCGTAACCGTATTAGCGAAACTTTGGGTGAATGACCTCCATATTCCTGTCAGGGCATTATTAACTTATATTTGACCTTCACTGAACCAAAGGAATTACAAGCTATTGTAATACTTAATATTCAATTATATGAATATATTGTTTTTTTGTTGAATGAAACTAGTCTTATGACACGCGCTTGAATAAAGTGAATTGGATGCATTTTACGATACGAGTGGAATTTTAATGAATCAAACGCGAGAAATGAGCCTCCTTTTTTTTCTTATTCCATGCGCTTGGATAAAGTAAACCAGTGAACTTGTGTGACCAATGAATCAATTGCTAGGGCACTTTTAAAAGAAAATTATAATCACCCATGTCCCAAATTCGAGGGACCCCCAATCTCCCCTCCCTCTGCTTTTTGGACTTAGAGTTTTTTGTACTTAGAAATTATTTGGACTTAAATTTTTGGACTGGAAATTTTCAAAAAAGCTGGTTCAAAAAGTTTTGTACTCTACTTTGCACAAAGCTCGATGAAGATACGTTTCTTTGAATAAAATGTGTGATTCAAAATGTTTTGCACTCTGTTTTGCACAAACCTGGATGAACACACGGTTTTTGAATCAAATTCATGGTTCAAAATGTCATGTACTCAGCAGATAGGATATACTAGAGACTGAAATTGGTAAATTATGTTTTTACCAAAGTCAGAGAGAGATGAAGAGGATTCTTTTTAGAGTTAGAGACATATAAAGTAGGGATCTAACAAGATTAAGTCAAACACATATACTACTTCCAGCGCGCAAGTGGTAAACTGGAGTCTGAAATATGTGAATTAGGTTTTTTACCAAAGTATGAGAGAGATGAATTGGATTCTTTTAAGATTTAGAAACATATGAAGTGGGAATTTATTAAGATTCAATGAGACATAGACACTACTACCAGCTCACAAATGTTATACTAGGGTCTGAAATAGACGAATTAGGTTTTTACCAAAGTCTGAGAGAGATGAATCGGATTATTTTAAGATTTCGAAACATATGAAGTGTGAATTTGTCAAGATCCAATCAGACACAGATCTACCAGCTCACAAGTGGTACACTGGAGTCTGAAATGTGTGAATTAGGATTTGAACTCAGTCTGAGAGAGATGAATCGGATTCTTTTTAGAGTTGGAGACATAGGAAGTGGGAATTTATCAAGATTCAGTGAGACAAAAACACAACTACGAGCTCACAGATGGTATACTGGAGTCTGAAGTAAACAAATTTGGTTTTTTACCAAAGTCTGAGAGGGATTAATCATATTGTTTTTAGAGTTAGAGACATATAAAGCAGGAATTTATCAAGATTCAGTCAAAAACAGACACTGCTATCAGCTCACTAGTGGTATACTAGAGTCTGAAATAGGTGAATTAGGTTTTTACCAGTCTGAGAGAGATTAATTGGATCCTTTTAAGAGTTAGAGAAGTCCAAAAATTCTAGATAAAAAATTCTAATTCCAAATAAATTATAAGTCCAAAAAGGGGGGGGGCAAAAGTCGAGGGTGGGGAATGGGGTATCCCTTGGAGGTAGAGGATGGATGACCATAAGCTCCCTTTAACAAAGTGTCTTAGTAATTACTGATTTAATAAACGTTTAGTAATTTGATAAATTTAGTAATTTAATTCTTAAATAAGTCTCAATAAACAAATATATCCCGGTGCTCCAAATTTTCTACTTTCAGCATAAAGTCAGGCAACAAACAAACCCAATGGTTACATTCTATTGGATCTGAATCGGAATTACCAGAGAATTTGCGTGTAGTCACAGATATTTATGACAATAAAATTACCGTATATATTCTAGTGAACAGTAAAAAACTCATTAGTTGCCGTCATGGCACTGAAGTAACTAAATTATAATAGACATTTATCTGCCGTTCTAAGGAGTAAAAACCAGTAATTGGGAAAGCCATACTGAAACATGGTATTGACAAAGAACTCATTAATCTCATATCTGAACTTTGCTTAAATTTAACCGAGGGTAATGTTCAATTGCCAGAAATAATTAAGCATCAGACAAAACAACATCGTTCCATTGTACGTGCCCTGACTTGGAAAAAGAGAGGAATAGATTAAAAAAATGTCTTTTCCATTCTGGCGGTAGCTTTTTCACACTTTTACTGCTAATTTTTGCAATACTTGTGAACAGTTTTCTCTAAGAAAATGGCTAAGCCCTACAAATTGACGCCAACAGAACTTATCCTTTCACCAATGGAACACTTTGAGAACAGCCTCAGTAAATTCATTTATGATAAAAATATGCCGATGATAAAAAACAAATGATAAAAAAAAGATGTACCTTGACGAGTGGACAAACATTACTCTATCACGTAAGACCTGTCAATATAAGTGTCATTGATAAAATGGAAACGTCTGTTCAAGATTCTGGAACATTAGCACAATCAAATGAGGAAGATTCAATATCGTCAAGTATTGAAGACTAACTGCCACACTCCTATCGTTAACAAAATAAACGAGTCGTAACATATCTCATGGAAAGTGAACACATTCAAGTTGATAGTAAAGGAAAAATAATTCTAATTCAGGGGAAAAGTTATAATCTATTGGATTTAATATTTGACTTGGTTACAACTCGTAAAGGACATTCATCATTTGACAATCAACTATTGAACTTTTTAATTAGATTATACTTTCCGACAAGTCTTATTACCAATAAGCAAATTCTAAAGAAATAAAAGGAACGTAGTAGTTTAACATTGGAAGAAGAAGAAGATTTTAAATCATTCTTGGAAAATACTACCACACCTACCGCTGATACTATTATTAGCAGAAACAATGATCTGATGACACCAGTAGTGGAGAGACAAAAGTGAAGACGTATTTCTATCAACTCAACACCAACACCACCATCTAATACGCAAGGGTAGCGGGCATTAGACTACGTGTTTGCGGTCAAAATGGTTGAAGTTTTAAATATGTTTATGAAAATATTGATGAAGTGGAAATTCTCAATCCCCCCACTACACTCTCTAGAGTCACTGGACTTCAATAAACGTTAGCGAGAGAGGATCCAAAAAATGAGCTAAGTTACACTCTATATCGAAATCATAGGGCTAGTTGTAATCATTATTGAAAAACTAAAGCCTTTTCCCCACTGCATACAATGCAAGCAGATTTTCGACTCTAGATAAGATTCAAAGGTGCCATAATTCTCCCTATAAATACATTCTACTTGTAATTAGTGTCTTTAGTTGCTCTACATATGCTATTCCATTGTGGTCAAAGAGGTGTTGAAGTTGCTAAAGCTACAAAAAGTATTCTTGAGCGAGATTGCTCTGGAAAAAGATTTTTTCAGTTGAAGAACTCAGAAAGAACTTGTAATACATCTATGATGTGATACTTCGATTAGTATTAAAGCCTTTTAAGTTCTTCCTTAATTTTGCAATATACCATTCAGTTGGGTCTAAGCTAAGTTTTTGTATGTTGAAATAAAAAAGTTTGTGGTAACGAACTGTAATAAGGAGCGACCTGACTCAATAGTAACTGGAACTCTATAAAATGGAATTTTGATACCAATAGTTACATCAAAGAATCACATTTTTATGCTGATTCTAAATATATAAGCTTCATCAAGTTTAGTTATACCCACCCTAACATATTTTAAGGTTATCGAGGGAAAGGTTAAACCGAAAAATTTTATAATTCAAAAGGGAACATGAAAAACAAAATCTGCCAAAGTATAACCTAAACATTTCCCAGGACCAGGTGTGAGTTTAAGCAAAAGAAAGGTAACAAAAGAAAAAGGGAGATCCTTGAAAAAGGTATAAAACTCGGACTAATTCCTAAGAAAGCACTGGTAGAAGAAATAATTTCAAAGATTGAGACAGGGATTCGTGTGTTTTCAAAACATGTCAATAATGTTCATGATTTAAGACTTGTGGTCTTTGAAATTTTAAAAATTTGTTGCAATTTTCAAGAAAACCTTAAGAACAAAGATACGAAAATTTTGAAAGATTTAAAAAAGGTGGTTCTCTAATAATATTGAAAGCTGATAAGAGCAATACGGTAGTAATCCTAGAAAAAGATGATTATGATAATAAATAGGAACAATTCAAAAGGATATTTCAACATACAAAGAACTTAACTAAGATTCAACTGAATCGTATGATGCAAAAATAAGAAAGTACTTAGATGGCTTTAAGACCTGTCGAAGTATCACACCAGAGATGCATGACAAGTTCCTTCCGAGGGGATCTTTCTGCCCAAGATTATATTGTTTGCTAAAACTACATAAAATTGGTATTTGTCTAAGACCTTTAGTATCAACAATGAATTCACCAACAAAAAAAATCGAAAAATGAGTAGTAATGAGACTTGGGCCTTTATTATAAGAATTCGTATATAATTCGCACAGAATTCGTATATAAGAAGCTCAAAATCCTGAAATGATAAGCTTAAAAATAATGGAATATCAAATGAATCTAGACTTTTTAGTTTTGATACAAAATCAATGTATACGTATATACCTTTCGATAAATCTGTTAATTGTGCTGCTTTTAAACAAGTTTTGTAATTTTGCAGGAGATGAGGATGATAGTTTGGAAGAATTACAAAGGCCAGCTAGGACTGTGGACAATACGGGATACAACATAGTACCTGAAATTGGATATTCTGATTATAATTATGATAAGCCCTATCAAGGCAACACTGTTATGACGTATGGCTATCGTATTCCCCCAGGCCGATACCCTACGCCATCAGGTAGGTTTTTTCTATCATTTGTGCAAGGGTCATGTCCAGGGATAATTATCCCTGATTATATCACTCCTGGATTAAATTAATTCCAGGTTCGACAATAAAAAAATTACCATTGCTCCTCTGTTACAGGTCAATGGTCTTTTTGGAATATCTTTCACGTCATCATCCTCAGGTGCCTCTTGAATGTCAGTTTGGGTACTAGCACTTTACCCACTTTTATCATTAGCTTTTGTGTGTCTGTTTAATCTAAGCTTGAAGCAATTGGTCGCTAGTTCTTATGGAATAAGCATTCCCCTAAAAGCCCCAGGAAGGAGGCTGTGCAGCACCTAACAAGTGTCATTTTTAAGCATATTTTTCAAGGTATATCCTCTTTCTGACAGTCATTTTCTGTGGATATTAGTGTCTGTCTTGTGTCCTTGAAAAATGGACAGAGGCAGAAAAATTTCCTCGGAGGGATGCAAGGGGAGATTGTTACAGAAGCTTATCATTGACACCCCGTCAAGCCTTTGTTTTGAAGGTATCAGTTTGTCTTTTGAGGGGCTATAGCTTGCCTTAATAACCCCATTGTAGGCTTCCTGGAATGGTTCCAACATTGTCCAGTGTGATATCTATACAAGTCAGACATAAGATTGAACAGGAATGACCAAACATAAGAGTTGGGGTGCCATAATCTCGTCCATTATAAACTTTTTGAGTTTGTGTGACCAAACTATTGAGAATTGATGGGGCAGTCTTCTATAGCTTTGGTAAGAGATTAAATAAAATAGTTTTTTCAACTGAAAGTAAGGAGCAACATTAAAACTTAAAATGAACAGAAATTATTACGTATACGAAGGGGGTTTCCCACTACTCATTACCTCGCTCTTTACGCTAAAGTTCTTAGTACCTTAAAAAAGCTTTTTATTGTTTTAATTAAACGGCCCTTGTGTTTCAGGAGTAGCTCGTAAAGAATTGGGACAAATTTCCAACTTTACCGTAAAGAGCCTGGTTTTGAGGATGGGGCAACACCCTTTATATAAGTAGCAATGTCTGTTCGTTTTAAATTTAATGCTACTCCTTCCTTTCAGTTGAAAAAAAACTTGTTTTTTTATTTAATTTCAGATTATTTTTAAATAATGCCAGATAATCTGGTCCCATCTCCACGGGGAAATCACCCTCCCCGTGGAAATATCCTCTAGGCAATTTAGTCCAGGTGAAAATTTACCCCGAAAAGTTACCCTTAACAACTCCACGCGTAAAATTTAGACGGAAAATAGAAAGCAAGACATAAAAACTGCTTAAGATTTCTGGCAAATTCCCTCAATATAAAATTTTCCCTGACACGTTTACCCCCTTGAACTATCCCTTCCTATGGAAAATTCCCCCGTGGAAAGCCCCGAGAAGAAATTTCGCCCCCCTCCCACCCGAAAATGTATGAATATTTCCCAGTAACAAATATTATGCGTGAACAATGGGCAAATTTTATAACTTAAAGTCCTTTCTTCTAGGGCGGTGGAGGAGGGGGGTTCATATTACATCCAAAAACATAGTTATTGGGTCTTTCAACTATGATGAACAAAATGGCTATCTCCAAATTTTGATCGGACGATTTTGGAAAAAGGAGCGGGGAGGAGAACTAGTCGCCCTTCAATCTTTTTGGTCTCTTAAAAAGCTCACAAGAACTTATGATTTCTGTTCAAATGAATCCTATCCTGATATTCAAGGACCAATGGGTCGATACGATCACCCCTGGTAAAAAAAACAACAAATAAACAAGTATTCGGGATCTTTCTTCCAGAAAAAAAGAAGAAAATTACACATTTTGTTGAAACCTCTGAAGTATGGTTCTCTGATACACTGAATCTCATGGTGTGATTTTTTTTAAGATTGTTTAAATTGTAGGGGATGTTTTCCCCCTTATTGGAAAATCAGGCCAATTTTTCCATGCTCGTAGCCTTTGATATGTAACACTAAACTTAAAGAAATTTATACATTTGGAATCGGCATAATGAACTAATTCTTTTGATATATTCATCGGTATCAAAGTTCCATTTTATAGAGTTTCGGTTACTATTGAGCCGCGTCGCTCCTTACTTACAGTTCATTACCAAAAAAAGTTTGATCCGAATAAACAACAGAAAAATAAAAGCTGACACCCGCTTTCCGTGACATCTTAGAAAAAGCGTGTAACTTCTCTTGTTTTATGCAAAAGATAAAGATATTCAGAGTTAATGAAACTTACATCATTAGGAAGAATTACTGTTTTTTTTTCGATTGAACGGAGCACAGCTGTCTTTTTAAAGTTTAAAAAAGGTCAGTTCCTAAAGCTATTGAATTATACTTGATTAGAGAACATTAAAATAAAGCTTTAAAGCAGTTTCATTGAAGATTTTGACAACTTTGGAAGCTCCCTGTTGTGCTAACCGCCTTGACAGAAATCTCTGCGGATACGTTATGTATGTTATTTATGTTGTATAGACATTGAACACACAGGGCTTTCCTTAACAATTATTAAGAGATTATTCGTTTTCTATGGTTTAATCTAGCCTCTCGTTAGCTTTTCGTAGTTCTGACACATTTAAGATCCTCTATCAGTTTTTATAGAGATTGCTTCGGAATTTCCCTGATGGTATCTAAAAATTTTTCTAATCGGCCATTTGTCTTTGAGAATGTCGAAACTTGCTGACGTCAGGATTTGCAAAATGATTTTATCCGAAACGTCACCAAGGCAAAGCAATAATTACCAGAGACTCCGTAGGCCTCTAAATATGGATTCTTATTGTCGCTTGTCTTCTGCCCGCAGACGTGAGCCTCTTATTTATGTCATGACGACAACACAGATTCGTTGCGACCATCCTGGGAAAGTATGAATTCTTCCCTAAAGTCCTGCCCTATTTAGATCGTTCTTGCGACATGAAAGGTCAAAGATGTAATATATATTATAATTATTAATCGTTTAATTAATTAAAAAAAAGAAGTATCACTCTAAAAATAAGACGTTTCGTTGGTAGTTGTCAGGACTTCCTTCCACACTTTATTATAGGTTATTCGTTCATTTTCAGCCAGTAGCAGAACTTTTAAGCTACATTGTCATTTCACATGATAAAATACAACATATAGCATTCCATGATTAAAAACTGGACTACTAAATTCGACGCCAGCAAATTCAAAAGTTTGCCCTCGCGACTTATGTATAGTCATGGCAAATGCGGGTTGAATTGTAAATTGATATCGTTGAACATTACGCCCAAATTGACTTTTACTAGAGTCCACCGTAACTCGGTATATGTGAACTTCTTTTCCTCATTTTCCCCCAGTAATTATATTCGCACGATAATGCTATTATATAATTCAGCAACAGTAAGGCGAATCCCATTCCTCACCCCTTCTGAAATATCAAGTTTTGCAAAAGTATAACTGTCGTATTTTTCTTTGTTTTTAAGTCCTGCGGTGTTGAATCTGCTGTTTCAATTGAATTAAGGAATTCTGGAATAAAATCAATCCCTCCTTTTTTTATCTTTTACAAAATTACCTTCTGCGGTTTGTGACGGATGTGCCACTAAACTGATTTTGTGATAAATTTGTTCAGCTACAATAAAGCTAAATATATTACGACTATTTATGAATCGATCATCCCTTACGTTTAATGAAGCTAGAGCAAAGCACAAGTTTCAAGTTTCGAATACGCTTATGAGGCTCTTCAGAGAGCAAGTGAAATCTGAAAAAAAGGCAAACGAATTCATTTGGAATTTGTGGTGGTGACAAGGCAATTCGACCATGCAAGCAGCAATCCCGAAAGGAATCACCTTTGTTTGATACTTTTCTCGGGAAAATGGAGGGCTCCACAGTGAATGCAAGCAACGTTGAATGGTTTTAATAGCTTATATGTAACATTTGTTTATGGCATGTTTGTACGTATATACTTGGCTTTGTGCTAAACGTTGTTGGTGTCGAAGATTACGACGCCGCTGTTCTTCTAACCGCCCCTGTCTTTGCTCTTCATTTTCAATTTTGATGTTTTGATACTCGATTTTGTAAATATTCTAAACACATTTGTCTCTCTTCTTCCTTTTGGATTTTGATTACTTCAGACAATTATCAATGCCGTTTGCTTTAGCTGCCCGTATTGGTCTTGTCTCATTTGATGGTCCAGGCTAATTTTTGCTCATTGTGAATTTAATTTATTCCAGCTGTTCCCTCAGCCTCTTCACGTTTGATATCTTTCCAAAGAGTCATCATTTGTAATAAATACAAATTTTGGTTTTTTGAATCTTATAGGCATCATACAATAGGATACTTTCAAACCTGTAGACCTCATTCACGTAACAAGTATCTTTTATCAAACACTAGCTGTTGGTGTGGCGCTTCGCGCCCCCCTATCTATATATATAAAAATAAGTTGTTTTTATGTGTGTTGACTGACGTCATGTTTGTGTGTCAACTGACGTCATGTTTGTCGACCGACGTCATTATAAGGATTGAGCATTATGTCGTCATGAAGTTGTTTGTTGACTGACATCATGTTTGTCGACTGACGAAATTACAGACCGGGACACCGGGACACAAATAATGACCGGGACACCGCGACACAAGGAATATAAATGACGACCGGGACACTCAAAGAGAAATTACAGACTGGGACACCAGGACACAAATAACAACCGGGATACAGGGAATATAAATGACGACCGGGACACAGGGACACAACTACAACGGGGACGCCGGGGGGGGGGCGCATGGGGGATATATAAATGACGACCGGGACACAGGGAATGTTCGATTAGCAATCACCATCAACAAAGCTCAAGGGCAATCATTAGAATAATGAGGTTTAGATCTGAATACGGATTGTTTTTCCATGGACAATTATATGTTGCATGTTCAAGAGTCGGTATACCTGACAATCTATTTATATGCACAGACAATGGGACCACGAAGAATGTTGTATATTCGCAAGTTTTACGTAGTTAAAAACATATATATATATCTATCTATATTCACAGGTGGGACACAGGGACACAACTACAATGGCGCGTAACTAATATGGCGCAAAAAAAGCTAAAAAAAGAAAAAACCTAAAAAGAAAAAAAAACTTAAAAAAAGAAAAAAAAATTAAAAAGGTAAGAAACTAAAAAGAAAAAAAAAAGCTAGAAAAACTAAAAAAGCAGCAAAACTAAAAAAAAGAAAAACTAAAAAAGAAACTATATCTATATATATAAAAATAAAATGTATGTATGCAAGTTTGTTTGTTTGTGGGTTTGCATTGACGCCATTATAAGTATATAAGGCTTTGTATATGACGTCATTATAAGATGACACTACAGACCGAGACACCGGGACAAAAATGACGACCGGGACGCAGGGAATATAAATGACAACCGGGACACTCAAAGATAAATTGAAGACCGGGACACAAATGACGACCGGGACACCAGGACACAGGGAATATAAATGACGGCCGGGACACAGGGACACAACTACAACGGGGACGCCGGGGGGCACAGGGGGATATATAAATGACGACGGAGACACAGGGAATGTTCGATTAGCAATCACCATCAACAAAGTTCAAGGGCAATCATTAGAATAATGAGGTATAGATCTAAATACGGATTGTTTTTCCCATGGGCAATTATATGTTGCATGTTCAAGAGTTGGTAAACCTGACAATCTATTTATATGCACAGACAATGGGACAGCGAAGAATGTTGTATATTCATAAGTTTTACGTAATTAAAACATATAAATATCTATATATATTCACAGGTGGGACATAGGGACACAACTACAATGGCGCGTAACGACTTACGCGCGCGGGGGGGGCCTGGGGGGGCGCAAAGTGCCTCCCCAACAGCTAGTATATATATATATATATATATATATATATATATATATATATATATGCTTTTAACTACGTAAATATTGCGAATATACAATATTCTTCGCTGTCCCATTGTCTGTGCATGTACAAAGCCTTATATACTTATAATGACGTCATATACAAACGTTCTTTTTACAAACAAACAAACATGCATACATACAAATTATTTTTATATAGATAGATAGATAGATAGATATACATATACAATACAAATTAACTACGTAAAACTTGCGAATATACAACATTCTTCGCTGTCCCATTGTATGTGCATATAAACAGATTGTCAGGTTTACCGACCCTCGAACATTCAACATACAATTGTCCATGGGAAAAAAAAAAATCTGTATTAAGATCTATACCGTATTTTTCTAATGATTGCCCTTGAGCTTTGTTGATGGTGATTGCAAATGCTAATCGAATTGGGAATTGCAATCTTTTAAATTGAAAAGGCAGATCCGTTGGAATCATGGGAATGCGAGGAATAAGAACAGCCTCACCCTCAAAAGGCTCTGTCACGATTGTTGTCTCTACTACGTTTTCCATTGTTTTTTTTTTGCCATTGTGCACTCGTCCCAAATAGTAAGTTTGCATTGCTGCAATACTTTACCCATCCCAGATGATTTGGAAATATTGCACGTGGGAGTTTCTGTAGAATGCAAATTCAGAGGCAATTTCAAAGCGGAATGAGCAGTTCTTCCACCAGGCAGCAACGTTGCGGCTATTCCGGACGACGCAATTGCCAACGCTATGTTATTTTTGCTCGAATTGATGCCAGAATCAATTTTATTACAAACGTTATACCAGTACCTCCTGGCACATCCAAAAAGAAGATTTCTCCAACGTTGTTATCGACACAATGCATTATCTTATCATAAATGTCCTTTTGCTCAGACGTTAACTTAGAAATATTATTTTGTGCATACGACAATAGATCACTCGTGTTGTAACTTTGTTCACGATCCAATTCTACACATGTCGAAACAGCAGCGTTACGATTAGGTGAAGGCATTCCCAAATCCTGAAGAGGTTTGTTTGCCATACATAAGCACAAATCTCCAATAATAACTAAAGTGTAGTTATAAATTTCTGATGTAAAATCAAAAGCCATATCTGACGTCTCTAACCGTTTTCAATGGAGCTTATCCTCGGCCATTTTGATTTATATTTTTCCCATAACTCTGTAGGAACTGAAGGAGAGCAATTTGTTAGTATGATTCCAAACAATGCCCGAACTTGACTTGAAGTTGACGTTTCGCACGCGTCATTGATGCAGTTATCCCAGTGTTGGTCATTCTCCAATAAATTCAGAGCTTGGCATGCACTACGGTAAGTGTCATGTATAGTACCGTTTACAGTTCTCAAATACTCAAAGAACGTCGGACTGGGTACATTCACCAAAAGCAGGCGGAAAAAGAAGCATTCATGTTGATTGGGGTGAATGGTGTAGAGTCTTCCTATCGTGGTATCTTTGAAGATGGTAGGTTGGCCTTCGACTGACTTACCCTGTTCTCGACGTTCAAATGATTTATTTTTAGCATTCCACGTGTAATACGAAGGCACTTCAGTATACAGCAGTTTTTTTGCGAAAGAATCATTTTGACATAACGAAAAGAAAGCAGTTAACGTTGTATCTGTTGGATTCTAGGCTCTTTGTTGCACGTTGGATTCCGAAAAATAAACAACGTTGACCAATCTGTAAATGTACCGCTAAGTGAGCAACAGCTGGACTTCGTTCATGTATCGGAAATGAAAGAATTCGCCAAACAGCTTCATTACTGCTTATGTATCTTCCAGCCTGATATTGTACGATTTCATCGATATCACTTAAGTCGGACTGAAAGCCAAAAACTGCCATGTCTATTTACTGTGTATTTACATAATACTGCGTCTAAATACTGCGTATTTACATATGTATTTGATTGCCTTTACGGAGTTACAGTATTCAACGTTTATGTGTGCACTAAATGTTTTTGACAATAAAGGTGAATATGGAACAACCCACTGATTATCTACTTCGATGGCCGTACCGTTATGCTTCTTTATTATTGCTGTTTTACCGCCGTCTTCAGTAGATCTTCTTCTATATTGTGGGTAACCATCATTGCCAGTATTTGTGTTGGGTACTAAAAGTCGAGGATATTGCTTTGTGCACCTTCAAGTCATATACAAAGCCTTTGACGTCATATGCAAAGCTTTATATACTTATAATGACGTCATATGCGGACAAACAAACACACATATGCGGACAAACACAAAACATGGACAAACACACGAACTTACAACTTATTTTTATATATATAGATAAAAACACACTAATCTCAAAATTGTCAGTTCCTACTGACATTATACAACTGGTTGTGTTCAAACCTGTAACCTTAATCACTTAACGAGTGGGTTTTATCTAACAAAAAAAAACTAATTTTAAATTTTCCTACGTTTTTCTAGTTGGTATGAAAACCTCGAAATTATTCCTCGTGCACCTTAAATATTTTTTCGGTTTATATAATAACTTAACAATTACCAGTTTCCAGTTTTTGCTCTTTACGCAATTTGTTGTATTTTCATACTGTCTCTTTTCAAAGATATTTGATTATTAAAGCAAGTCCAATTTCTAACAGTGATTTCTACTAAGCTTCAAAGCATTGGTTTTATTTTTCAAGGTTTTTGAATTGTTGGAATCCCTTGTTAAAATATATACAAATATTTTTGCCATTTTCATGTGTTTAGCTCTTTCCACAATTTAATGTCTTTTCATACTGTATCCTGTTAGAAGATATTTGATTATTTTTCTCAGACTTCTGAACTATCTAGATCGTTTTTTTTTTTTTTACGCGAGGATATCCCAAGATACCAATCTTCCCAAAGAAATATGGAGCCGTTTACGAGACAAAATAAACAGTTATTGCCTTATACATAAAAGATTTCTTTATAAGTGAGAAAAATTGAGTATATATTTGCGATTCTTTTTTTTTTTTTTAAACAACCATATTTTTTGAAAAAATTTGTATTTTACGATATTCTGGCCTAAAAAAACGATCTAGATAGGTCAGAAGTTTGAGAAAATTCGTTAAGAGCATTAGCTTTGGAAAAAAGATTCATGTCAGTGACGTCATATTTTTAATACATTCAAAATGCATACATATGTCATATATAGCTCAGTAGTGGTTCTATTGTTTACAGTGTATGATACAGGCAAAGTCACACAACAAACAAATGATTGACAAGATAAAGTATATGATTGACATCATATTTATGAGGGAGCATAGCTGAGTATAAAATACTAATATCTTAGTTTTCAGTTCCGAATCTCTAAGGTTATTATATAAACTGCAAAAATATTTATGGTGTCTCATCAAAATTATAATTTTTTAATTAATACTAGAGAAATACCTGAAAATTAAAAAAAAAATATTTTCTATTAGGTTAAATCCACTAGCATAGAAAGAGAGATACAATAGAACAAACACCAGTAAGCTTACAGTTTTCAACGCAAAAAATGAACGTAATCAAATCGAATTACCGGAATTACATATATGACGAATGAGACGTTACAAAACGAACATAGCTCAGTATTAAATACCAAGCGTAATTGGTCTATGCACAAAAGGTGTTTTAAGTATTTTGATAATCCCTAGAGAACAAATGAACAACCTAGACCATCAAAGGTGACAAGACAAATGACAAAATGTCTAAAGTAATGATAAACAAAAATGAAGAACATAAATTTACATTCAGAATACTTCCGTCAGAAACAATTACAACGAGTCAAAAACAAAAGTAAAGAATAAAGAAACATATGATCTGAAGTCCTGTGCTGGCGCAGTGGATTTGACCTTAGCTTGGTAATACGGGACCCAGAGATTGAATCACGCTGCAGGAATGCACTGTAGGGCCGACGCAGGGACCTTAGTAGTCAAGAAGCGTCGTTAATTCTTAAATATGATCTGAAGATAAACGGCAGCAAGAATTAGAACTACTCAAAAACAAAAGTGAAGAACAAAGAAATATAAGGCTTAAAGATATGCCATAGTGAGAACAAGGAAATATGCAGTTAAAAGATAAGCGGCAGTGAGAATTACAAGCGATCACGAAAAAGGTATCAGAACGTATCAAAAATGAAGTGAAAAACAAAGAATGGTGCCGCTAGAAAACAAGCAAGAAAACTCGTTCAGATCAAAAATCTGAACGAGTCAAAAATGAAGGTGATGAAGAAAGAACTATTATGCTAGAAGAATTACGCCATCACAATCTTTGACGCTAACAAACTGTGTAGCAAAACCCAGTACAAATCTCTAAAGATGCCATAAGCTACGCAACCATTGATTACAAGTCGTTAGGACCCTTTAACGTTCTTTGTGTTCCCTCGAGAGCACTCCGTTTTCCCAAGGAAAGAGTAGCAAGCAAAACTGACTCATTTAGAGGTTGCTACTTGCAACAATAACTAGACCTACGTTGCCTGAGCAACGTGAAGAGTTGCGACAACCTTTTTCCTGCTTCGCCGAATAAAGTGTTGCGAGAGCAACACTTTGGTTTTGTTTCTTTGCTATCGGTTAAACGCTGAAGTTGTCAACCTATCGAAGCTTTTAAAACGTTATGTTCAAAGAAGAACGCGATCAGTAATCACATGATCAAAGGCTATTCCTCAGCGTTGAAAAAACAACAATAACAAAAGAATATCGAAAGAAGGGACTAAATTGACTTTGCAGCCAGTTGACCCTTTCAGTCGTAGACATCGTGACGGATGAAAACTTGGAACAATATCTTATATAATCTAGTTGGTATTATAAAGCTATCAGTAACTTTTCAGGATTAAAATACCATAAGTGACACTAATTATTACGAAACTACCTCATTGTTTTACGTTATCGTTTGTACCTGTTGTGTAAACACTTAATTCTAGTTTAAAGTGAGTATGGGTAGGCTACACAAACTAGCAAAAGTTACAAGCCCCTTTTCACTAAAGATGATTGTAGCCTAACAGACGATTATTGCTTACAAGTCCCCTGCATGTCTTACCACTGGAACCAAATTGGTCTTACCATCAAATACACCGGAAACAAATAATAGGTACACCAACTAGCCAAAGTTGCAAACCCCTTATTGCCGAAGATGATTATGGTCTAACAGCTGACTGTTGCTCACAAGTCCTCTACTTGTCTCACAATTGGTATCGGCCTGTTTTTGGTTTCAATGTGTACCCTGTTATTGAAGTTATCAACCCCTTGAAACTTTCAAACTAGTATATCTCATGAAGGAATTTTTGTACCAAAAAATGGATGGAATATACTTTGATCAGCTCATCAATAGCTATCGATTGCCGTCGAAATTTTTTTTTATCTCTTAGTTCAAAAGTTGTTGTTTTTTTTGCCGTAGGCCAACTTTCTAATGTCCCCACTTAGAAAGGAGCAAAGGATAAGCTCCAATTTCTTTAGCAATGACAGAACTTTTAAAGTTTAAGAGGTACATCTGATAACATTTCTGTATCTCAATCCCAAGTCCGAAAAAACAAATGATAAACCCAGCGGAAATCCCGGCAGCACTTTCGGACCCGTGGGAAAATGCCGCTTTTTTGCTTCTGTAAATTTTTCTATTTATCACTCAAAGAAGATATATTGGCTGTGGGTTCGGGTAACTGCCGCATATATTTAACACTTATAGATTTTAGTCCATCTTCAATTTGAAAGTGGTGCCTGCCTGCTTGCCTGCTAGAACGGAGCTTTCCACTCGAAAGCAGAAACATGGTTTGATAAAACGAAAGCTTGGCTGCACAACTTCAGATACTCCTCTCTGACATAGGCTATATAACTCCACTTCACTTCGCACACCATAGGCTCTGGCTCGTGGACAAGCGAAAACCATCCTTTTTTGGCCCCAGGCAAGAGTTCTGCGGAGTTTTCCAAAATGTAATGTCATATTCATCAATCCGGCATGAGGTCCACACTTTTCGTAAAAACTGGTAAGGGTTAGACCCTTAGCAGTTTCCAGGAATAAGCCGAGATCGGCGGTAAAAAAAAAAAAACGGGACAAAACCAAAGTGTTGCTCACAAAACCAAAGATATATATAAAATGAGAAGGAGGAATATAAATTCATGCCAGAATTTCCTAATTCTACTGAAACTGCTGATTCACCACCGTGTAACTATATAGAAGGAGGAATTAAATTCATGCCAGAATTTCCTAATTCTACTGAAACTGCTGATTCACCACCGTGTAACATGAAATTAAAGGATAAAGCAATAATTATTCCTGTGCCTTATTTTTGATATTTCAGATGACGTAGGCATTGGAACATTCTTGTTTATTACTAGACTGCATAAGAAAGCAATTAAAGCAAAACTATAACTACAGGGGAAAGTTTTCTTGGTATCTATTTCACCTCAATGGTATCTATTCACCTCTTTGGTAGCCCATGTATTCAAAAATTTACCTCAATAACCTTAGTCTTTTCAAACGCACCTATGATCACCGTACCCCTAAACACTCCTCAAAATTTCACTTCAATAAGCTTCGGCCGCATCCATGTTCAAATATTCCCTCCTTTCGCAATGATAAATTCTGCATGTTAAAAAGAGCATATTGGATAATTTACAGTCCTTGCCCCAAGGGCTGCGGGGCATTTTCTTTATTACCAAATGAGGCTCCTCCAAAGCTTTTTCGATCACCCCTTCCATAAAAATCATATATGCCCTGGGGCAGAAATTACAACTCTTGCTCTAGACTCTGGGGGTCATGTCAGCCCCAGAGACGTTGTTATATGACATTTGGACTATTGTAAACAAAATTGGTCTCCCAAAATTTCTATCGCATGCGTTTAGTGGAAGGAGGGCAGGGGGGAGGGGGTAGTTGCCCTTCGATCACTTTTGTTTCTTAAAAATGAACTAGAACTCTCAATTCCTATCAAATGAGCCTCCTTCAAAGTTTATACAACCATCTCTTGCATAAAAACCTGATATAGCCCCGGGCCATAACTTGAAATCCTGGGGGCTACGTCAACCCTAAATGCATCGTTATAATATCTTTGGACTAATTGAGCAAGATGGATATCTAAAAATTTTGATTGGGTGCATTTAGGGAAAAGGGGGCATGGTTGGGCTAGTAGCCCTCTGATCACTTATGACACTTAAGAAGGAACTAGAAATTTTATTTGGTTTTAATCAAATGAGTCTCCTCCAAAGTTTATCCAAAGGTTATATGCCTCTGGGGCATAAATTACCAACCGTGCTCATGGGCTCTTGAAGGGTTATGTAAACCCAAGAGGTAGCCATTTGAACAAAATGGCTCTGGGGGGGTTGCTAGTTGCCCTCCGATCACTCTTGATTCATAAAAAGAAACGTGACGGTCAATTTCCAATCAAGTGAGCCTCCTCTAAAGTTTATTAAATAAATAAAAAGTTTTTTTTAACTGAAAGTAAGGAGTGACATTAAAACTTAAAACGAACAGAAATTACTTCGTATATGAAAGGGGCTGCATCCTCATCGACGCCCCGCTCTTTACGCTAAAGTTTGACTCTTTTTCTCAATTCTTCTTTTTAAAACAGTAAAAACTTTAGCGTAAAGAGCGGGGTGTTGATGAGGAAGCAGCCCCTTTCATATACGAAGTAATTTCTGTTCGTTTTAAGTTTTAATGTCACTCCTTACTTTTAGTTAAAAAAACTTGTTTTTTTTATTTAATTTCTGAACGTTTTTGAATCAATGCATGTTTTGATTTTGGCTCTCCGCAGAGGAACAATTAAAACGAAATTTGCATTTTTTTTTTTTTTTGCTAAATGGCTTTCTCATAATTCTGATCGAATGATTTTGAGAAAAAAAGAGCGGGAGAGGAAGCCTAGTTGCCCTCCGATTTTCGGTTAATCAAAAAGGCAACTAGGACTTTTAATTTTTTACGAATCTTTTTATTAGTAAAAGATATACGTAACTTATAAATTAGCTTACGTAAAGAACATTTGTATTCTCATGTTTTATTACATATATGAGGGGGTTCGCCCCCTCGTCAGTACCTCGCTCTTTACACTAAAGCTTAAATTTTGTCCCAATTCATTAAGAATGACCCCTGAATCACAAAAGCCGCAGAATAAATAGTTAAAATTACTAAAAATACTTTAGCGTAAAGAGCCAGGTATTAGGAGGAGGTGAGCCCCTCATATGGGTAATAATTTCTGTTCTTTTTAAATTTTAATGCTACTTTTTACTTCCAGCTGGAAAAAAACTTTTTCACATTTATTTTTTCATTGTTTTTTTTTAAGTAATGCTAGTAAATCCTGCACTCCCTTCATGGAAATTTTCTTCCCCCATGACAAATTCCTCGATGGAAAGTTCCCCCAGCATATCCCCCTCTTCTCAACCCCTGCCTCCAACCAAAAAATCCTCCTGAAAACGCCTGTACACTTCCCAATAACCATTACTATATGTAAGCACTAGTCAAAGTTCGTAACTTGTAGCCCCTCCCACGGGGACTGTGGGGGAGTAAGTCGTCCCCAAAGACATAGTTATAAGGTTTTTCGACTACGCTAAATAAAATGGTTATCTCAGAATTTTGATTTGTTGACTTTGGGAAAATAATTAGCGTGGGAGGGGGCCTAGGTGCCCTCCAATTTTTTTGGTCACTTAAAAAGGGCACTAGAACTTTTCATTTCCGTTCGAATGAACTCTCTCGCAACATTCTAGGACAACTGGGTCGATACGATCACCCCTGGGGGAAAAAAAAAACATAAAACAAACAAATAAACACGAATCCGTGATCTGCCTTCTGGCAAAAAATACAAAATTCCACATTTTTGTAGATAGGTGCTTGAAACTTCTTCAGTAGGGTTCTTTGATACGCTGAATCTGATGGTGTGATTTTCGTTAAGATTCTATCACTTATAGGGGGTTTTTCCTCCTCTATTTTCTAAAATAACGCAAATTTTCTCAGGCTCGTAACTTTTGATGGGTAAGACTAAACTTGATGAAACTTATATATTTAAAATCAGCATTAAAATGCGATTCTTTTGATGTAGCTATTGGTATAAAAATTCAATTTTTTAGAGTTTTGGTTACTATTGAGCCGGGTCTCTCCTTGCTACAGTTCGTTACCACGAACTGTTTGATACGACCAACCTTTTCATAAGAACTTTATATGCCCTCGGGGCATGACTTACAACTCTTGCTTCCGAGGTCTGGGGCTATGTCAACCCTGGAGACACTGTTATACATGATCTATGTATGATCTTTGGATTATTTTGAACCAAATGACTGCATCAAAATCCTGGTTATAAGCATTTGGAGAAAAAAAGGGCGTTGTTGGCTCCCCTTCGATCACTTTGGACACTTAAAAAGGGCACTAGGACTTTCATTTTCCAATGAAATGAGCTCCTGCGAAAGTCTATACAACCACCTCTTCCATGAAAACTTTGTGTTAGCAACGGGCAACCTGCATAAACTTGAAGTTCTTGCCTCAAGTGTTGTGGGGGGTGGGTGTCAACTCTAGAGGTATAGCTATTTTCCCTTTGGAATATTTGGAAAAAATGACTGTTTTAAAATTTTGATCGGATACATATAGGGAAAAGAGGGCGTGAGGAATAGGTGCCCTTGGATCACTTTTGACTCTTAAAAATGACCGTTTTTGAGAAAAGGGTACTTTATCAACTTAGCCAAGAAGAAAATTTTACAATGGGTTTAGACCACTAGTTTTACCACTAGTTTTAGAATTCAAATCACTATCTCAGAAAATATAAATAGGCGATAAAAAAATTGTGGAGATAGTGACAAATCACTAGGGGTAGAAATATAATGATATTGGTAGTGATCCTAAAAGTTTTAAGTTAATACCCTTATCCGTTCCTGAAATACAGATTTGTGTTTTTAATAACGTGGATATAAATAGTATCTTTTTAATTAGCTCACCATACCCCTGAACATTCCTCAAATTTCTCTTCAATAACCATAGTATTGTATTGTATCAGATTAACGACGCTTCTTGACTACTAAGGTCCCTGCGTCGGCCCTGCAGTGCATTGCTGCAGCATGATTCGATCTCTGTGTCCCATATTACCAAGCTAAGGTCAAACCCACTGCGCCACCACAGGACTCAATAGCCGCAGTCTTTTTGGCCGCGCCCATGATCAGATATTCCCCCCTTTCCAATGATAAATCCTACATGTTAAAAAGGACAAATTGGATAATTTACTTCCCTTGCCCCAGGGACTGTGGGGGCATTTTATTTCTAATCAAATGAGTGCTGTAAAGTTTATGCGATAACCCCATTCATAAAAATCTTATATGCATTAGGGCAAAACTTACAACCCTTGCTATAGACTCTGGCGGCTGTCTCAAACCCAGAGACATTGTTACATGATGTTTGAACTATTTTGAACTTTGAGAAATTTTTCTCAAAATTTCTATCCGATAAATTTGGGCAAAGGAGGGCATGGGGTGATAGTTGCCATCTGATAACTTTTGATTCTTAAGAAGTGAACTAGGACTTTTAATTCCTAACAAATAAGCCTTCTCCAAAGTTTATACGACCATTCCTTCCAACAAAATATATGCCCCCGGGACATAACTTAAAATCCTTGTCGCTTGGTTTCGGGGGGTTATGCCAGCTCTAAGAAGCCAACTCTTAAGAAGGAACTCGAACTTCTAATTTTCATTCAAATGAGCATCCTCCAAAGTTTATACGGCTACTTCTTCCATACAAACCTACCTTATATGCCTCTGGGGTATGACTCACAACCCTTGCTCACAGACTATGGGAGGGTTTTTTCCAACCAGGTGGCATTGTTGTGTGACCTTTGGACTATTTTGAACGAAATGACTGTCTCAAAATTTTGATCAGATGCATTTGGGAAAAAGAGGTTGTGGGAGGGGGGGGGGTCAGGTTGCAAACCGATCACTTTTGACTCTTAAAAAGAGAAATTCAGCCTTCAATTCCTGATACTGTGAGCCTCCTCCAAAGTTTATACGACTAACCTTTCCATAGGAACCTTTCCGTTTGAACAATATATGGCAACACGGGGCATAGCTTACAACCCTTGCCCCTGAGCTCGGGGGGTATGTAAACCTCAGCGGCGTTGCTATATGATCTTTGGGCTATTCTGAACAAAATGACTATATCAAAATCTTGATCAGAGGCATTTGGAGAAAAGGGCATGGGGGGAGGCTTGTTGCCCTTTGATCACTTTGGGCTCTTTAAAAAGGTGCTAAAACTTTCAATTACCAATGGAGTGAGCTTCCTCCAAAGTTTATACGACCGTCTCTTCCATAAAAACTTTTTTATGTTAACAGCGAGCAGCTTGAATACACTTAAAGCCTGTGCCCCAGGGGCTGTGAGGGCGGGGATGGTTTGTCAAATCCGGAGGCAAAGTTAGTTTCTCTTTCAAATATTTGGAACAAAGTGCCTATTTCAAAATTTTGATTGGATGCGTCTGGGGAAAAGAGGGTATGGGGGGATAGTTGCCTTTTGATAATTTATGACTCTTAAAAAGAACACTAGAACTCCGAATCTCCGATCGAATGAGATCATGCCGAATTTTATACGGCCACCCCTGCCATATGAAGTGCCTCTGTGAAAAAACAAAGAACATTGAATTCTTGTGGTCTTTACTACAGGCAACACTATAGTGTTGCCTCTGATAAAAGGTTTATTATGGTTTTTATGGAAAAGTTGGTCGTAAAAACTACGGAGGAGGCTCATTTGATTTGAAACCGAATGTTCTAGCTCCTTTTTTAAGATTCCAAAATGACTTAAGGGCGACCAGCCTTCCCTGCCCTTTTTTCCCCAAATGCTTCTGATCAAGGTTTTGATGTAGTCATTTTCTTCAAAATAATCCAAAAGTAAAATATCTATGGTTCTATGTTTAACAACACCCTGGTCCCCGGTGCAAGGGCTGTAAGTTAGGTAAGTCATTTATTTCTAACATTTAAGGTTTCTATGGCAGGAGTGGTCCTGTAAACTTTGGAGAGGGCCCATTCAACTGGAAATCAGAAGCTCTAGTGATGTTTTTGAGAGTTAAAAATGATCTCAGAGGGCAACCAGCCCCCTTACCCACGTTCTTTTTTTACTAAGTAAGCCCAATCAAAAAAATAAAAATAACCATTTTATCCAAAATTGTTTATCCAAGGAAAAATGTATATGTCTCTGGGGTTGACAAAACCCTCATGGCCCTGGGGGAAAGGTTGTAAATTATGCAAGTTACCCGTTGTTAACATATGACGTTTTATCGTAGGGATGGTCGTATAAACTTTGGAGGAGGTTAATTCAGTGTGAAACAAAAATTTTAAGTGCCCTTTTTAAGATTCAAAAGTGATCAGAGAGCAACCAGCCCCCCCCCCCCCTCCGTGCCTTGTTTTCCCTATCAATTTCGATCAAAATTTGGAGATAGCCATTTTGTTCCAGATATCCCAAAGGGAAAATAACTACGCTTCTGGGTTGTCGTAACACCATCCCCCATAGCCCTTGAGGTAAGGGGTTTAAGTTTATGCAAGTTGCCCGTTGTTAAAATAAAAAAGTTTTTATGGAAAAAGTGGCCGCATAAACATTGGAGGGAACTTATTCCATTGAAAATTGAAAGTTTTAATGCCTTGTTTAAGCGTCCAGGGTGATCAAAGGGTAACCAGCTCCCCTTTTTACCCCAAATGCAGCCGATCAGAAATTTTAATATAGCCATTTTGTTTAGAATAGTCCAAAGATCAAATAAATGTATTTCTAAATTTGAAAATCCATCCTCTCAAGACCAAGGGACAAGGGCTTGAAATTATGCAAGCTGCCCATTGTTAACCTATAAGGTTCTTATGGAAGGGGCTGTATAAACAACTGATGAGGGTCATTCATTTTGAAGCTGAAGATTCTAGTTACCTTTTTAAGAGTAAAAAATGATCAGAGGGTGACCACCACCCCTCTTGTGCCCTTTTCACCCTAAATATCCGATCAAAATTTTGAGATAGCCATTTCGTTCAAAATAGTCCAATGGTCAAATAACTAAACTTCCGAAGTTGAGTCTCGCCCCCAGTCTCCGGAAAAAGGACTATATGCTATGCATGTTGCCTATTGTTAACATATAAGGGTTTTTATGCAAGAGGTGGTAGTATAGACTTTGGAAGAGGCTCATTCGGTTTAAAATTGAAAGTCTTAGTGCCCTCTTTAAAAGTTAAAAGGGATCGGATGGCATCCCCCATGCCTTATTCTTCGAATGTATCATATCAAAATTTTAAGATAATGATTTAGTTCAAAATAGTTTGAAGGTCAAATAACTATGCCTCAGGGGTGACACCCCCAGTCTCCGTTGTAATGGCTGTAAATTATGCATATTGTATATTGTTAACATATAGGAATTTTTATTGGAACAGAGTGTATGTTTATCCTGGGTCTCCAAAAAGACTTAGGGTTTTAAGGTTAAACTTTAAGGAAATGTTAAGAGGGATGCTGAATACACTCGAAACGCTATACGGGCTTGCTGGTTGTGAGAAGGGGAATATAAGCGATATCTAAAGTACGACTGAGGGTATTAAATCAAAACTTTCAAGATATGTTTTGGAGATGTCGATGAGAGATTAGAGTGCAGCCAGCTCTCCCTCTTGGCCCTTTTTATGTACCCCTGTATTCAACCCTGATCAAAATTTTGGAATTGTTATTTCGTTTGAACCAGTCGAAAGTTCTAAGGATGCCATGTCCCCCATAGACCCGGGGCAAGGATTGTGGATTATGTTATTTGCCCATTTGCAGGATTTATCATTAGGAATAGAGGAAATGTTTGATTCTGTGTTTATCCGAAAAGGCTAAGGGTATTAAGGTGAAACTTTGGAAAATATTGTGGTGTATATTATACTAAATCAAAAAGCACTGTATGTACACAGTTTATCACAAAGGAGCACTTGCAATATTTTAAGAACACTAAGGATATTAATTTGAAACATTCAAGACATGTTGAGAGGGACTTCGACACGTTGTTGGAGGGCCGCCGAGTCCCTTCCACGCCACTTTTAGTTATCTTCCGTCCAAAAATATTTTATAAACACTTTGAAAGAGACATCTGGCTCAAGTACCTATGCCTATGGGGACCCCCACAGCCTTGGAGAGTGCTACCTAATACACTGTGCGCATGCTCGTTGTCAGTAAGGTGTATAATCAAGACCTAAGGAACGGCTGAGGATATTAACTAGAGAATCACAGATGATGTTGAAGAGCTATCAGAGAGCAGCTAGCTTCCCTTGCCATTTTTAGATGGTCCCTTCCCCCATTACTGATCGAAATTTTGAAAAATTGATTTTTTTTTTCAAAACAGTCGAAAGGTCTAGTAACTTCGCCTTCGGGAATTCAATGCCCTCATAGGCCCAACCGCAAGGATTGGAAATTAGAAATTATACACTTTGCCCTTTATTACATGCAGGTTTTTTCATTAGGAATGAGGAGGGAGGTTTGATTGTAGGTATTTTTGAAAGTGTATTAAGGTAAAAGTTCGGGTAATATTTAGGAGCATGTTAAAATCAATCTAAAGATACTATGTGCATCCTTTTTACAAAAAAGAGGCATCTGCAATATCACAAGAACAGCTGAGGGTATTAAGTTTAAACTGTCAGAGCATGCTGAGGAGAACGTTAAAATGTGGTTGGAGGGCAACCAGTCTCCCTGCCATTCCCTTTTTAGTTGCCCTCCGTCCAACGATATCTGATCCAAATTTTGGAATAGCCATCTTGTTCAAAAAGTCAGATAACTACATCTCTAGGGATGGTATAACCCCCAACAGCCCCTGGGGCAACTGTTGTAAGTTATGAAAGTTGCCCATTGTTTGTATACAAAGTTAGTTGTTGGGAAAAGGGGACATATTTAATCTTGAAGCTCAAAAAAGGCTGAGAATGTTAAGCTAAATTTTCTAGAGAACGTTGAGAGGGGTGTCACAAATCGAAGCATAATATAGGTAGGAGGATTCCTTTAAGGAACAAATATCAGTATAGGCCTACGTATATTAAACTGACAATCTACCTGCATTTTGTCAGGAAAGTGCTTATTATATATTTATTTATTTTATTCTAACCCGTCATACAATACAAAACAAAGTTCAAAAAGACTGAGTATATTGAGGAAACGACAAAGAAAGGAATAAGAGAAAGAAAAAAAGACACATCACAAAATCTATCAGAACAGTTAATAAAGAATCTATAAAACATCTATAAAACACTGAACAACTTTTACATACATACAAATTTAAATACCACTGCATAAGAAGAGGATAACATGGATGGAAATTTATTTTACGATTGTGTTTCGAAATATGTTTTGATAGAGCTATTACTGGGTTGACTATTTTACAGTTTCGTATTAATGCTTGATTTCGGGTCCACGGGGGTAAGTATTTTGCAGATTTGAAATATACTGAACGGAGTTTACGTTTGTCAGTTTGTGAGAAAATCTTCCAAAATGGTGCTGTGTAGAGAAAATGTGGTAGTGCTGTGAAATTATATAGTTTAGCAAGGATTAATCGGTAGAAGCATTTTGTTTGATTTCGGACAACTGAAGCATAAGAAGCACCACATATTTTTTCATGAAGGGAAATCAGCAGCAAACGGATTAGTTTTAGGGATGGGCCAATTGGTAGACCAAGATAAATAAGTTTCTCAACTGGCTTCCGTATAGAGCGTCCCAAATGGACTGACGGCGTGGGACCTGAATTACCCCAATTAAGTAGAAGAACCTCAGGTTTCTCATTGATAAATTCTAGCCCTTATTTAAAAATTTGACTCTCGAGTATACTGAAGTTTTCTTCGATCCGCTGTAATGACCTGCTAAGATTAAGGACATCATCCGCATAATAGACAAGGGTCACGTTTGTTGCTGCCTCAGTGCATGAGGATAAGCATTTTGATTGCCAGCTAGTCCCAAGCCTAGAAAAAGGACGAGAATTAGGCAGAGAATTCGTGTCCCTCTCGCATCAAAATCAACCAGCATCAATGAAAAATATCGGATTGATTTTATGGACACAAAAAGGCCGCTTAGATTTGGTTTTTGCAATGTACGGACAATATAGCACCTAACTGGAACCAAGCAGGTCCTGCGAGAAGTAGCCACCTATAATCTCAACATAGTAGCTCTGTCAGAAGTGAGATGGATCCGCATAGGCAAAGAAATACTCGATAATGGCCAGACAATAATCTACAGTGGACCAGGAAATAACTAGAATTAGGAGTCGCTATGTTAATTTTCCAAAAGGCAGCAAAATCCCTCATCAGTTGGACTCCTGTCAATGAATGAGTAATGTTTGTGAGGTACCAGAGACACTTCATTAAAGTGATTGTAGTCAGCTATTATGCACCAATGAATAATGCTGAAGAGGTGGTCAAAGAGCGTTTCTATGACACTCTTAACTCAGTCTCTAAGGATACAACGAGTCATGATATGGTTATATTTGCCAGAGATTTCAACGCAATAGTAGATGACGATAGATATTACTGCCCAGAAGTACTTGGTTCATATGGTCTTGGTAATTAGTAATTAGGAGACAAACGATCTCCTAATTATTGGGAAACAGTTTCGTCAAAAGAATATTTACAAGTACACATGGACCCCCTTGACGGCACAGCAAGAAATCACATCGACCTCTTTCTTGTAAACAGGAAATGGCGATCAAGTCTCCAAGACGTAAGGACACTCAGAAGAGCTGACACTGGCTCAGGCCCCAGTCTCTTAATCGCCAAGGTTTTGCTCAAACTAAAGACCCCAGAAAAGAAGACAGACCTCCTGATGCCCCTATATGACACTGATAAGCTTACTGAACTAGAAGTCAGGAGTTGAGTCTCCACAAGGGGTTTGATGCTCTTATCCATCTTGGTGAAAGAGAGGATGCTATATGGATCATCAACAACATTTCAAACAATGTTGCTAAGGAAGTAATTGGACATAAAAAGAGGCACAAAGACCGGTTGATCTCTGATAAAACTTAGAACTTGATCCATGATAGAAAAACCCCAAAACAACATTTAGTTTCAGCAGGGTTTCAGAATCATGCAGTAATAAGGCTGCAGGCGTATAGGGATGAGGACATGCTCGTGAAGAAAAGTACGACATAGGACAAAAGGATTTCCTAGAGAGCAAGGCAACAAAGTCAGAGGCAGATCAAAAAAGAAAATCTAAGACTGTCTACAAGATCACTAACGAGATGATTGACAAGCGATGAAAAGATGATGGTCCTGTAAATGACAAAAACGGAAGAATAATCACAGAGAAAGGGATAGAAGAAAAAGAAAGGGATAGAAGAAGTCTGGGCCAACCATTTTAAAAGTGTCTTAAACCGTCCAGAACCGATCAGTCCCCCCAATATACTGGAAACTCTTTTACTTATTCTTGAAATAAACACCTATACTCCCACAGAAACTGAGATAGTTTCTTCATCAAAGAAGCTGAAGTACAGAAGAGCTCCTGGAAGCTATAGAATTTCCACTGAAATACAAAAACGTCTGTCAGTTCTCGTGTCAAAACCTGAATTCTACTGAATAGCACGATATGAGTCGCTGAGATTATCCCGAAAGAGTGGATTTTCAGTACTCTTGTGAAACTCTTCAAAAAAGGTGAGATCATTCTGTGCGAAAACAAGCAGGGAATCAGTTTTCTCTCTATTCCGACAAAGCTTCTTGCCCTCATAATTATGCTCCATATCCAGCCAATGATCGACAAGCATTTATGGGAGGAACATGACGGTTTCCGCCCAAATCACTCTTGTGTGGATCTCTTTTTGTACTACGAATGGTGTTAAAAGAGACAAAGGAGGGGAGATAGAATCTATACCTAATTTTTCTTCGACTCCGTATTGTTTTATTCCTAACATTCGACTCCGTCCATCGAGATGCACTCTGGAAAATCTCCAAGTACTATGGTGTCCTTGACAAAGTTGTTGAACTGATTAAGGCCCTGTATGAGAGTACGGAGTGTTGCGTACAGATGAGTGGAGGCTAGTCAAGATATTTCAGAATCATCTCCAGAGAAAAGTAATGATGTGTCCAGGCCCCTCCGAAAGTTCTTTGATGTACTGCGGTTTGGTCTCAAGTTAAATGCATCAAAAATTAAAGGCATGGCTGTCACGGGATCCCCCCTCAACATAAAGTGCGGCAATGAGGATGTAGAAATGCTGTCGAGTTTAAATATTTGGGGAGCACAGTAGAGAATACAGGGGCAATAGGCAAAGAGATCCATACTCGTATCGGTCAGGCTAGTGTCTCGTCTACCAGACTTAAGCAGATTTGGTGCTCATAGAAGTTCTGAAACCGGCCAAAACTTCGAGTCTTCAACAGTAATGTTCTCTCAGCTATATTGTAAGGAAGCAAATGCTGGAAGTTAAATCAGCAGCAAGAGAAGAGATTTCAAGCCTTTGAGAACAATTGTCTGTGACGAATCCTCAATAAAAACTGGACACAACATGTCTCAAACCACAGAGTACACCAGTTACTGGGCAACCTCTAGTTATCGACATTATCAGGACCTGAACATGGAAATACTTGGTATGCTGTACAAATGAAAGACGACCGAACATCAAGATCAATCCTACAGTGGCAACCAACGAGAACGTGGTGAAGGGTAAGTCCAAAGAACACACTATGCCAAATGTGCCAGAGGGACCTTCTTAACATGAATACGTCCATACAACCCCAATGAGAAGACGTTAGGGCAGCAGCCCATTTGAGGGACGATTGGTGTCTCTTCATCGATGCCATGGGTGCCTCCAGAGGCACAGGAGGTTCTAAGATCTAACGTAAGGTCTGAGACATTGCTTTTAAAAACAGGAGGAGAAGTGATCAATCAGTTCGTGGTATCTAGCTGTAAGTAAGAAGCGACCCGGATCAATAGTAACCGAAACTCTAAAAGCGGATTTTGATACCAATAGATATATCAAAGAAATTGCTTTTTTATGCTGACCTCAAATATATAAAATTCATTAAGTTTAGTCTCACTCATCAAAGGTTGCGAGCCTGAGAAAATTTTTCTGATTTTTGAAAAAGAGGAAACACCCCCTAAGAGTCAAGTGATCTTAATGAAAATCATAGCATCAAATTCAGCGTATCAGAGAGCCCTATTGAACAGGTTTCAAGCTCCTGCCTGCAAAAATGTGGTCTTTTTTGTTTTTTGCCAGAAGAAAAATCACAGATGTGTGTTTGTTTGTTTTTTTGCTTGTTTTTCCCAGGGGTGGTCACCTAGACCCTTGTTTTGCCCTTTGTTTGCCCGTAGTATTTATTACTGGGATGTGTGCTTACATTTTTGGGTGGGGGGGGGATAAATTATCCGCTGGGGTTTTTCCACGGAGGACTTTTTCAGGAGGGGAGTTTCCAGGGAGTTAACCTATCAGGGCAAATTATAGAGTGGGGGAATTTGCCAGAATTCTTATGCAAAATTCTTTTTGTATATTTTGCTTTCTCTTCTCTGCCTCAGTTTTACGCGTGGAGTGGTTAAGAGTAATTATCCAGGGTAAATTGCCACCGAGATTGAATTGTCTAGAGGATATTTACGTGGGAAGGGGGTTTCTTCTTGGAGGTGGGGCCAGATTTCCTGGTATTATTTAAAAAACGATCAAAAATTAGATAAAAAACAAGTTTTTTCAACTGAAAGTAAGGAGCAACATTGAAACTTAAAATGAACAGAAATTATTATGTATATAAAGGGGGTTGCCCCATCTGCGTCACCTCGCTCCTTACGCTAAAGTTGAATTTTGTCCCAATTCTTTAAGAATGACTCCTGAAACACAAGGCCCGTAAAACAATAAGACCCTTTTTTAAAAGTACTAAAAACTATAGCGTAAAGAGTGAGGTGTTGAGGAGGGGGCAACCCCTTTATATACGTAATAATTTCTGTTAGTTTAAATTTTAATGTTGCTCCTAACTTTCAGTTGGAAAAACTTGTTTTTTTATTCAATAGCACCGTGAAGCGTACCTTATAAACAGAAACAAAACTATTCAGATAATTAGATTGGCTACTGGGACAAGAAAGTCAATTCCATGGAGCACGTGTTAGATGAAATGAAATAGAAACCGGCAAGTTAGATAGATTTGTAGTTTTAAGCTTACTTTAAGCCGCGAATATAGATTTCTCAGGGTACGAATAATAGAAGGGTGAGCCCCTCTTTTTGCCGTATGAAGGGACATGGCTCAGTGTTCAAATCAGTCAAATATATACCAGCATCGTGTACTGCTAGAGCGAGACTTTCTTGGGCCAGTAGAGCCTTCTTTAGGATATTAACTACAACACTAGGAACGTTTTATTCTGAAAACCAATCTGGTATGGTGGAACGCTACATTCCTCCTTTAACTCATCAACAAAAAGCAGCTCAAACAGTTTACAGAATGTAGTAGAGATTATTATAGGCCTAAAAGTGGAAATTGAATGTTATATTTGTCTTTCTTGAGGATCGGAGTGAGATCACCAATGCGAAAAGACGATGGCAATGTAAAAGTAAAGAAAAATCATCTGCATGAGTGATCCTAGATGTGACATGAGCAAAGAAGTTCGAATATTAATATTAGTGCATATTAATGTATGTATGTATGTATGTATATGTTTATTTCCCGTCATATTGCAAAAAAAAAATACAAAACTGACGGAGTAATGCGAGAAAAAAAAACAAAAGAAAAAAAAACAGACTTCTAAAAACGGAATTAATTTCAACAAAGCGCAAGCAAATGGGGAACTACAAAACCATTATATAAAGTAGCAAGGATGCGACGGCTAAACTTAAACTTCAGCGCTACCAACAGGCCATATGCCCTCCTACTTTTATTCATAAAAAAAAAAATTTTAAGCAAGACCCGTGTCGATCGGATATTTTTTCCAATTGGGACTCCAAGGTACGTATGACGTTCTTGGTCTTGTATGACGTGCACACCAAGAGATACCGCAACGAAATCTTGGCAACGGTGATAAAAAACTAGAATCTAACTCTTACTATGATTAAAATTGAGACCAATACAAATATATTCATCGGGCAATATACGAAAGTTTCCTTCAATCCCTGCTTGTGTTCTACTTACATTCAATACTTCATCCGCGTAATTTACTAATGAAACGTCTATTCCTTTAAAAATACATGTCGTGAGGGCCTTTTGCTGGGGCTCGATTACACTGTTATTGAACAGGGATGGGGAGGCTAGGGCTCCTTGTCTAATACCTTTTTAGTGGGTATTGGCAGGGTAAGATCTACAACACCAGGTAAAACAGGGACCTTTACTCTAGCAATCAGATTTCTATAAATGTCGCGCATAGCCCTAACTACCGAAGGATCTGTACCGCGTATATATGCTATCAGCAGTATATGTGCATGTATGCCGGAGTCAAAGGCTCTAAAAACGTCCAGCCCAGCAAAAAAAATACTTCATCCTTTTCAGCGGCATGAAGTAGCAAATTTGCAATGAGATGATGAGCATGTTCACGACCTAGACCTTTCTTAAAACCAAATTGGTTCTCTGGCGTGTAACACTTACTAGAAATTTCATCAACAACCAATAGCTCAAATACTTTGCATAAAACAGGAGAAACAGTAATTGACCTAACTGAGGAACAGCAGTCAGCTGGCTTTCCTTTTTTTCAAAAAAAGGACTAATTAAACGAGTACTGAATAAATTTGGGATAATACCAGTAACAAAATTCATTTGGTAAAGTAGTGATAAATGTTCAAGTAAGACACAAGAACTAAATTCCAAATGCTTCGCATAAATCAAATCCGCACCACGGGAAGTCTTTTTTCGTAGTTTCAGGATGCATGTCTGAATAATTGGCAGCTTTAGCTGGACACCACCGTTAAGACTCCATGATGTGACTCGTAGTCCAGGATTCATTTTGACGGATGCATGAGTTTCTGTGCAACGGGGCACTTGTAACTATAACACGGGTTATCAGTCTGGGAGCAAAGGGCAAACTGGACATTTTTCAGGCAGGGAGAATCAGGCAGAAACCCTTTGGAAGTACATTAATATTGCTTGCGGGAGATTTCAGGCAAACATTACCTATAATACCTAGATCAACCCCTGTGGACGAAATGAATGCTTGCCTGAAAAATTCTAATTTATGGGCACACGTAAAGACATTAAAATTAACTATAAATATGCGTGTCCGATTGCAAAACGATGACTCTGGTTAAATATTTTCAGATAAATTGCTGGCAATTGGAAACGGAAAGCTCCCAGTAGACTCAATTTCAGGACGTATACAACTGCCTGCAGAATTCTGTAATTTAGTGACGTCCAAAAATGAATTGGTTGAAAACGTATTTCCGAATATTCTAACCAATTATAAAAATCATAAATGGCTCAGTAAACGAGCGATTTGGCAGCCAAGAATGAAGATGTCCACGAAATCAACAATATTATTGTGACCAAGATTCGAGACCAGGAAGTAATTTACAAGTCAGTTGACACAGTTCTGGAACCAAATGAAGCGGTTAATTATCCATCTGAATTTTTAAATTCCATGGATCTCCCAGGGTTTCCACCACACGTGCTACAACTAAAAATAGGCGTACAAATAAAACTGTTACGAAATATTAACCCATCAATGCTTTGCAATGGCACGCGACTTGCCGTAAAAAAAAAACAATGGAAAACGTAATTGAGGCAACAATCTTGACAGGGCCTTATGAGGGTGAGGCTGTTTGAACTCCTCGCATTCCTATGATTCCAACGGATCTGCTTTTTCAATTTAAAAGATTAGTATTTGAAATCACCATCAACAAAGCTCAAGGGCAATCATTAGAAAAATGCGGTATAGATCTTAATACAGATTGTTTTTCCCATAGACAATTGTATCTAGCATGTTCGAGGGTTCGGTAAACCTGACAATCTATTTAGATGCACAGACAATGGGACAGCGAAGAATGTTGTATATTCAGTTTTACGTAGTTAATTTATAGTGTATATGTATATCGATCAATCTATCTTTCTATATAAAAATAAGTTGTATGTATGCATGCTAGCTTGTTTGTAAAAAGAGGGTTTGCATATGATGTCATTATAAGTATATAAGGCTTTGTATATGCACAGACAGTTGGACAGCGAAGGATGTTGTATGTTCGCAAGTTTTACGTAGTTAAATATATATATATATATATATATATATATATATATATATATATATATATATATATATATATATATATATTATATATATTCACAGGTGGGACACAGGGACACAACTACAATGGTGCGTAACTAATATGGCACGTAACGACTTACGCGCGGGGGGGGGGGCTTTGGAGGGGGTGGGGGTGGCACGAAGCTAGTTACGAAATAAAACAGATTATGATAGTAAAATTCAGTCACATTTAAATGATAGTAAAATTCAGTCATATTTAAATGATACAAACACTTATGTTAAATCAACCCATGACCAGACTGATCAATTAAATCATAAAATTTATAAAAGAATTAGTTATAAGTTATAAAAGAGTTATAAAAGAATTAAAAACTCTGAAAGAAAAGAAGGGATTGCGGTTGTCCCCTCCGCAATCCCTCACTCTTTACGCTAAAGCTTTTAATTGTTTTAAAAAGTAGAATTGTGGCAAAGAGTCAAACTTTAGCGTAAAGAGTGAGGGATTGCGGAGGGGACAACCCATTTCATATACGGAGTAATTTCTGTTCGTTTTAAGTTTTAATGTCGCTCGTTACTTTCAGCTAAAAAAATCAGTTTTTTTTTATTTAATTTCTGAACGTTTTTATGGCACTTGGTATTAACCAAGTGACATATAGCAGTCGCCAATTCTGTCGGTCTGTCTGTCTGTCGGTCCCGGTTTTGCTACTTTAGGCACTTCCAGGTAAGCTAGGACGATGAAATTTGGCAAGCGTATCAGGGACCGGACCAGATTAAATTAGAAATAGTCGTTTTCCCGATTTGACCATCTGGGGGGGGGGAGTGGGGGCCCGGTTAATTCGCAAAAAATAGAAAAAATGAAGTATTTTTAACTTATCAGCGGGTATTTGGATCTTAATGAAATTTGATGTTTGGAATGATATTGTGTCTTAGAGCTCTTATTTTTAATCCCGACCGGATCTGATGACATTGGGGGGAGTTGGAGGAGGAAAACCTAAAGTCCCGGTTTTGCTACTTTAGGCACTTCCAGGTAAGCTAGGACGATGAAATTTGGCAAGCGTATCAGGGACCGGACCAGATTAAATTAGAAATAGTCGTTTTCCCGATTTGACCATCTGGGGTGGGGGGAGAAGGGGCCGGTTAATTCGGAAAAATAGAAAAAATGAAGTATTTTTAACTTATGAGCGGGTGATTGGATCTTAATGAAATTTGATGTTTGGAATGATATTGTGTCTCAGAGCTCTTATTTTAAATCCCGACTGGGTCTGATGACATTGGGGGGAGTTGGAGGGGGGAAACCTAAAATCTTGGAAAACACTTAGAGTAGAGGGATCGGGATGAAACTTGATGGGAAAAATAAGCGCAAGTCCCAGATACATGATTGACATAATCGGAACTTATTTGCTCTCTTTGGGGTAGTTGGGAGGGGGGGAGTAAGTCTTAAAAATTAGAAAAATGAGGTATTTTCAACTTACGAACGGGTGATCAGATCTCAATGAAATTTGATGTTTAGAAGGATATCGTGTTATAGAGCTCTTATTTTAAATCCCGACCGGATCTGGTGACGGGGGCGGGGAGTTGGGAGGGGGAAACCTAAAACTTGGAAAACACTTAGAGTGGAGGGATCGGGATGAAACATGGTGGGAAAAATAAACACAAGTCCTAGATAGATGATTGACATAAACGGAACGGATCCGCTCTCTTTTGGGTAGTTGGGGGGGGGGGTTAATTCTGAAAAATTAGAAAAAATGAGGTATTTTTAACTTACGAATGGGTGATTGGATCTCCATGAAATTTGATTTTTAGAAGGATATCGTGGCTCAAAACTCTTATTTTAAATCCTGACCGGATCTGGTGACATTGGGGGAAGTTTGGGGTGGGGAGACCTAAAATGATGGGAAACCCTTAGATTGGAAGGATTGGGATGAAACTTGGTTGGAAAAATAAGCAAAAGTCTTGCATACATAATTTACATAATTGGAACGGATCCGCTCAATTGCGGGGGGGGGGGGGTAATTCTGAAAAATAAGAAAAATAACGTATTTTTAACTTACGAAGGAGTGATCGGATCTTCATGAAACTTCATATTTAGAAGGACCTCGTAACTCTGATATCTTATTTTAAATCTCAACCGGATCAAACGTAATTGGGGGGGGGGGCAGTTGGGGGGACCGGAAATCTTAGAAAATACTTAAAGCGGTGAGATCAGGATGAAACTGGATGGGAAGAATAGAAACCTGTCCAAGATACGTGACTGACATAACTGGACCGGATCTGCTCTCTTTGGTGGAATTGGGAGGGGGGAGGTAATTTTGAAAATTGAGGTATTTGTAACTTACGAAAGGGTGACCAGATCTTAATGAAATTTGATATTTAGAAGGATCTTGTGCTATAAAGTTTAACTTTAGGTTCTGACCTTCTCACAAGTGCCAAATGAGCTCTTGGCTCTTGGCTCTTCCGACCTCGTCCAAATGAGCTCTTGGCTCTTCCGACCTCCTACCATATGAGCTCTCGGCTCTTCCGACCTCGTCACAAGTGCCATATGAGCTCTTAGCTCTTGTTGAATTAATGCATGTTTGGTTTTGGCTCTCCGCACATAAATTATTAAAATGAAATTTGTATATTAATTCTTTTTTTGGCTAAATGGCTTTCTCTTAGTTTTGATCAGACGATTTTGAGAAATAAGGGGTGGATAAGGAGGCCTAGTTGCCCTCCAATTTTTCGGTTACTTAAAAAGGCAACTAGAACTTTTAATTTTTAACGAATGTTTTTATTAGTAAAAAATATACGTAACTTAAGAATTAACTTACGTAACAAACTTTCATAACCTTATATTTTTATTATGTATACGAGGGGGTTTGTACCCTCGTTAATACCTCGCTCTTTACACTAAATCTTAACTTTTCTCCCAATTCTTTAAGAATGACCCCTGAATCAGAAAGGCCGTAGAATAAATAGTTGAAAAAACTAAAAATACTTTAGCATAAAGAGCAAGGTATTTATCTCCTCCTAAATACCTCGCTCTTTATGCTAAAGTATTTTTAGAACCCCTCATATGCGTAATTATCTCTGTTCGTTTTAAGTTTCAATGCTACTTCTTCCTTTCATTTGAAAAAACGTTTTCATGTTTATTTTTCATTGTTTTCTTATAGTAATGCTAGAGAATTCTGCGCCCTTTTCATTGCATTTTTCATCCCCCATGACAGATTCTTCCAAGGAAAGATCCTCCAACATAGCCCCCTCTCCTCAGCCCCACCCCCAAACAAAGTAAAATCCCCCTGAAAACGTCTGTACACTTCCCAATAATCATTACTATATGTAAACACTGGTCAAAGTTTGTAACTTGCAGCCCCTCCCCCAGGGATTGTGGGGGAATACGTCATCCCCAAAGACATAGTTATTATAGTTTTCGACTATGCTGAACAAAATGGCTATCTCAAAATTTTGATCCGTTGACTTTGGGAAAAAAATGAGCGTGGGAGGGGGCCTAGATGCCCTCCAATTTTCTTGGTCACTTAAAAAGGGCACTAGAACTTTTCATTTCTGTTAGAATGAGCCCTCTTGCGACATTCTAGGATCACTTGGTCGATACGATGACCCCTGGGGAAAAAAAACAAAAAAACAAATAAACACGCACCCGTGATTTGTCTTCTGGCAAAAAATACAAAATTCCACATTTTTGTAGATAGGAGCTTGAAACTTCTACAGTAGGGTTCTCTGATACGCTGAATCTGATGGTGTCATTTTCGTTAAGATCCTACAACTTTAGGGGGTGTTTCTCCCTATTTTCCTAAATAAGGCAAATTTTCTCAGGCTCGTAACTTCTTATGAGTAAGATTAAACTTGATGAAACTTATATATTTGAAATCAGCATTAAAATGGGATTCTTTTGATGTACCTATTGATATCAAAATTCCATTTTTTAGAGTTTTGGTTACTATTGAGCCGGGTCGCTCCTTACTACAGTTCGTTACCACGAACTGTTTGATTTGGGTGAATACACACTCAACCCTATGTACACAAAAATAATTATAAAAAATAATCTAATTCAAAATAAAACAAAAATAGGAACGAACAAAAACAAACCCAATCCCAAAAGAACTACAAGATTAGCTGCAGAGAAGGCAAATATCGCAATAAGAAATTATTCCAATTTTTAATAAATACAGTTAGTGAAATGAATGAACCTTTTTAGCTTGTAAAATGTTAACTTTTATCACACAGTCTTGGCTGAACTTTTCGTTAAGAAGTAATGATGTCGAGGCTATTTAAAAAGAATGGATTTTTAACCGATTTTTTAATGTAAGTGTGTTATTGTTCATTATTTTCTTTGCTGAAGACGGCCCTTAGATATAGAGCCGAAATATTTAAATAGGTTTTGTTGGCTCGCTGTCTTGGGGGAAAAAAATCCTCATTATTCTCTCTTCTGTATTTTTATTATGTTTATGTGATTATGTGATTACGGAAATGATGCTAAATGACAATAAAACTAGTCACTAAAACATGCAATTGTTTCTTTCCGTATAAAAGGACCTTCAAAAATAATTAAAAAGAAAGCTTACATTAAAAAAAAAGTATATTGTTATCTGAAACTTTCGTAGAATTGTTATGTTCCTTAATAGTTTGTCCTTTTGAAGTTCAGTTCATATATTAATGGATGGGAGGGGCAGCTTAAGCAAAAATAGACTCTAAAGTTCGCTTGACAATTTTACAAATAATAAATTAGTCATAATAAATTTTAATCGTTTCAGGCTATGATTATTCATCAATGATTGCACCTGGGTACAATGACCCAAGTGCACCGATAGTTTACGGAATATCCAGATACCCAAACCATATTAAATCTACAGCGACTGGAGTGGCTAAAGTATTTGCTGCTGACACGAACAGTAACTTTATCACTTCAGATCCAGCTTGGAAATTTGGACCTGCACCACTTACACAGCATGCTGCATCCTATCTAGCAGGAAATGGACCAATGCGAAGGAATTACAACACTAGACAAGCTCGTCTTTATCAGAGCTTACCATATAATATGCCATACTATTAGTGATTTAAGTTAAAGCGATAGGTTCTCAAGCCCTGTCTGTTTTGAGATACACCATTGGGGGATAGGTAAGGGGGGTGTGACCCTCATGGTTCTAGTTCATGGGCACTCATGGTATTGGTATATTGTAAAGAAAAATCTATTTATTTTTTAATATGTCTTCATATTTTTTTATTTAAAAAAAAAAGAAATTATAGAAATTGTAACTTGGTTACAGAAACTTCTTATTTGAAATGCAACTGAAAAAAATTTGACATAATTTTTTCTAAGCATAGTATGAATAATTCGTGTATAACATTTGCTTAATAATATTTATCACTGTATAGGTAGAGTATTATTTATTTATTGTGTATACAAACCTGTAAACTCTTATTTCATCGGTTAGGTTTTTCAATGTTTCAGTATAAATAATACCTTCGAAATTTGAAACTAAACTAAGAAAAAGAAAAGATTGCAATTGTGAAATAAATTTTTTCTTCATCTGATGAACAAATCACACATTTTGTATTTTTTGTAATAATGACTTTAGATTTTGACCTCGGGTACGCCTTTAAAACGTTGTTGGTTATTTTTTGCAGTTACGATGTAGCTAAGCATGATTATTTTCTGTTATGTTTTCAGAGTAGTGCTACTGTTTGTAAATAGTAGCACTAGGAATATGTTTATAACTTGCAAAAAGATAGAGCTTGAACACACTCAAATAACATAAAAATTTAAGCTAACTGAGCAAAAATTAACAGGAGGAAAATTTGCATTTGACAAGTTTAGTTAGTTATCAGTTTTGACATGAAGATATGCTTCTAACATTTTTGAAAATAAATCAGAAGTGGAATTGGAAGTATCGAAGAATCAAATAAAATAAAACAGTTGGATTAATATTAAGAAGGTAAGCAAATTACGGCTTTGTTGGCACAGAAGAACTTTAGTGGCTAGTACTTGTCAATATTCTTAACACTCATATTGGTACTCTGCTCTAGTGTAAAAAATAGTTTGATTCACTGTTTATATATCCTTCCAATTCATACAAATCTGTCAGTACCTCGTCAAAAGGAAAGTTTGTGTGTAATTGTTTTAAGAAGAAATTGTTTCTGTTTGTAATGAGGATTTCATGTTATATATATGGGAAGTTTTAAAGGACCTAAAAGCATGAGGCTTATCATAGTCTCAGTCTGATTTGTCTTTCCGAAGTTGTTTTCTATTTTCCGTTTGTATGATAAACTTATCAGCAATACAGGAAAAATTCAATCCGTTTTCAATTTTACCTGGTTGTAATTAGAAATTTACGTTTTATATTTGTGCAGACATGAAAGTCTCTAAAATGAAACTGAGGCTGGAAAATCAAATGCTTCTTTTGAACCTTGAAAAACTGGACATCTTTCCTTTGATGTTTTTTTTTTTTTTTTTTTTTTTAATTTCGTTAATTTACAAAGTCTGTTTCTCAAAAACCTGTGCTCCATTCCGATTATATCGTTATCGTAGTCAAGCTCGGACTATGTCAGCCATCTAAGACATTGTGATAAAATTTCTCATAGTTCTGTGCAAATAGAAAACGACCCAAGATATGGTCTACAACACGACAAATCAAAGAAGGTGAAATTAGCTCTCAATTTTAAAATGGTTTTCAGAAGATAACATAATTTTACAGGCCAATAACATTGTTATTCATCCAAAGATTTTTTGTTTCTTTGTAAAAGGAGGAAGAAGATGACTCAATGCTCTTAGGTCTGAAGATTGATTTATTTTTTTTATTCGCTTGTATGTTTTGTTGAAAACGTTTATTTTCTACTTAACAATAAATATTTTTTTAATTAGTTTTAAGTGAAATTATTGAAGGATAATTCCGAGTACATATTTAAAAGCTAAAACAGGCCAGGGAATTAGATCTTGGCAACATAAAGTTAAATTAGTTAGAAATAGGGTAATTTTCATGAACCTCGCTCATTACCAGACTCTCTTAGATCAAACAAGTATGCTAGTCTGGTGCTCACGGACTTTAGCCTTTCCATCATGGGCATTATGAACCAGGAGAAAAACTTGATGTGTAAGTGTTTCGGTTCGTAGATCTTAGAAAGTATTTGTTTCTTTTTCAGAACTACACTGTAGCAGTCAAAGAGTTTGTGGTGACGAATTATAATTAAATATTGACTCGTAATAATACTAGAACTGATCTCTAAAAAAAAACACAAGAAAGGCATTTTCTTTTTGATTCTAAATAATGCAAAATTCCTCAAGTTCAAAGCTACTCACCAAAATTAAGAGCCAGCGAAAATTTGTCTGATTTTCGAAAAGGATTAAAACACCTCTGAAAGATTGATTAATATTCATAGAATTACATAATTAAATTCAGTTTATCATAGATTTTTCCTGTATTTCAAGCCCCCATCTACAAAAATGTGATATTTTTCATTTTTTCCGAGAAAAAGATCACGGACGCGTGTTTATTTGTTTGTGAGTTGGCCAGTTTCTTTTTTTCCTATAGGTGAAAATATCATTCTAATGGTCCTAGATAAGGAAATTAAAAGTTTTAGTGCCCACTTTAAGTAGTAAAAAAGACTTTAATGCATTAAATCGGCCATTTGTACCATTTTGTGGCACAGAATTACACCTTTGCCTAGGACAAAAGGCTACTAATTAAAAATTCTGGACATCCAATCGATTTAGAACAGTCCGAAAGTTATATATTTAGGTTCTCGATTTCAGAGGCAGTAATGCCATGTGGTGGAGCAGTCGTTCTTAAATATACATTTAGTCAATACAACGTTAAAAGTTGACGAAGATATTTATTTTAAACTTTTTCAAGCTTCATGGGTGCCACAAAAATGTTCAGGAGAGTGGGAGAGGGAGTGCCACCAAAAGTTTTTTTTTATTAAAAACATTGTTTTGCTTTTTTTTAAATGATTATATTTTTTGTTTTAAATTAGAATTTTTATCCTTTTCTTATAATGCCTTCTTATTCCTGGGGGTCATTGCCCCTTAGCCCCCTTCCAATGTCTGTGAGAAACATCCTTCAAACAAATTATTTGTTTAGAGGATTCGCCGTGAAAACCGTGGGAACGAAGACCTTACAATTAATTTTTAACTTTAACCCCCCCCCCTCTTAATAAATATTAAAGGGGGTGCACATTTCCAGGGCTGACGCTTATCAAAAGAAACCGGTCTTCTAAGGAAGAAACTTCGATTAAAATATATGCGAAATGAAAATCTATTATTTATGATGATAATGAAAACGTCAAATGAGCAACAGTTCAGGTGTTCATCAAGCTATTATTTATGATGATTATAAAAATGTCAAATGAGCAACAGTTCAATTGCTCATCAAGCCAATATTTATGATGATTATAAAAATGTCAAATGAGCAACAGTTCAGTTGCTCATCAAGCTATTATTTATGATGATTATAAAAAAGTCAAATGAGCAACAGTTCAGTTGCTCATCAAGCTTTTAACACATTAAAATTTGCAAGTTTTAGAAACAAGAATTCAACTCCCCCGACAACATGTGTGCTCTTGATCGATATTATACAACAAAATTCAATATAAATGAAAACACGCCAATTTTTGACAAAAATATAGGATTTCTCAATTGCCCAGAGCAGGATGATCATGTATGTGACAATGCAATTATTAAAAGAAGGTTCTTTCGAATAGAAAATTTAAAGATCTAGTGCCCTTTTTAAGAAATTAAATATAAAAAAAAAATAGTTTTTCAACTAAAATGTAAGAAGCAACACTAAAACGAACAGTCATTCCTTATTTTATGGTGGATGCCCCTTCGTCAACCCACGCTCATTACGCAAAAGTTTTTTAGTGGGTTAAAAAAGATCCTCACTCCAATTAAACGGCCCTTGTATTTTAGGATTCTTTTGGATTGTTTGGCCAAAAAAATTACGACCAAAAAGTCAAATTTTTGCGTAATGAGTGAGGATTAATGAAGTGTCAGCCCCCCTCATATAGGGAAAAGTTTCTGTTTGCTTTAACTTTTGATGTTGCTTCATAATTTCAGTTGAAAAAAAATGTTTTTTTTTTATTCAATTTCTGATCCTTTTTCAAATCATGCCGGGAAATCCGCCTCCCTTCCCGTGAAAAATTTACCTTCGGGATAAATTACCTATGACAAATTTGTCCCTGGGTACCCCTCCCCCTCCAAAAAATTTACTTATTTTTGTCAATTTTTTCTTTTTATTCTTTTCTTGTGTTTTTATTTAATCTTTGATCTTTTTCAAACCATGCCAGGAATTCCTCTCCTCCTCCTCCTTGGAGAATTTTCCCGGATTACCTTCTCCCTATATGTAAACAATGGGCATATTGCATAAATTACGGCCCTTCCACCTTCCCCCTGTTATATTTTGCCCTGATAATTTCTTCCAGAAACTTCGCTCCCCACAGAAAATTACATCCGCAGGAATTTCCCGCCCCCTCCCTGCAGTGAATTTTGCCGGAGGATTCCATGAATTTTCCAATAAGAAATGGTGATGTTAACAATGGACAAATTGCATAGCTTACATCCCTTGCCCTAGGGACTATGGGGGTCTTGTCAGGACCCCCCAAAGGTATATTTATCGGACCTTTCTACTATGCTGAATCAAATAGTTATTTTAAAAATTTGTTGTGATATTTCTGGAAAAAATGGGCATGGAAGGGGTCAATTTGCCCTCTATTGTTATTGGTTACTTACAAAAGGCATTAGAACTTTGAATTTCCGTTCAAGTAAGCCCTCTTCCAATTTTAAGTAAAAACACATCCGTGATCTTTCTTCTTTTCAAAAAGTTCAGATTTTGTTCCAATTCTTTAGGAATGACCCCTGAATCACAAAGGCCATTTAATTAGAATAAATAGTTTTTTTTAATTACTAAAAACAATCAAGAACGAGCATATACGTAAAAATTTCTTTTCGTTTTCAGTTTTATTGTTACTCCTTATCTCAGTTGAAAAAACTTGTTTTTATAATTTAATTTCTGAATGTTTTTTTAATAATACTGGGAAATCCAGCACCCTCGTCATGGAAATTCACTTCTCCCTCGAAAAATTCCTCCATGGAAAGATCTTCCCCCATAACCAGCTCCTCCAGCCCCACCCCCACCAGAAAAAATCCACCCTGAAAGCGTCTGTATACTTCCCAATAACAAATACTATATGCAAACGATGGACAAAGTTCAAAACTTGCAGCGCTTCCCCCAGGGACTGTGGGGGATTAAGTCGTCCTCAAGGATATAGTTATTAGATATTTCGACTAAGTTGAACCAAATGGGCAATCTCAAAATTTTGATCCGATGAATTTGGGAAAACATTAGCGTGGGAACAAGCCTAGTTTCCCTCTAATTTTTTGGGTCACTTGAAAAGGGCACTAGAACTTTTAATTTCCGTTCGAATGAGCTCTCCCTCAAAATTCTAGGACCACTGGGTCGATACTATCATCCTTGAGAAAAAAAATAAACACACATCAATATAACACACCGTGTATCTTTCTTCTGGCAAAAAAATACAAAATTCCACATTTGTACAGATAAGAGCTTGATACCTCTACAATAGGGTTCTCTGATACGCTGAGTCTTATGGTGAATCTGATGATGAGAATTTATAAAGGAAAAAGAAGCTTGCAATCACAGAAAATTAAGATGAGATTATTTGATTCTTTAATTAATTATTAATTATTTGATTCTCTAACTAGTAGTTATCGCGTTATTCTTTAGTTCCAAGTCATGAGGTGTCAAATGAGGAATTTCAATTGAACTAGGAAATTTTGATGTTCATTCAATTCCTCCATGCTGTTAATCAGCCGTTTTACAGGATTTATCCTCTTCTGGGACATGATATTATTTATATTATTGCTTCTCGGCATAATAGTAAAATATTAAGGTGGTATGTTAATAAATTAAGAGGGAGTAGTCAATCTGGACTTGTCCCAAGGAAAAATAGGAATGTTTCCACAGTTAGTGATAAGGAAAAAGTTAAAGAGAGATGGGTGGAATTTTTAAGAATGTGCTAAACCGAGATACAGTTGCAGGAAAAGATATAAAGGAAAATGAAAAAAAAATGTGATACCTTGGATGTGAAGAAAGATGTTTTGTGAGGAAGAATTAGCGACAGTACTAAAAGAATTAAAAAATAATAAGGCTTCAGGTGCTGATAGTGTGGTAAATGAGCTTCTTAAATATGGTGGCTCTGAGGTTAGAGATAATCTACTGAAGATTATGAATATGATAATAAGATTTTTGAAAAAGGGAAAGTAACTACTGATTTTAGGATAATCTTAATTAAACCACTGTATAAGAAAGTTGATAAGAATGAGTGTCGTAATTATCGAGGCATTAGTCTGATCTCTGTAGGTATCAAATTACTTAGTAATATGATACTTGTTAGACTGAGAGATGCTGTAGACAAAGCTTTAAGAGAAGAACAGTGTGGTTTTAGAAAAGGTAGAGGATATGTCGACCAAATTTCAATCTTAGGTTAATAATTGAGAAGTGCCTTAGTTGTCAAACGCCTTTGGTCTTCAGTTTTATAGATTATGAGCAAACGTTCGATTCTGTTGATAGATGAGCTTTAGCGAAGGTCTTATCCTTATACAGTATACCAGACAAATAAATTAAAGTGATCAGTGCTATGTACGAGAATAATGCTGATGCGGTTAAAGTAGGAAATGAGGATAGCTGCTGGTTTTGTATTAAACCAGGAGTTAAGCAGGGTTGTGTTCTATCTCCCTTAACATGGATTATTTTAATGTGCTTTATCTTAAGGAGCACAGGAAAGGCAATAGGAAGCCACAGAATCAAATGGAGAGGAAAAACTCTCCTGGACTTAGATTATGCTGATGATTTAAGCAAATTAGACGAAAGTTTGAGCAAAATGAATGAAATTTTAGAGGTTTTGCGAGTTCAGGGTGCTAGAATAGGTTTGAAAATTAATGTTAAGAAGACTAAGTCACCAAGGCTAGGAATAAGTGAAGGCGAAAACGTGATATTGGGTAACGAAAAGATTGATCAGGTGGGCAGCTTCACTTACCTTGGTAGTATTATTAATAAAGACGGCGGGAGCAGTGAAGATGTTAAAAGTAGAATAGTTAAGATTCAGGGTGTTTTTACAATTAAAAAAAGTTTGGAAGAATAGGAAAATAAGTCTACAAACCAAAATTAGAATATTGGAAGCTACAGTGATGACAGTGGTCAAATATGGCTCTAAGCATGGGTGCTACGAAAAGCGGATAAAAATTTACTAGATGTTTTTCAGAGAAATTGCCTCTGGATTGTTCTGGGTACCCGGCTGACAGAGCGTATTTCAAACACTAGGCTGTAGGAAAAATGTGGTTTAATCCCGCCTTCTAGGGCTATAATGAAAGAAAGGTTGAGATAGCTAAGCCACGTTCTGCGGAAGAAGGATGACAGATTGCCAAAGATTGTCCTTTTCGGCCAACCTTCTAGGGATAAGCCGAAAGCAGGTCCTCCCCGTCAGAGGCGGAAGGGTGTCATAGGGTGTGAAGAGGGAGGCTTTGAATAGATTGGGCTGGAGGAGGAGCGTGCGCAGTTGTGTTGGCTTCAGGCGACTTGGTACTGCGGTGAGTTAGTTGTAGTAGCGGTAGTAGTAATAGTTCTTTTCTAACCGCAGTTTTCATTTACAATTTGATGTGATAGTCCATGTTACTTTTCTTCTAACTGTAGATTTTGTTGTCCATTTTTTTCATGTGGGATTCGTTGTGATGCTTCTAACCGCAGATCTTGTTTTTGCTTCATTTTTGTGCATTATTACATATTTCTCTACTTTTTGTTCTAGCTGTTCGGATTCGTCCGAAATCATCTGTAATTTTGAATGGCATCATAGATACCAAAAAATTTCTTTCCCAGCTTTTTTCTTCTCGTTATATTTTTGCTTTAATATCGTTGCTATGTAATTCAGTAACAACAGGGAATTTAATTACGCATTGGCATAATTATCGCTGTATTCTTTGAATTCAAATCAAAGAGTGGCAAATCAGTCATTTCAAACCATGACGTGAATTCAATTCCTTCTTCGTTTTTATCAATTACAGACGTCACAGTAACATATTCCTTATTCCATTATAATTCCTGAAATATCTACATTACGCATTTGCAAACTTATCAAGTTCAAGTTCCATTTATTTCCATAAAATAACAATAACAAAAAAAATATCCCAAAGGGCTCAATGGCCCGTTATTTGTGAAACAACATAGAATAAATAAAGAATGATAAAGCTTGTCATAAACATACTAAGCAACCATCTAAATATAAATCTACTAGCTGTTGGGGTGGCGCTTCGCGCCACCCCAACACCTAGTTGGTGGGGGCGCTTCGTGCCCCCCCCCCAAGCCCCACGCGCGCTTAAGTCGTTACGCGCCATTGTAGTTGTGTCCCTGTGTCCCACCTGTGAATAAGTTTTTAACTACGTAAAACTTGCGAATATGCAACATTCTTGACTGTCCCATTATCTGTGCATATACAAAGCCTTATATACTTATAATGACGTCATATGCAAACGCTCTTTTTACAAACAAACAAACATGCATACATACAACTTATTTTTATATAGATAGATAGATAGATATACATATACAATACAATTGACTCCGTAAAACTTGCGAATATACAACATTCTTCGCTGTCCAATTGTCAGTGCATATAAATAGATTGTCAGGTTTACCGACCCTTGAACATGCAACATACAATTGTCTATGGGAAAAACTATCTGTATTAAGATCTATACCGCATTTTTCTAATGATTGCCTTTGAGCTTTGTTGATGGTGATTGCAAATGCTAATCGAATTGGGAATTGCAATCTTTTAAATTGAAAAGACAGATCCGTTGGAATCGTGGGAATTCAAGGAATAAGAACAGCCTCACCCTCAAAAGGCTCTGTCAAGAGTGTTGCCTCTATTACGTTTTCTATTGTTTTTTTTTTACGGCAAGTCGCGTGCCATTGCAAAGCTTTGGTGGGTTGATATTTCGTAACAATATTATTGGTACGCCTATTTTTAGTTGTAGCACGTGTGGTGGAAACCCTGGGAGATCCAGGGAATTTAAAAATTCAGATGGATAATTAACCGCCTCATTTGGTTCCAGAACTGTGTCGACTGACTTGTAAAGGACTGCCTGGTCTCGAATCTTGGTCAAAACAATATTGTTGATTTCGTGGACGTCTTTCAGTGCTGCAACAAGTACTCCAAATTTTTACTTAAGTATCAAGTATTAAGTACTCATTGTTTTTTTACTTAAATATCAAGTAATAAGTTCTGAGTTCTGAGTTCTTTATTTAACATTAAAATCCATAAACAAAAAATTACTTCAAGACAATCTCACCCATAAGGCTCCATGGCCGGGAAAGAACAGGGGAGAAAAAAATACCAACAACAAAAAAATATAAACAAAAACCAAAAAACAAAATTGAGTCGCCCACCTTAATAATCTCCAAAAAATGACAAGCTAGTCAGGGGGTAGCACATGATTTCACCAACTCAATTAAATATCCAACTCAATCCAGAGACATCAACTCCAAGGGAAACCGGAATAAAAAATAAACAGACAAAAAAAACAACAAAAAAACAAAACAAAAAACAACAAACAAACAAAATTATTTACTAGCTAGAAAATCTCTAACATAATTTTTGAACATACCAAACAAGTGGCAGTGTCGTACGAACTCTGGGAGCGTGTTCCAGATCCTGTTGCAAGCTGTCAGAGGGTTGAAGTCAGACCTCACTGACGGTGTGTGAAGAACCAGTAAATTGTTGGAAATGCGGAGATGATAAGTCGATTGATCAGAAACAAAAGATATATTATTACATAGGACAGCAGGAAGATGGCCGTGCAACTGTAAAAAAACGAAAGAAGAACAAGAAAGAAAATAGAGAGATTTCAAATCAAGCAAGGGTTTAAGTGAAAAACGGTTAGTTTCCTGAATAAGAGTCCTTGCTTTATCATAAAGTTTTGAAAGTGGCTTCAGAGACGAGGGAAAAGTTGACATCCAAATAACAGAACAATATGAAACATAAGACTGAACTAGGCTGCAGAACAAGAGTCTAAGAATCGACCCTGGAAATATATATTTGAGCTTTCTAAGGATTCCGAGACTCCTGGAGACTTTCATTTTAATCAGGTCAATATGATGCTTGAACGAAAGATTTTCGTCAAGCAAGATGCCTAGGAATCGAACATAACGATCCTTAGGTCTACTTAGAGAACCTCTTGATAAATTTATTTCATTTAAATCAGGGCAAGCCTTTGAGACTCTGGAGAAAATGAGAAAACATGACTTTTCGACATTTAAGGCAAGATAATTTACATCAAACCACTGGATAACTCTTTCAAAAAGGGCTATCATCCTTGAACGAAGATCAGACTCAGTTCTACCAGTTGTGCCAAGAGTACTGTCATCAGCAAAAGCAATAAGTGTATCCGGTAAGGACAAACTCTTGTCACAGCTAGTGACGGATACTGGTTGACAAAGACGACAGCAAATGGTAGGTTTTAAATTTTTAACCGCATTAATAAGGTCATTGACGTAGATTAATAAGAGTATCGGCCCAATGACAGATCCTTGTGGAACACCAGACTCTATTCCAGAAGGATTAGAAAAGTCCGGATGAACCGAGATGACTCGACCAGATAAATATGATAGAAACCATAAATAAGCATTCCCTCTTATACCAATATGGGACATTTTCAGAAGAAGAATCTTGTGTGTTAATGAGTCAAACGCTTTTCGAACATCAAGAAAAAGAGCAGCAGGTATCAAACCAGAGTCAAGAGCTGAATTTAAATAATTCAAGAGAGTTGCACATGCATGCTCAGTTGAATGTTTCGCCCTAAAACCAAACTGAAAATCATGAAAAAAGTGTTTAGAATTAAGAAAATCAAGAAGTCGAGAAAGCATAGCTTTTTCAAAAATTTTACTAAACACTGATAAAAGAGATATGGGACGATAATTTGCAGGATCATTCCTTGATCCACCTTTAAAAAGGATGATAACACGAGCACGCTTTAGAGCACTTGGGAAGACACCATTTTCAAAAGAAAGATTGACAAGTCTCGTGAGGGCACACACAATGACAGGAAGAATGAACTTGACAACCTTAGTCGGAATACGGTCTGGGCCAGAAGATGAAGAACACCTCAAACAATTGACAATTCTGGCTATTTCAGCTTCAGAGACAGGTTCCAATGTCATTGATTTAGGACAAGGTGGTCCTAGATAAGACCTAAAATCAGGTAGAGAAGAAGAAGGACTTACAGAAGAGGCTGTAGTTTTGCCAATATTAGCAAAATAGGAAGTAAACGCATCTTGAACTTTTAGCTCACCCTCTACATTTTTCCCGTCAATCACAACACTTGAAGGGACAGAAGGAGGCAGAAAAGATGGCCTGATAACAGAATTGATTACTTGCCATGTCTTCCTAATGTCTTTACTGCACGCAGAGAACTTTCTATGATAAAATAACGATTTAGCCCTTCGGCAAAGCGAATTGTAAACTCTTCTATAAGCTTTGAAAAGTTGAAGCCGAGAATCACGCGAAAATGGCTTAGAGCATCTGTAAGCCTTCCAAAGATAATTTTTCTTCCTCCAACTTTTAAGGAGTCCAGGGGTCATCCAAGGATTTAAAGGGGTTGTTCTTTTCGATGCTGGATTCGACTGGGGTGCATTACATGTATCAAAGATAACTTCTTTCAAAGAATCATAAAACGAATTAAACAAAGAATCTATGTCAGACCCATTTTCAAAAATACTCCACGAACGACCTGCCAACCGTGACCTAAGAATATGCAAGTCCTGATCATTAAATTTTAAAGAGGAAAAACCAGCTACTTCTTGGCTCCTCCTTGGTAACGAATCGGAAAAATCATACATGGAAAAAAACAGGAAAATGGTCTGAGATATCACTCATCAATATAGAATTTCGTACCAACGTCAAAGATGAAAAAATATTATCAAGCAAAGAAGCGGTAGTGTTAGTTATGCGAGTTGGAATGCATGCAGAAGGCAGTGTTCTACAAGCGAGCATTGTCGAAAGAAAAATCCAAGGACGAGGATGACCTCCGGTCAAACAAATTAAGGTTGAAGTCGCCCATAATTACAAGTTCACATGAATGAAGTTGGATTATTTCCAAGACCTCATCAAGAATCTGAAGGAAAGAGGTAACAGACCCACTAGGAGACCGGTATATATTACCAACAATCAAAGCTTTTGCTTGGGTTTAGATCTCAATAAATATGGATTCAAAAATTCCTTCTTCATTTCTTGACAGGTCATGTCTAACAGAGTACGGAAGACATTCCGAAACATAAACAGCAAGGCCACCTTTAGCCATCCTCCTTCGATTCAAATATTCCATCTTGTACCCAGGGAGATGCAATAGAGATTCGTTTTTTGAATCAAGGAAAGTCTCACAAAGACCAATGAAGTCAGGGTGGCCACTACGCACTATTTTTTTCAACTCATCAAACGAAGAGCAAAGACCCTGAACATTAAGCTGAAGTATAGAGAATATACCATCTCGTTCGGATACTCGATCTAAATCAGATACGTATTTACTACTAACTGAAAAATGGGGATTTGATGGTGATTTGTTAGACTGACCTACTGAATTATTTATCAAACTAAGAACATCAATTGGGTTATTTTGAAAATGAAATAGTCGCTCACCCAAGGAGATGTCACCCAAACTAAAGTCAGACAAATTAAAAAAAAAAAAAACCTACAAACTATGATCCATCATGTGCCACCCACCACCCAGCTTGGCATCTTCATAACAATGACATGTGGACAGCAACTAGGAAAACAGAACGATGAACTCATTTTTTGTGAAAAAAGAAACTGAAACAGAAAAAATAAAGGCCAAAACCAGAAAACTTGAATAAGAAAAAAACTTGTATACAAAATGAAAAACAACAAAAACATAACTAAATCTCCCAATCCAGGAGAAAAATTTATATATCATAACTTACGAAAAAAAAATCATCAAACATCATACATATTACAAACATCAAACAAATCACTAAAAAAAAAAAAATGAACAAATCACACATATTACTCATCACCTCCGACTATCACAGCGGGGGAGGGAACCACAGAGGTCGCATTACTAGATAGTTTAAAGGGATCAAAACATGAGTCCTCTATTCGCAACCAAGTCTTACTCTTTGAAGACTTTTTCGCTTCAATCCATACACTAATCCCTTTCGTTATTACTCGGGTTTCAGCAACTCTAGTTGAAGTGTCAGATGATGTACGTAGATTAAAGCCGAAAGATAGCAGTTCTTTTCTACGACGTGCCAATTCACGCGGGAGATCGGAAGAGATACTTTTTCCAGATCCCTTCAGCCTACCACAATTTTTCATAATAGCGTCTTTATCTGCTAAATTAGCCAAAGTCACGAAAACTGGCCCGGCTTTTAGTGTAGTCCTAGACGTTGCCCTAGTATTAGAGCCTGATGGTTTATTTCCATTTAAACGATAGCACTTGACGAAGGGCATTGAATTTGCATTACTGACTCCTAATTCAGAGAGAAACTCACGAGTAGCATTTTCTGAGTTACCACCTTGAACAGCTGGTATACCGTGAAGTAGAATATTCTGTCTTTTTGAAACAAGTTCAACTTGAAGACAAGACTTTTTTAGATTTACTACTTCGGTTTTGAGAACCGTATTTTCTTCTTTGAGTTCCAAATTCTCATTTCGCAAAGCCTCAATTCCCTTTTCCAGGCTAAGAATCTTCGTCATAAGCTCAGTGTGTTTCTGATCAAAGTACGACTTCGTGAGAGACATCATAAAATTATTCAATAATCTCCCCTAGATTGGCTAATAACCAAATCAAAAATCCATTAAACAGAGACTTACTGGCAAGTGTTCAAACAATTCAAACAGAACAAATATCCTAAATAAGCAATAGTATCCACCAGCGCGCACTAGCTCCGAACGGAAAGAATGCTGGCAAGCAACTGATGCCAGCTTGCAGTACGCTGGCAGTACTGCCAGCAAAATGCTGGCAGTACTTTCCAAATTCTTACTTAAGTATCAAATATCAAGTACTTGCCAAAATTGTACTTAAGTATTACTTCAAGTACTACTTCAAGTATTTATTCTATGTGTATATATTTATTCTATGTGTCTATAGTCGTTACGCGCCATATTAGTTACGTGCCATTTTAGTTGTGTCCCTGTGTCCCACCTGTGAATATAGATATATATATATATATATATATATATATATATATATGTTTTTAATTACGTAAAACTTGCGAATATACAACATTCTTCGCTGTCCCATTGTCTGTGCATATAAATAGATTTTCGGGTTTACTGACTCTTGAACATACAATATATAATTGTCCATGGGAAAAACAATCCGTATTCAGATCTATACCTCATTATTCTAATGATTGCCCTTGAGCTTTGTTGATGGTGATTGCTAATCGAACATTCCCTGTGTCCCCGTCGTCATTTATATATCCCCCTGTGTCCTCCAGCGTCCCCGTTGTAGTTGTGTCCCGTTCGTCATTTATATTCCCTGTGTCCCGGTCGTCATTTGTATCCCGGTGTTTTTTTTTCTTTTTAGCTTTTTTCTTATTTTAGCTTTTTTCGCGCCATATTAGTTACGCGCCATTGTAGTTGTGTCCCTGTGTCCCACCTGTGAATATAGATAGTTGTGTCCCTGTGAACCTGTGTAAACATATATATATATATATATATATATATATATATATATATATATATATATATATATATATATATATATATATATATATATATATATATATATATATATATATATCAGTGCTGCAACAAGTACTCCAAATTTTTACTTAAGTATCAAGTATTAAGTACTCATTGTATTTTTACTTAAATATCAAGTAATAAGTACTTTCCAAATTCTTACTTAAGTATCAAATACCAAGTACTTGCCAAAATTGTACTTAAGTAATACTTCAAGTACTACTTCAAGTATTTATTCTATATATATATATATATATATATATATATATATATATATATATATATATATATATATATATATATATATATATATATATATATATGTATATATATATATATATTTATATATATATATATATATATATATATATATATATATATATATATATATATATATATATATATATATATATATATGTATATATATATATATATATATATATATATATATATATATGTATATATATATATATATATATATATATATATATATATATATATATATATATATATATATATATATATATATATATATATATATATATATATATATATATATATTAAATCAAACAACAAGTTTTTTAAATGAAAGTAAGGAGCAACATTAAAATTTAAAACGAATAGAAATTAATCCGTATACGAAAGAGGCTTTTCCTCCTCAACGCCTCGCTCTTTACGCTAAAGTTTGACTCTTTCTCTTAACTCTATTTTTAAAACAGTAGAAACTTTAGCGTAAAGAGCGGGGCGTTTAGGAGGAAAAGCCCCTTTCATATACGGAGTAATTTCTGTTCGTTTCAAGTTTTAATGTGGCTCCTTACTTTCATTTAAAAAAACTTGTTTTTTTTATTTAATTTCTGGACGTTTTTGAATTAGTGCATGTTTTGATCTTGGCTCTTCGCACATAAATAATTAAAACGAAATTTGCATATTAATTAATTGCAATTAACCGGAAGATTTTGAGAAAAAAGGAGCGAGGGAGGAGGCCTAGTTGCCCTCCAAGTTTTTGATTACTTAAAAAAGCAACTAGAACTTTTAATTTTTTTACAAACGTTTTCATTGGTAAAAAATGTACGTAACCTACGAATTAACTTACATAACGAACTTCTATATTCGTATGTTTTTATTGCGTATATGAGGGGGCTCTACCCTCGTCGATACCTCGCTCTTTACATTAAAGCTTAGATTCTGTCCCAATTCCTTAAGAATGACCTCCGAATCACAAAGGCCGTCAAATAAATAGTTGAAATTACTAAAAATACTTTAGCGTAAAGAGTGAGGTATAACGAGGAGGTAAACTCCTCATATGCGTAATAATGTTTTTTCGTTTTAAGTTTTAATGCTGCTGCTTACTTTCAGTAGAAAAAACTTTTCATATTTATTTTTTCATTGTTTTTTCAAATAATACTAAAGAATCCTGCGCCCCCCTCATTGAAATTCTCTTCCCCCATGAGAACTTTCTCCATGGAAATATCCTCCCATGTAACCCCCCCTCCCTCAAATCTCCCCCCTAAACCAAAAAAATCCCCCTGAAAACGTCTGTACACTGCCCAGTAAACATTAGTATATGTAAACACAGGTCAAAGTTTGTAACTTGCAGCTCCTCCCACAGGGACTGCGGGGGTATAAGTCGTCCCTAAAGACATAGTTATTAGGTTTTTCGACTATGGTGAATAAAATGGCTATCTCAGAATTTTGATTCGGTGAAGTTTGGGGAAAATGAGCGTGGGAGGGGGCCTAGGTGCCCTCCGATTTTTTGGTCACTTCAAAAGGGCACTAGAACTTTTAATTTCCGTTAAAATGAGCTCTTTCGCGACATTCTAGGACCACTCAGTCGATACGATCTCCCCTGGGAAAAAAAAACAAACAAAAAAACAAATAAACACGCATCCGTGATCTGTCTTCTGGCAAAAAATGCGAAATTCTACGTTTTTTGTAGATAGGAGCTTGAAACTTCTACAATAAGGTTCTCTGATACGCTGAATCTGATGGTGTGATTTTCGTTAAGATTGTATGACTGTTAGGGGGTATTTCCCCCTATTTTCTAAAATGAGGCAAATTTTCTCAGGCTCGTAACTTTTGATGGGTATAACTTATATATTTAAAATCAGCATTAAAATTTGATTCTTTTGATGTAACTATTGGTATTAAAATTCCATTTTTTGAGTTTCGGTTACTATTGAGCCGGGTCGCTCCTTACTAGAGTTCGTTGCCATGAACTGTTTGATATATATATATATATATATATATATATATATATATATATATATATATATATATATATACATATATATATATATATATATATATATATATATATATATATATATATATATATATATATATATATATATATATATATATATATATATATATATTTCTGATATAAAGCTCAGGCTACCTTTTTTTAAAGCCATTCTGAAGGCTTCTTAGCCCCTTCCCTTGCCTAGAAAATGTCGCCTGTCATTCCTCCCTTGGAAATCTTAATCATGAACCAGAATTTTCGTTTTATGGTTTTTAACCGTTTCCCTTATTCGGCTGGTACACACCCAATGAAGTCCAAGAAAAAAATCTTAACCAATTTTCAACACAACGGCTTGCAAGGAAAAGACTCAAAATATTTAAGGGCAGTCAAAAAACTCTCTGGATCAGAAAAACTCATTGGATCAGACACATCACATGACAGGATTAACACAGTGTACGTAGTGCTGAACTTCTGGCGATTAGTGTTCAATCAAATCCGGCATGTTTAAAAAAATACAGGGTTATTCTGAAACATGTGGGAATGATGGAAAAAATATTGAAAGTATTGTTTTCCATTGTTTGGCTGGTACACACCCAACGAAGTCCAAAAAATAATCTGAACCAATTTTCAACACAGCGGCTTGAAAGAAAAAGACTTTCAAAACAATTAAGTGCAGTCAAAGAATTCCTGATTGGATCAGACGGATCACATGACAGGATTAACACAGTGCACATAGAGTTGAACTTCTGGTGATTAATGTTCAGTCAAATATGGCATGTTTGAAAAATACACGGTTATTCTGAAACATGTGGGAAAGATAAAAAAATATTGAAAATATTTTTTCCCTTGTTTGGCTGGTAGACACCCAACGAAGTCCAAAAAATAATCTGAACCAATTTTCAACACAACAGCGTGAAAGAAAAAGACAATCAAAACAATTAAGCGCAGTCAAAAAACTTCTGATTGGATCAGACTGATCACATGAAAGGATTAATACAGTGCACATAGAGTTAAACTTCTGGCGATTAGTGTTCAGTCAAATCTGGCACGTTTGAAAAAAATACAGGGTTATTCTGAAACACGTCGGAATGGTGGAAAAAATATTTAAAATAGAAAAATAAACTTTGAATTGGCTTTAAAACAGATAAAAGGTAATAAAGTAGTTCATTTTCTGATTCAATGAGTAAAAACCTTAGCAACAAAAAAAACTCAAATTTAAAAGTGAAAAGCCAAGTGAGTCAGTTGCAGATTATTTTAACAAGAGAAATTTAAACTCAATAATCAAAAATCAATAATCAATTGAAGGCATGTCTCGCCCTCGGCACCTTTGCAAGGAAACTGCCTCGTTTTCAAGTTAAATTTCAGACACGCTATGAAAATGTATGGCATCTATATCCTATGGCTGGTTCTCACTCAAGCAAGTCGCATGGTGTGTCGTCAATTCAGATGGTCGGTAAAACTCCCTACAAACATATATTATAAAATCACGGGCCTGCAGCAAGTCCGCTGATTCAGACGCATTCCATACGGGTGGTAAAACTGCAGAATGAATGAATGAATCAATGAATGAACTTTATTATCAGTAAAAGTATAAAAAAAAACACAAAGTACGGAGTATTATAAATAAACAAAAACGATAAAGAGCAAGAAAAAAATTCAAACTAACAAAAGACAACATGGACTAATTAACCAGTATCAATATGGAAAAAAGGCTGCAGAGGGTCGGAAACGTGAATAAAGTAGATAGTCTTTTTACATAAATCATCACTGGAAGACCGAATCCAAGAAGGCATATCTATTAAACCAAATCGAGTTTTTTCTGTTTTGGTGCCATTTAGGAAGTCGGAGGAGGATTTTAAGATATCTGAATAATTCGCACGTAGAGTATGGGGATTTTCCTTACGAAACAGATGAGCCATGCCTGATAAAAACCCAAAAGCACAGGGGTGCAATAAGCGTTATAAATCATGCACAAACCGTTGCGATTGTAACGGCTTTTGTTTGGGGATATTTTTCCGTAAGCGACGCATAGGTATTTCACGGTTTGATTCACTAGGGGTGAAAAGGTAATGGAAAGTGTTGGACCGTAACACAGACCAAGCTAACTAACTAAAGAAGAACATGGCAGAATTGCAGTCCCAGCAACGAATGGAGCGACCGCATAAGGGTTATTAAAACAAATAAACTCGCATTTAGACGCATTAACTGATAGTCCAATCTTAGATAGGTCATTGGTTAATATAGTAAAATTAGAAAGCAATCCACAGCAAGTACGGGCAACAAGAAGAACGTCGTCTGCATATGCAACAGAAGACAAACCAATATTACCGTAAGAAACTGAACTTTTAAGGGGACGCAGGTACGATGCAAGCACACATTTAAATATACTAGAAGACAATACAGCAGAAGTTGCAACCTATCTATTTCTAGCAGCAGTTCTCACACCATGAAGTGGTAAAACTATGAGACCAAGTCGAAAATTTTCTGATAAAAAAGGAATGAAACAAGAGCTAAGAGCTCATATGGCACTTGTGACGAGGTCAGAAGAGCCAAGAGCTCCTATGGCATGAGCTCTAGCAAAATTATAAGAATCAATAGATTAATTTAAAAGAAAAATGAGAGGCTTGATGTTGGTCAAAATTTAAAATAAGAGCTCTGAGACACACGGTCCTTTTAAATATTACATAAAAAAAACTAGTTTTTCTAACTGAAAGTAAGGAGCGACATTAAAACTTAAAACGAACAGAAATTACTCCGTATAAGAAATGGGTTGTCCCCTCCGCAATCCTTCACTCTTTACGCTAAAGCTTTTAATTGTTTTAAAAAGCAGAATTGTGGTAAAGAGTCAAACTTTAGCGTAAAGAGCGAAGGATTGCGGAGGGGACAACCCATTTCTTATATGGAGTAATTTCTGTTCGTTTTAAGTTTTAATGTCGTTCCTTACTTTGAGTTAGAAAAACTAGTTTTTTCTTATGTAATTTCTGAACGTTTTTGAATTAATGCATGTTTGATTTTGGCTCTCCGCACATAAATTATTAAAATGAAATTTACCTTATAATTCCTTTTTTGGCTAAATGGCTTTCTCTTAGTTCTGATCAGACGATTTTGAGAAATAAGGGATGGGGAAGAAGGCCTAGTTGCATGCAATTTTTCGGTTACACAAAAAGGCAACTATAAATTTTAATTTTTAACTAATTTTTTTATTAGTAAAAAATATACGTAACTTAGGAATTAACTTACGTAACAAACTTTTATATTCTTAAATTTTTATTATGTATATGAGGGGTTTTGTACCCTCGTTAATACCTCGCTCTTTACACTAAATCGTAAGTTTTGTGCCGTTTCTTTAAGAATGACCCCTGAATCAGAAAGGCCGTAGAATAAATAGTTGAAATTACTAAAAATACTATAGCATAAAGAGCGAGGTATTTATCTCCTCCTAAATACCTCGCTCTTTATGCTAAAGTATTTTTAGAACCCCTCATATGCGTAATAATCTCTGTTCGTTTTAAGTTTCAATGCTACTCCTTACTTTCAATTGAAAAAACTTTTCCATGTTTATTTTTTCATTGTTTTTTTATAGTAATTTTAGAAAATCCTGCGCCCTTTTCATTGAATTTTTCTTCCCCCATGACATATTTCTCCAAGGAAAGCTCCTCCCACATAGCCCCCTCCCCTCAACCCCACCCCCAAAACCAAAAAAAAATCCCCTGAAAACGACTGTACACTTCCCAATAACCATTATTATATGTAAACACTGGTCGAAGTTTGTAACTTGCAGCCCCTCCCCCAGGGACTTTGGGGGAGTAAGTCATTCCCAAAGACATAGTTATTATGGTTTTTGACTATGCGGAACAAAATGGCTATCTCAAAATTTTGATCTGTTGACTTTGGAGAAAATATGAGCGTGGGAGGGGGCCTAGGTGCCCTCCAATTTTTTGTTCACTTAAAAAGGGCACTAGAACTTTTCATTTACGTTAGAATGAGCCCTCTTGCAACATTCTAGGACCACTTGGTCGATACGATGACCCCTGGGAAAAAAAACAAAACAAAAAAAACACGCACCCGTGATTTGTCGTCTGGCAAAAAATACGAAATTTCACATTTTTCTAGATAGGAGCTTGAAAATTTTGCTCTAGGGTTCTCTGATACGCCGAATGCGATGGTGTGATTTTCGTTAAGATTCTGTGACTTTTAGGGGGTGTTTTCCCCTATTTTCTAAAATAAGACAAATTTTCTCAGGCTCGTAACTTTTGATGACAAAGACCAAATTTGATGAAACTTATATATTTAAAATCAGCATGAAAATCCAATTCTTTTGATGTATATTTTAGCATCAAAATTCCGTTATTTAGAGTTTCGTTTACTATTGAGCCGGGTCGCTCCTTACTACAGTTCGTTACCACGAACTGTTTGATCAAAATTCATTAAGATCCGATCACCCATTCACAAGTTAAAAATACCTCATTTTTCTAATTTTTCCTCTCCCTTCAGCCCCCCCCCCAGATGGTTGAATCGGGGAAATAAACTTTATCAAATCAATTTGTGCAGGTCCCTGACACGCCTACCAATTTTCATTGTCCTAGCACGTCCAGAAGTACCGAACTCACCAAAGCACTGGACGCCCCTAAACCCCAAGCACTGCTCCGCAGAAATCTGGTTCAGTTGACGAGATGACAAAATTTAAACACTAATGTCAGTAATATAAGCCCAAATTGACTACAGTATGCAACATTTAGCACAAAACAAGGGATTTTAGCTCACTGTCGACCCAGTGAACTGTGAAATAATTTAAATTTTCTTTGTTATATAACTTTTAAACAAAAATTAAACCAAGTGTTAATCGTACTATAATTTTTTTCGTCAAAAACAATACCTTATTTCATATCCAAAAATAGGGCATGGAGCTATATCTGAGTTTACTCTAAATCTAAAGGGTGATGTTTTCTTGTACATTGCCAAAGCACAGACACACAAAAGGTATATCTGAGTTTGCTCTAAATCTAAAGGTGATGTTTTCTTGTACATTGCCAAAGCACACATGCACAAAATTTTCCTGTCAAAGGTAAAGTATTTGAAAAACAAGTACATTAAAAGTATCTTGAGTAATAAGTATTTCGTAATCTTACTTAAGTATCAAGTAATAAGTACACCCTAGAGTTTTTACTTAAGTACAAGTACAAGTAATGGAAAATTTTACTTAAGTAGTACTTCAAGTAAAAGTACTTCAAGTAAGTGACAGCACTGATATATATTCATGTTTGTCAACTGACGTATCTATCTATATATATAAAAATAAGGTGTCTATGTCTGTCGAGTGACGTCATGTTTGTGTGTCGACTGACGTCATGTTTTTCGACTGACGAAATTACAGATCGGGACACAAATGACGACCGGGACACCGGGACATAGGGAATATAAATGACGACTGGAACACTCAAAGAGAAAGCGACCGGGACACAAGGAATGTTCGATTAGCAATCACCATCAACAAAGCACCGGGACACAAATGACGACAGGGACACAGGGAATATAAATGACGACCGGGAAACTCAAATAGAAACTACAGACCGGGACACCGGAACACAAATGACGACCGGGACAAAATTGACGACAGGGACACCGGGACACAGGGAATATAAATGACGACCGCGACACTCAAAGAGAAATTACAGACTGGGACACCGGGACACAAATGACGACCGGGACACAGGGAAACAACTACAACGGGTGCGCCGAGGGGCACAGGGGGATATATAAATGACGACGGGGACACAGGGAATGTTCGATTAGCAATCACCATCAACAAAGCTCAAGGGCAATCATTAGAATAATGAGGTATAGATCTGAATACAGATTGTTTTTCCCATGGACAATTATATATTGCATGTTCAATATATATATATATATATATATATATATATATATATATATATATATGTATATATATATATATATATATATATATATATATATATATATATATATATATATATATATATATATATATATATATATATATATATATTTCTGATATCAAGTCTATGCTACCTTTTTTTAAAGCCATTCTGAAGGCTTCTTACTCCCCTTCCCTTGCCTATAAAATGTCCCCTGTCATTCTTCTTTTGGAAATCTTTATCAAGAACCAGAATTTCCGTTTTATCGTTTTTAACCGTTTCCCTTGTTTGGCTGGTACCCACCCAACGAAGTCCAAAAAATAATCTTAACCAATTTTCAACACAACGGCTTGAAAGCAAAAGACTTTCAAAACAATTACGTGCAGTCAAAAAACTCCTGATTGGATCAGACAGATCACATGACAGGATTGACACAGTGCACATAGAGTTGAACTTCTTGTGATTAGTGTTCAGTCAAATCTGGCACGTTTGAAAAAATACACGGCTATTCTGAAACATGTTGGAATTATAAAAAAAAATAATAAAATATTCTTTTCCCTTATTTGGCTGGTAGACACCCAATGAAGTCCAAAAAATAATCTGAACCAATTTTCAATACATCGGCTTGAAAGAAAAAGATTATCAAAACAATTAAGTGCAGTCAAAAACTTCTGATTGGATCAGACAGATCATATGATAGGCTTAATACAGTGCACGTAGAGTTGAACTTCTGGCGATTAGTGTTCAGTCAAATCTGGCATCTGGCAATGGTGGAAAAAATATTGAAAATAGAAAAATAAACTTTGGATTGGATTTAAAACAGATAAAGGTAATAAAGTAGTTAATTCTCTGATTGAATAAGTAAAAACCTTAGCAACAAAAAAAAACTCAAATGTAAAAGTAAGGAGCCAAGTGAGTCAGTTGCAGACTTTTTTAATAAGAGAAATCAAAGTTCAATAAAAAGGAGCAGCAAGAGGGTCGTAAACGTGAATAAAGTAGATAGTCTTTTTACATAAATCATCACTGGAAGACCGAATCCAAGAAGGCATATCTATTATACAAAATCGAGTAATTATTTTTCTATTTTCGTGCCATCTAGGAAGCCGGAGGAGGAATTTGCAATATCTGAAATAAGCCGCAAGTAGAGTATGGCGATTTTTCTTACGAAACAGATGAGACATGCCTGATAAAAACAAAAGCACAGGGGCGCAATAAGCATTATAATTTATGAACAAACCGTTGCGGTTGTAACGGCTTTTGTTTGGGGATATTTTTCCGTAAGCGACGCGTAGGTTTTTCACGGCTTGATTCACTAGGGATGAAAAGGTAGTGGAAAGTGTTGGACCGAAACACAGACCAAGCCAACTAACTAAAGAAGAATATGGCATAATTGCAGTCCCAGCAAAAAATGGAGCGACCACATAAGGGCTATTAAAACAAATAAACTCGCATTTAGACGCATTAACTGACAGTTCAATCTTATATAGTTCATTGGAAAGCAATCCACAGCGAGTCCGGGCAACAAGAAGAACGTCGTCTGCATATGCAATTGAAGACAAACCAATATTACCGTAAGAAACAGAACTTTTAAGGGGATGCAGGGACGATGCAAGCACACATCTAAATATACTAGAACGACAATACGGCAGAAGTTGCAACCTATCCATTTCTAGCAGCAGTTTTCACACCATGAAGTGGCAAAAACCATGAGACTAAGTCGAAAATCTTCTGAGAAAAAAGGAATAAAACAAGAGCTAAGAGCTCATATGGCACTTGTGACGAAGTCGGAAGAGCCAAGAGCTCATATGGCATGAGCTCTAGCAAAATTATAAGAATCAATAGATTAATTTAAAAGAAAAATCGGGGGCTTAATGACGGTCGGCATTTAAAATAAGAGCTCTGAGACACAGGGTCCTTATAAATATGAAAATTCATTAAGATCCGATCACCCACTCGCAAGTTAAAAATACCTCATTTTTCTAATTTTTCCTCCTCCCTTCTCCCTTACCCCCAGATGGTTGAATCGGGGAAATCAACCTAATCAAGTCAATTTGTGCAGGTCCCTGATACGCCTATCAATTTCCATTGTCCTAGCACGTCCAGAAGTACCGGACTCGCCAAAGCACTGGATTCCCCTAACTACCCCAAAGATAGTAGATCCAGTCCGGTTTCGTCAATCACTTATCTACGACATTTGCTTATTCTACCCACCAAGTTTCATCCCGATCTCTCCACTCTAAGCGTTTTCCAAGATTTCCGGTGCCCCTCTCCAACTCTCCCCCGCTGTCACCAGAACTGGCCGGGGTTGAAAATAAGAGATCCAAGACATGAGTTTCTTCTTAATATCAAATTCAAAAATACCTCACGAACGGTCACCCGCTCTTAAGTTAGAAATACCTCAATTTCTGTAATTTTTCTGAATTAACACCCCCTCCAACTCCCCCAAAGAGAGCAAATCCGTTTCAGTTATGTCAATCACGTATCTAGGACTTGTGCTTATCCTTCCCACCAAGTTTCATCCTGATCACTCCACTCTAAGCGTTTTCTAAGATTTCCAGTCCCCCCAAATCCCCCCAATGACACTGGATCCGGTCGGGATTTTAAACATGAGATCTGAGTTACAAGGTCCTTCTAAATATTAAATTTCATCCGATGAAATTCAAGATCCGATTACTCCTTCGTCAGTTAAAAATACCTCATTTTTTCTAATTTTTCAGAATTAACCATTCCCCCAACTCCTCAAAAGAGAGTGAATTCGTTCTGTTTATGTCAATCATGTATCTAGGACTTGTGCTTATTTTTCTCACTAAGTTTCATCCCGATCCCTCCACTCTAAGCATTTTCCAAGGTTTTAGGTTTCCCCCTCCAATGTCACCTGGTCCAGTCGGAATTTAAAATAAGAGCTCTGAGACATGATATCCTCCTAAACATCAAATTTAATTAAGACCCGATCTAACGCGTGTGCCATACAAAGTAATTTTTCTCTGACAATGGAATATTTGGTTGAAGGTTGGCTTCAGTATTACTTATTTTGGAAAAGGGTAATTTTTAGGCTTGGGCAAGCCATGGGTGGAAGTAGTTATAGACCCTACTAAACTGAAGGAAAACTCGACTTTCTTAAAACTTGAAACCACCTACCCCTCGCCCTATTTTATATAGGCTATTTTATATCTATATATATAAAAATAAGTTGTCTGTGGATCTGTGGATCGTGGATCAGGTGACGTCATGTTTCTGTGTCGGCTGACGTCATGAAATTAGTTGTCGTCATTTTTGCTTTGATGGTGACGTCATTAGACCGAGACAGAGGGAATGTAAGTGACGACCGGGAACCTCAAAGAGAAATTACAGACTGGGACACCCGGACACAAATCACGACCGGGACACAGGGAATATAAATGACGACCGGGACACAGGGACACAACTACAACGGGGACGCCGGGGGCACAGGCGGGATATATAAATGACGACCGGGACACAGGGATTGTTCGAATAGAAATTACAGACCGGGACACCGGGACACAAATGACGACCGGGACACAGGGAATATAAATGACGACCAGGACACTCAAAGAGAAATTACAAACTGGGACACCGGGACACAAATGACGACCGGGACACAGGGAATATAAATGACGACCGGGACACAGGGACACATCATTAGAATAATGAGGTATAGATCTGAATACGGATTGTTTTTCCCATGGACAATTATATGTTGCATGTTCAAGAGTCAGTAAACCTGACAATCTATTTATATGCACAGACAATGGGACAGCGAAGAATGTTGTATATTCGCATGTTTTACGTAGTTAAAAACATATATTTATATCTATCTCTATTCACAGGTGGGACACAGGGACACAACTACAATGGCGCGTAACTGATATGGCGCGTAACGACTTACGCGCGCGGGAGGGCTTGGGGGGGCGCGAAGCGCTCCACCAACTAGGTGTTGGGGTGGCGCGAAGCGCCACCCCAACAGCTAGTATTTTATATTGCTCGATATGAGCCCTGATTCTAGTCATCTTTGGTCTAGCTTTCATTTGGATCCGTTACTCCATTCCCACGTTATACTAAATTAAACCAAAAGCTTGACTTTTTCAGCACTTAAAACCCACTCCCCCTCGTTCAATTTGAGCTAGGGTTTTCATCTCTAAACTTGATGCCTGCCACGGTCTTAGGCACCTTTGGTTCAATCTTCACTGAGATCCATCGATCTCTCGCAAGTTACACTGAATTAAATGAAAAACTCAACTTTTTTAGCACTTAAAGCCCCCTCCCCCTAATTAAGCTAGGGTCTTCATTTCCAAACATTAAGTGTCTTATGGTTTTGGCATCTTTGGCTTGACTTTCATTGAGATCCATTACTTCATTCGCAAGTTAAACTGAGTCAAACAAAAAACTCAATTTTTAGCACTTAAAGCCCCCTCCCCTCGCCTTAATTAAGCTTGGGTCTCCATCCCAGAACTCAAGGCATATATACTCTTAGGCATCTTATTCAATTTTCATCGAAATTCATCTCTCCATTTGCAAGCTACAGTGAATTAAATGAAAAACTCGAATTTTTTTTAACACCTGAAGCCCCATCGCCCTAATTAAGCTCAATTTTAATCTAAATAGTTCAATTTTAATACAAATCTGATTGGCGGTTCTCCCGCTATACTCGATTGCACAGACGGGCGGACAGACAGACAGATCTCAAAAAACTATCTTGATGGATATTTTCCACCGTCCAAATAGGTGATGATGCCTGTATGATGATATGCTATTGTTTTCTTTTTTTGGATCCAGTGAGCCAACATGGCTACCTAAGTCCGTCTCTCTGTAATGACGTAAAGGGGGAGAACCACTGGTTGGATTTGGATGAAAATTTTGATGGCCAGATTTGGTGCCAAGGATCATGAGACACATCAAGTTGAAGGATGAAGACCCTAGCTCAGATAAAACAGGGGGGAGAGGGCTTTACGTGCTAAAAACAGTTTTTCGTTTAATTCAGAGTAACTTGCGACTGGAGTGATGGATCTGAATGAAAATTGAACCAAAGAGGCCTAAGACCATGACACATATCAAGTTTTGAGATAAAGATCCTAGCTCAAAATTAACAAGAGGGAGTGGGTTTTAATTCCTGAAAAAGTTAAGTTTTCTGTTTAATTTAGTATAACTTCCAAATGGAGTAACGGATCCGAATGAAAACTAGACCAGAGATGCCTATGATCAGGGCTCATATCAAGTTCAGGTATCGCAAATCCTATCTCAAATAGGGCGAGGGGGAGAGGGTTTCAAGTCTTAAGAAAGTAGAGTTTTCCTTTAATTTAGTAGGGCTTATAACTTATGAATGGAGTGACAAATCTGAAGTCAGATTCGTCTGAATACCTGAATTTGCTGGAACAAATTTGGCAAAATATCACTGCATTGGATCCAGCTAGAATTCCCTTGACTTGTTTATTGCAGACAACATTTAGATGGGCAAAGATTCATAGCTTCAACAGTTTTACCAATAATATGGTCCTGAAGATGATGAAATGGTAGAAATCTGGTTCAGTTGACGAGATGACAAACCTTAAACACTAATGTCAGAAATATAAGCCCAAATAGACTACAGTATGCAACATTTAGCACAAAACCAGGGATTCTAGCTCACTGTCGACCAGTGAACTGTGACATAATTTCAATTTTCTTTGTTATATAACTTTAAAACAAAAATTAAACCAAGTGTTAATCATACTATAATTTTTTTCTTCAAAAACAAACACCTTATTTCATATCCAAAAACAGGGCATGGAACTATATCTGAGTTTACTCTAAATCTAAAGTGTGATGTTTTCTTGTACATTACCAAAGCACACACACACAAAAGCTATATCTGAGTTTGCTCTAAATCTAAAGGTGATGTTTTCTTGTACATTGCCAAAGCACACACACACAAAATTTTCGTGTCAAAGGTAAAGTATTTAAAAAACAAGTACATTAAAAGTATCTTAAGTAATAAGTATTTCGTAATCTTACTTAAGTATCAAGTAATAAGTACACCCTAGAGTTTTTACTTAAGTACAAGTACAAGTAACGGAAAATTTTACTTAAGTAATACTTCAAGTAAAAGTACTTCAAGTAAGTGACAGCACAGACGTCTTTATTCTTGGCTGCCAGAATCGCTCGTTCTTTTAGCCATTTATGATTTTTATAATTGGTTAGAATATTCGGAAATACTTTTTCAACCAATTCATTTTTGGACGTCACTAAATTACAGAATTCAGCAGGCAGTTGTATACGTCCTGAAATTGAGTCTACTGGGAAATTCCGTTTCCAATTGCCAGCAATTGATCTGAAAATGTTTGACCAGAGTCCTCGTTTTGCAAACAGACACGCATATTTGTAGTTAATTTTAATGTCTTTACGTGTGACCATAAATTAGAATTTTTCAGGCAAGCATTCATTTCGTCTGCAGGGGTTGATCTAGGTATTACAGGTAATGTTTGCCTGAAATCTCCCGCAAGTAATATTAATGTGCTGCCAAAGGGTTTCGAATTCCTTCGCAAATCTATCAATGATTGATCCAGAGCCTCAAGCGATTTTTTGTGTGCCATTGTTCACTCGTCCCAAATAATAATAAGTTTGCATTGCTGCAATACTTTACCCATCCCAGATGATTTGGAAATATTTTACGTGGGAGTTTCAGTAGAATGAAAATTCAGAGGCAATTTCAAAGTGGAATGAGCAGTTCTTCCACCAGGCAGCAACGTTGCGGCTATTCCGGACGACGCAATTGCCAACGCTATGTCATTTTTTGATTGAATTGATGCCAGAATCAATTTTATCACAAATGTTTTACCAGTACCTCCTGGCGCATCCAAAAAGAAGATTTCTCCAACGTTGTTATCGACACAATGCATTATCTTATCATAAATGTCCTTTTGCTCAGACGTTAACTTAGAAATGTTATTTTGTACATACGACAACAGATCACTCGTGCTGTAACTTTGTTCACGGTCCAATTCTACACATGTTGAAACAGCAGCGTTACGATTAGGTGAAGGCGTTCCCAAACCCTGAAGAGGTTTGTGTGCCATACATACACACAAATCTTCAATAATAACTAAAGTGTAGTTATAAATATCTGATGTTAAATCAAAAGTCATATCTGACGTCTCTAGCCGTTTTCGATGGAGTATATCCTCGGCCATTTTCGATTAATTTTTTTCCCATAGCTCTGTAGGAGCTGAAGGAGAGCAAGTTGTTAGTATGATTCCAAACATTGGACGAACTTGACTTGGAGTTGACGTTTCGCACGCGTCTTTGATGCAGTTATCCTAGTGTTGGTCATTCTCCAATAAATTCAGAGCTTGGCATACACTAAGGTAAGTGTCATGTATAATACCGTTTACAGTTCTCAAATACTCAAAGGACGTCAGACCGGGTACGTTCACCAAAAGCAGGCGGAGAAAGAAGCATTCATGTTGATTGGGGTGAATGGTGTAGAGTCTTCCTATCGTGGTATCTTTAAAGATGGTAGGTTGGCCGTCGACTGACTTACCCTGTTTTTGACGTTCAAATACTTTATTTTTAGCATTCCACGTGTAATACGAAGGCACTTCAGCATACAGCAGTTTTTTTTGCAAAAGAATCATTTTGACTTAACGAAAAGAAAGCAGTTAACGTTGTATCCGGTGGATTCAGGGCTCTTTGTCGCCCGTTGGATTCCGAAAAATAAACACGTTGTCCATTCTGTAAATGTACCGCTAAGTGAACAACAGCTGGACTTCGTTCATGTATCGGAAATGAAAGAATTCGCCAAACAGCTTCATTACTGCTAATGTATCTTCCAGCCTGATATTGTACGATTTCACTGATATCACTAATTTCGGACTGCAAGCAAAAAAACTGCCATGTCACTGTCTTTGGTGACGTATTTACATATGTATTTGATTGCCTTTACGGAGTTACAGTATTCAACGTTTATGTGTGCATTAAATGTTTTTGACAATAAAGGTGAATATGGAACAACCCACTGATTATCTACTTCGATAGTGGAACCGTTATGCTTTTTTATTATTGCTGTTTTACGGCCATCTTCAGTAGATCTTCTTCTATATTGTGGGTAACCATCATTGCCAGTAATTGTGTGGGTACTAAAAGTCGAGGATATTGCTTTGTGCACCTTTCTTTGGCCGTGCATGGTGATTTTTCATTCAGTGCACTGCAAGGTCCATGTATCATATTTTTTACAACAATATCATATAACCCATTATCGACATTTTCATCAGGAATTTCAGCGGAAATCACATCGTCAATTTCATTAGAAGTAATTTTATCATGTAGCCAGATTAAAATATGTGCGTGTGGCAACCCTCGTTTTTGCCATTCCACTGATTACATCCAGCATCGCACTGACCCAAACACTAAGTTTTACTATGTAGTTTATCAGTGATTTCAAATTTTGCCGGAAGACACGGGCCGTAATGTCATGCCTATGAACCGCCGATTGTCCTTGAAGTAAAAGCTGCCGTATCTCGTATCTCGTCATCATATCAACGATGTATTGGTGAAACAATTGACGGCATTTTAAAATATAATTGTCTTATAACAAACATGACGTGAGTCGATAAACAACTTCATGACGACACAATGCTCAATCCTTATAATGACGTCATTCGACAAACATGAATGACGTCAGTCAACACACAACACGCAAACAACTTATTTATATATATAGATAAGGAACAGAAATGAACTCACCGTCAGTCACCACGAAACACCGACCCTCACATCACCCCGACAATAAAATGCAATTTAAAATTCTCTGCGTCATCGCGGGTCCAACGTCAACAAAACAACAACCAAAAAAAAATTAAACCCTAAGAAACTTTTCATCTGTCTCTTAAAGGAGCCAAGTATTCGTGACTGCTGGATCTCAGCAGGGACCTGCGGGAACCAAGTTCCAAGTACGCCCCACAGTCACAGCCAGACCGAAGTCTGAACAAACCAAGGGAGTAGCTGGAATCATTGCATCCTCCCGTTTCGAACTATATACAAATTTACTTCCCTAGTAGTTTGAACTGTCCAGAAAAACAACATGGGAGATTTCCCTGGAAGTATTAATATGCCAACGAAGATAGAGATAAAACATAAATATCTTTAATCTTAAGGAGGTCAACAGGAGTGTGTGTAGCCGACTGGAAAATTCTTGCCACTTTCTCATGAAGATGGTGAATATAAAAGACGGAGGATAGGAAAAGGAAATGGACGCTTTAATTTTTGGATGATTCCAAGTCCACGAGAAATTTTCACTCTAATTATTTGAACATGCCACTTAAACGATAAATTGTCATACAAAAGAACTCCAAGGAATCGCATATATCGATCTGGGGGGTGACTTATGGAGCCTCTTGGTGTAGGAGGCTCAGTAATTGTGGGGCAGCTAAAACTTTTACGAAAAAAAATAAGAAGTTACGACTTTTTTACATTTAAAGCTAATTGATTTATGTCAAACCAATTGAGTATCTTCTCAGTCATTGCTTGAAGCTTTAGAATAAGGGATGATTCATCCGGAGCTGCAGCACCTAGAGTAGTGTCATCTGCAAATGCTATCAATTCTTCTCGACTATCAGATGTGAACACCAACGTAGTCTGAGAGTAAGATTTATGACACAATCCACAGCAAACATTGTTAATTAGGTGTTAAAAAGTCGGTAGAGATTGTTCACATGGATGAGAAAGGGTTGGCCCAAGAATAGAATCTTGGGGTACTCCGTATTCAATTGGAACTTTTTTGTCTGTATATTCTGTGGTGATAGATCTGTCAGTTAGGTATGACGAGAACCAAGACCATGCTTCCCCGCGCATACCAAGATGAGAAAGTTTACCGATGAGGATATTGTGTGTTAGGCTCTCAAAAGTTTTCTTTACATAAAAAAAATTGCTGCAGGAATAAGATTAGAATCTAAAGATCGTCGTATAAACTGAAAGTCTACTACAAGCATGTTTTGTAGAATACTTAGCACGAAACCCAAACAGATACTAAGGGAAAAAAATTTAGCTTCAAGAAATTTCACCAGACGTTTGAGCATTGCCCTTTCAAATATCTTAGAGAACACTGACAAAAGAGAGATCGACATGTAGTTCCCAGAATCCTCACAGTCAACTCCTTTAAAGAGAGCTGTCACACGCGCCCATTTAAGACGTTGGGGAAATACTTCTAGTTGAATTGACTTATTAATCAAATGGCAAATTGGTGTGATAATAGATGGAAGGATATATTTAATTACTTTAGCAGAAATTTGGTCAAAACCTGCTGAAGTATTCTTTAAAAACAAAACAATATTTCTATTTTCCTGCACCGTAACCTCCTCAAGAACCATTTGCCTTAAGCACGAGGGACCTAAGAACTGCACACAGAGAAATAAGAAACGCTATTAGCAGTTTTTTCCCTATCTCAACAGTTTTTTCCTAAAAGTTTTTCATATGATGTCGTATTTGGCCTTTTTCTGTGACAAGTTGATCGTCTACAATGAGAGACTTAGGGAGACCTACTGGTTTCATGGATGGCCGACTAGCTTCCTTTATCACGTCCCACAACTTTTTTATATTTTTACTGCAATCAACACATCTTTTTGTAAAATATACTGTTTTAGCTCTGCGAATAATTGATTTCATCATATTACGGTACAACTTAAATGCTTCTAACTTAGCATTATTTGGTCTTTTTGTACTCTTTCCAAAGGTTCTACTTCCTTTTTATTGGCTTTAGGAATCCAGATGTTAACCAGAGAGCTAAGGGTGTTGATCTTTTTGATCGAGGATTTTTTAAAGGAGCTTTTAGACAATCAGATGTGAATTTTTCCTTGAAAGTGTCATAAAACCGGCCAAATGTCGTTATAATTGCCCGAACTAATATTTTCTGGTAAAAAAAAGTCCCATGAAGATGTACCATGATCTTTTTTCAATCTATCCAGCTCCACTGGTGAGCAACATAATCTAGGTTAATCCTGGGGGACTAATCTTTGTGGATTTTGGAGGATTTGAAACAGGGCTGAAACGCAAATGGTCGGAAGTATGAGAAAGCAGTACTTCATTCTTAATGGACTGTAGCGATGAAAAAACATTGTCAATTAATGTTGATGACTCGTTTGAAATCCTTGTCAGTATGTTTATACAAGGCGCCAATCCGTACGAAATTAGTAAAGACTAGAGCTAAGAAGCCTGCCTACATGACGATTCAGCAAGGTCAAAGTTAAAGTCACCCATCAATACAGCTTCATATTTTTCAGTACAAACTTCCCGAAGAACGTCTTCTAATGTTTCAAGAAATTCAGTTTTAGATCCGCTTGGAGAACGATATACTTCGCCAATTATTACCCTTTCCTTAGCGTTAATTGGGATTTCAATAAAAAGTGGCTCAAATAACTTTTCATTATTAATACATAAATCATGTCTTAGTACGGCCTGAAAAATTATTTTGAATGTAACATTTTAAATCATTTACATTTTACGTCATTTTGCTTCCATTTTATATTATTCTTTAGTTTTAAGTCACATTTTTGTTTGCAATTCAAAATAATTTTTGCGCCGTTGAGAATCCTTTGTCATAGACTCATACACGTTAAATGTACACATTTCTTTATTCCATTGTAATTTTGTTTTGTCTTCTAACCACAAACTTCGTTGTGCAACATTTTCGTTATCAAATCAATGTCGTTTTTGCGGTTTCTTGTTACGCGCCTTTTTCTTTAGTTGTTCGGTGTCATTTTTCATTTTTGTAATTTTCCGTGCGACAGATATTAAAAATGATTGCCAGTATTCACCCCTAGCGAAAAAATTGTACAAGCTTTTGTTTGTTACATGACTCGCAAATTTTTTTCTGCTATAAAATCCATTACTCTCCTGTACATCCTTCACAGACCCCGAAAATAAATAAATTTATTCCAAAAGGCCAAAATAAATTCATTCCTTTCCAGGGTGGTCAAGGAATTCAGGCAAGAATTTATTCTCTTCTTACAGTGCAGACGCTAAAATAAAACTTCTTCATTTTATGGTGAAAAATTAGCAATTTTGAATGAATTATGCAATACTGGTATGAACTCAATTCCTCCTTTCCGTCCATCCTTCACACATCCACGAACGCTTAACTAAAACGTTCCTTCATTCAACTGTAATTTTACTTTGTGCTCTAACAACAGTTTTTGCTGTACTACTTTTTCCTTTGCAATTTAATATTATTTTTGCTGTTTCTTGTTCCTTGCCTTTTTCTTTAGCTGTTCAGGGTCATTTTCATCTTGTATGTCTCATAGATGCTAATACCACTCTTGAGGAAGGGGGGGGAATGGTGTTATTTATGCTCTTGAAATTTATGCAAATATCATGTAACTTACATGAATTTTGTTTTTGCCAAAATTAAGATTTTAACTGAATTTTCTCAAACTCGTGACTTATCTAGATCGTTCTTTCAAACCAGAAAATGCCAGGGTTTCAATTAAAAAAAAAATGATGGAATCATTTTTTTTTTAATATTACACATACATAAATACATATACAGTTGCTCCTTCAAAGAGAGCAGATAGATATACTGCTGAACAAGATGAATGAACAAGATCAACTAGACTTGATATGCTACTCTACACAAGAACTGGCTTTTTTACCTTACAATTAATGAAAAATGAGCAATATAACAGATATTCAGCTCATCAGGCTATCTTCTCTCTTCTCCAGCAGTTCCTATCCTAGCAGAGAAGGAAAGAAGAACTTGCTCAATTCCACTTGAACTCTTCCCAATTAACGTCCTTCCTATCAAGACAGAGACTAGCCAAAATACATCACTAACTGCAGATGAAGAAGACATATTGTTTTTTAGTCCCTCGATACGAATAGGCTGCGGTCGAAATCTTCGAGTCGAAATTCTTAGAAAATAAGCACCGCTTGCGTAGCAGAAAAAACTATCAGGGCAGATGAGGAGATAGTTCCAGTCTTCTTGAGTGAGAGACAAATATCAGAAAAAAATAATTCTGATCCGCTAGAATTTTGGACCGACTGCTTCTAAACTTACCCTGAGTTAAGTGAAATTATGAGCATGCATCTCACAGTGCCTGGAAAAAAATGGAAATATCTGTTAAAGTGGCCTTTTTTTCTCCGTTTCGTTTTTTTCTGTTTCTGTTCTGTTTTTCAATTGCCGTTTTATACTGTTTCTTTTTTAGCCAAAAACAGAAACGGTTTCGACCCCTATTGCAGATGGTCCTTAAACCAATTTTTGAGTAGAAAGGTAGACATGTTGTTTCTTCATGATGAAGAGCCTGACAAATTCTTTTAGCCTGTATTATCAGTGGTAAAAAGTGGGTTTCTGGCCACTTGCAACCAGATTTTTGGCAGCAAGGAAGTCATTTACCGAATCCAAAATAGTTAGCTATTTGGTCATTGAGTAAAAAAAAAATCCAAATACTGATCAAATTCGAAAGAAAAAAGGCGCGATTTCTTAAAATAAAAATATTTAAGACTAGCGAACAAAACTTGATATAAATAAGGGATCGACTGTGGCCTTCTCAGAAGCCCTAAAGGCTGAATCCCCATTTGAAATTAAGTGAAAAGGGTATATTTTTAACAGTTTTTTTTTAATCTATCAAAACATAAGAAAAGGAATGCTAACAAGTTTTACGAGAAAGAGGCTAGCAATGTTGGAATTTCTGTTTAGTTTTATTGGATTTATGTTTTTCCGCTTTATCGATAACTATGCTAAAAAGGGTATCTTTATTCATCGCTAACAATAAAGGAACAACCACATGAACAGAGAATTTTATACCTGAAACAAATATTTTATGGGTGTTCCAAACATTAAAAAAATGTAGACCAGTTGATATAGGAGGGATGATTAGGCTGGAGGGACAAAGGTCCAACTTCAAATCTGTATTTATATAATACAATTGGAAATCAGGAGGAGAAACAAAAGCAGCCACGGGTAGCTTGGGCCAATGTGCAAATTGGGAGGTTGCCCAGCCTACGGCTGCGCTAGACTAAGACTTGGTACTCGAACATTTCGGATTGATTTCCCTTGGACTTGTTATATGAAAATGATAAGCAGTGGAAGTAAAGGTCAAGAGAAATATAAAAATTTGTCGATCGTTTTGTCGAGTTCCCTTTTTTATTCTACTAAAATACTCTCGATTTACTTGGTTTAACGATGCCGCACGATTCTACTAACTTAAATCATGAATGTGTGTTAAGTGTCTTTTTGTTGTTTTACTTTTTCTTTTCTTCAGGGGTGACTGTACTGAACCAATGGTCATAAAACATCAGGAGAGGGCTCATTTGAATGAAAATTAAAAGTTATATTGCCCTTTTTAAGTGACCAAAAGATTGGAGGGCAACTAACCCCCTCCTACGTCCCTTCTTCTCCGAAATCGTTTAATCAAAATTCTGAGATAGCCATTTTGTACAGCATAGTTGAAAGGTCCAAAAACTATGCCTTTGGAGATAACATGACCTCCTACAGCACCTGGAGATAGTGTCTTTAAGTTCTAAAATTTGTCCAATGTTTATGTATGGCATTTGTTATTAGGAAGTATACTTACATTTTCTGAATTTTGGTTGGGATGAGTTTCTGTGGGGATGGAAATTTCAGGGGGTGAACTTTCCAAATTTACCCTGGGGTATTTGACAGAATTGAAGCCGTGATTAAGGGAACTGATGGAACTCGAAAATCCCATGTTAAATTGAAAATTTATATTTAAAAAGTACTCAAGTATTCATTGGCGGAAGATACCGCTTTTAATATCAGGCTGTAGCCTCTTGAAGATGCTACAAAATGTTTACTAGGATTTTGCTCTATTTCCTCTAATTGCTTAGAAATCTTAGAAAATGTCTAGCTCTTTTTCACAAGTGTACTCTATGAAGGATATCGCTTTTAGAACAAAATCGGTACTATCATGAGCAGAAGACAATAACCTGTAAGATGATTGCAACCATTTCTCGATATATTTTCCTGTTTTCGAACAGTCCCGTAGAATATTTTCAGCTACCTGAATTTTTTACAAGTTTTTTGCCAGAAAGAATCGTTTCAGATCACCCTAGAGACCAAATTAACAAGGTGGTATAATTAACCTGCTATTTCCGCCAATGAAAAAGTGCTATTGGAAGGGTTTTTGACAATCAACAGTCTCTAGAGAATTGAGAGACAGAAGGCTACCCAAACTTCAATTTTGAATCTCGATGTTTTCAAGTTCACTTAATCACGGCCTTAAATATTATCAAATAACTTTTCAAATTACTCTCGATTTACTTGGTTTAGCGATGCCGCACGATTCTACTAACTTAAATACTATCAAATAACTAAAAACATATTTATTAATAAATATTTAATAAATAAAAGACACTTTAAAAGCCTTCTAAATTTCGTTTTCAGAAGGGTGTCTATTGTGGTATAAAGGGCCGTAGGAGTCGAAGCTGGACGATGCACTGGTGCCAAATTGAACTGCATGTGCCGCTGCATGAGTATCGAGTGGTGAAGCTACGGGACGTTCAGATTTTAATGTTTTAACACCATCTTTGATTTTGTAGTCGGTTGGAATCATAGGAACGGTATAAGTAGGACTACCTATATATCCTGGTGATTGAATAATTATTTGATGCTGTTGTCCTTGTACCAAAGATTGAGCTGGAGCTGCACCAATTTTAGTCTTGAAGCCTAAAAAATTAATGGGTGAAAATACTTGAGTTATTTTATTCTTTAATGTTATACAGATTTCTTCTGCTATTCATCAAAATATACAAAAAAGCTACTCCTTACTAGCAAGTTATTAGCTTAATATGAAACGGTCGCAGAAAATCAAAACAAATTATGGGCGTTTATTACATTTTTATCTTTTATCTTTGAATTAAAAGTTTGACGCAAAGTTGAATAAATTGGGGCCTGACTTGTCTGTGATGGCTGAGAAACAACTAGATATTGCTCTTGGTGTTTCCATTTTGAACGGCCTGGCCGATTTTTTTTCGCATTAGTTTTAATGGCAGATTCATCTTACCACATATGGCTATTTCATGCAGATTTTATGGTACGTATTAGCATAAAATACTACGGATATAAATCCTACGGATTAGTATACGAATTTTCTACCAGTAGTAGCCTAAATCAGTTTAGATTGAGTTTGTTGTGTAATATCAATGGCATACATCTAATTAAGACGCTGAAGTAATGGTTATAAATAAATTTGAGGTTGACTTACAATTAGCCCTGTTCTGACTTGATATTAGCATCCCCTGGTGCCAAACCCACTATTCCTATACAAAAAACCTGTCAGAAGGAACCATTTCTATTTCGACATACAACTTTCTGGTGTGACAAAACAGAAATAAAATAGTTATGCGTCATTGGTGTAAATACTTTTGATATATTAAGATGTATTTAGTATTTTAAAATTGAACCAAAACCATTGATGCAAAATTTACGAGAGCTTTTGGCAAAAAATAATATAGGCGTTAGACATTAGGGCGGCGCCAAGATTCAATTGGCACATCCATTAATAAGAGGGTTTAAATTAAAGTCACCCAGTCTAGAAAAGCAGCTTTTAGGATGTAGGTCACCGAAGCTACGTGTCTAAAGATTTAAATGGTAAATAACGGTTAAAATCTTCTTGTGATACCAGTAAACAATTGTGAAATCAATTGATTATAAGAAGCGAGATTGATTGTTAAAAAAAAACAATTATCAGGCTCACAGAAGTGATGCTGTTTGAATTACCCTTACTGCATGCCTATCTGTCTTATTTCTGCCCTAGGATGGATGATAGACTGTCATCACGAAGTGAAAATACTCATTTTCTATATATCTCTGAAAAAATTATTCCAGCGTTACCCCTCACAGAGATTATGCCATCACTTCCAGCCTCACCCCATCACTTCCAGCCTGTTTATAATTCAGCAACAAACCAAAATCTAATGGGATTAATGGGAAAAAAAGTGGGATTGGTTCACTTTTGTTCTGCGGGAAAGCCATACATCGATACAAAATTTAAAATCTAGTTTACGAATGCATTAACATCTATTTGATAGTATTTAAAAATTAACAGAAAAAAATGACTTGTCCCGCGTCCCTTCTGAATTTACCGATTATTTCTAACTTTACAACAATCCAAAAAAAATAATAATCACACAGCCTAAAGTTAGGGGAAGGGGAATGAAAAGTTGTAGCGCATCCAGTTTACTTCAACATTGAATTATCAAATTTTCCAGCCTCCGTTTTTTGATATTACGAATTAATTTTAGCAAAATCAGCTAGTCATTGTAAAGCTTTTACTTTTGTCTTCAGATCTTTTCTTGCCAATCTTTCCAAATAATCTGAATTTTTGTGTGTGTATTTTTCACACTATTCTATAACAAAGTCACACCTAGTATACAAAGATTAGTATATTTTATGTATATATACAGTACGTGCTACTATGAATGTTTTGATATGTAGGGATTTACAATAAATTTCTTTTATAAGTCACAAAACAATTATTGCACACTTACCAAGAGCTTTAAGCAGTTTATTTCCAGCAGAAGAAACTTCAGTGGCGGCATTCCTCATTGTGTTCTGGAACATATCAGGGAATCTACTTGTGGCACCGTTAAACATTCCTGGCATTTGAGAAACAGCTCCGGATACATATTGAGGCAGTTGTCCCATATAGCCAGGTACCCTGTTCATATACTGTGGTACTTTTGCCACATATTGTGGGACCCTTTCAGCGTATTGTGGCACCCTTTCAGCAGCTGACGACACGTACAACGGAACTTTCGAAGCTACTTCATTCACTGATTGACGTGCATCTGCTATTGTCTGCCCAATGGACTTCCCATGGGCTTGATATGAAACAAGAAGGGAGCAGGCCAGAACCTAAAAATAAAAATCCAGATGAACTAGAATAATTTATGCAGAATTTCCGTCCTGTTGAGGAAAAACTACATGCAGGGTTAAAGCAAAACCAAGTTGTTAAAACTATCAGAAATTGATTGGATGACAAAGATATTGTTATCACATTCAATCCAAGATCAAAATCCTAGGCTAAACCAAGTGTGGAGTCAAATAACCCTCACCCCAAAGTGCACAAATGCTAATTTACATATTATTCATTAGGTTGGATTTTTATCTAAATATTTCCATGACTTTGAAGTAATATATTCATATAAATAGCTCTTATTTCCATTCAATTCCATTACCTTAACAATGATGATGCTAATCATCGTGGTTAAGCTCATGTGACAAATTCTAGTTGTACATGGCAAAACTTTTAAGTGCTGCTGATGCATTTTCTCAGCAGATGGGTGGTGGGAAGTTGAGAAAAAATACAACTTTTCAGCACACAATTTTTGAACATTTTCAGAGGATTTCTAAAACAAGGCTAAAACTAAAAAGAAGACTTGCTTTTTCAGCAAGATAAAAAACTAATACAACTAGGGCGGAAAATAATTATAAAAATATCAAATTTTAAACTTAGCTCAATGTAATACCCTTTCAAATTTAGAATATTTACTATATCCAATAAACTTAGCACAATACTTTAAAACGAATCTGCACAAGTGCTCACCAATTGTACTATCAAAGCTGTAAATGCCTGAGGATCGTCTAGTTCATTGTTCAGTGTTTTTACGATATAGAAATCTTGATTTAGCTTATTTTTTCCAAACCACCGGAAGGTTTAATTGAAGCTTTGTTTTCCTTCTTCTGTTCATTTTTTTAACGTGAATCGAATAGATGCCTGTATTTTGACTTGGTAAAGTTGATGTTTGGCCACATTTTCCCCAATTATCGAAGCCGACACGCTTGGTAAGAGGAGGAGTAAGGGAAGTCCTCTTATATATTATTTAAGGTTAAATTTAAGGTTAACCTTTTAAAAGTTAAAAAGTACGTATGTGACACATATTGATTTGTTAAGCTAACCCGATTGAAAGAAATAATCTGAATTGAATTTTCTTTATGCGAGACAATACTAACCCAAATTTTGAATAAACATGAGTTTGTGCAGACATTCAAAAGAACAAGTATCCATTACAATAAGTTTTCAGATTCAGTGAGCGTCACGGTTTCGCCGTAAACTGTAAACTTCAGTATAATAAAAATATGCATTTTTGTGTTTACATTGGAAGGTCCCCCCTTTTTTTAATTCCACACCCAATTAATTGCTTCAACAAATTCAATAGTAAATTTTCAGTATTTAATAATTTTGTTCCAAAAAGTAACAGAAAATTGCACGTAACGATTGGGACTTCAGAAATAAACCTTGAGTAGGAACTTTTTCTTTAATTTACCACTACTACTTTTTTATTTTCCATTTATTCACTAAAAAAAAACCTTTGTTATTTTATCCATGGATTTGTTTTATCGCTTGCAAATAGTTGATATTACCTGAAAATATGTTTCAGCAAATTGCTGAGTTTATGCCTCCAAAGTAAATTAGGCAATTTACCTGGTTTAATCTTGTGTCAAATCTTTCTTGAAGCCATTACATTTGTGTGTTCAAGTAAATATCACATGTTATTTATGCACTGATTTCTTTAATCATCAGTTTTTTTTTATATTTGCGTCTATTCTGTTAATTAAATAAACTACCTTCACAACTAGAACGTTAGTGATAGCGAATTAACAGAATTAGATGTCAAAAAGGGAGAGGGCTCAGGTGAATGGAGATTAAAAGTTCTAGTATCTTTTTGAGTGACCAAAAAGATTAGAGGACAACTAACCCCCTCCCACGTCCCTTTTTTCGCCAGAGTTGATCAATCAAAACTTTGAAATAGCCATGCTGTTCAGCATAGTTGAAAGGTCCAATAGCTATGCCTTTGGAGAGAAGGCATAGGCCCTTCAACAACCCCTGGGGGAAGATCTTTAAGTTGTGATTAAATTGCCTTTTGTTTACCCATATTATTTGTTATTGGGAAGTATGCATACTTTTTCGGGTGGGGGGAGAGAAAGGTGAATTTTCTGCTCAGGGATTTTTACAGATTCTGAGGGATAAATCAGGGATGATTTACATATGAAGGTATGACATTAGAGCATGAGGCTGAATTTCAGTACTTAGGTTGTAGGCTATCGTCAAATGGGAATTGATGAAACATATTAAGATGGTAGAACCTAAGGAAAATAGACTACTAGGATGGTTAAGTAAAAGTAATATTAAAGAAATTAGGGATGTAGGAATGCTAAAGTATATTTTTAATGCCAGGTTAGATCGACTTTGCATCACGGGGCGGAGCTTTGGGGGTTTGATAAGGAGGTAAATTTAGAAAGAATGCAGATAGGTTTTGTAAGCGTATGTTAGGTCTTAATAATAAGTTTAATGGGTCATCGCTGAGGGGATATAGGAATAAAGTGTGTGAGACAGAGTAGGTTAATTAGTATGGTGAAATATTGGGAAAACATGTCATCGATACAAGATAATAGGCTAGTTAAATAAGCGTTTTTAGTGATGTTTCAAGATAGGAGGAAGGATTCGTGGCCAAATCAGGTGAAGAATATATTAGACTGTGTAGGCTAGGTAATGGCTGGAATGAGGGAAAGGGGATATGAGGGATGATAGGGACTGTATCTAGGTTAGTTCCTAGTAAGATAGAGTCTCAGAAAGTTCAAGTTTGGCAAGCTGAGGAGGTCACCTCGGCGTCCCTCGGGCTTTGTGCGACGGGCAAGGTGAACTGGGGTGAAGGAATTCACCTAAAAATGGGATTGGCTCTGGAAGATTTGAAATAGGTAATGTATGTAAGGGCGAATTTTCTGCCTCTTAAAGAACATAGGAACTATTTAGGGAGGAATAGATTAAGGGATGGTCATTACAGTTGCCCTATGTGTGGAAAGATGGATCAGCCAGCATTAATTTTTAGGGGAATTTAGGGAGTTGAAGAAGTTGTGCTTGGAAATATTTGGTAGGAATGTCGGGGGGGGAGATCGGATTTTGGTAATTTTGAGAAGTATGTGCTACTTAAATATTAATAATATTGGAAAGTTCGTCCGGTTAGGTATGAGGTATCGTGATAATTTTCTTAAGTGATCAGTTTTAGTGTCTTTTCAGATTTTTTTTTTTTTGCTTGTTTTGTGTATGTGACTATGTCCCAAATGCGCTTTCTTGAGAATAAATCTATCTATCTACAGCCGAACCATCAGAATCTTCTTTGTTTAATTATAGTGCCCAAATCAAAACTTTTATGGCAGATTTTGTGGAGTTCATCATTGCTGACTCGATCACGAGGTTTAACGCCAATGATTCTTCATAGGAGTTAGACATGAGTGGTCGAATACGTTAGGGACTTGAATGTAGGATGCTTTCAGAGCCCACGTCTCACAGCTGTATAGTAAGACAGACCAAACAACGGCCTGATATATCCTTTCTTGTCTTCAAACGAACTTCTTCTGGTTCCATAGAGAGTAATTTAGCTGTGTGAAGGCCAGTGAATCAATCTTACAAATTTACCCAACTAGACTTTTACCAACAAATTAATGTTTTATAATCGGCAATACAAATAGGGCTTACCAAATACTTGATAACTGAAGCCATCTTTATATCCAAAACTTTACTGATCAAATTATGGATCTTGATTTGTTTTCAAGTCTTAGGAAACCCGTTACCCCTCCGGTGAGAAAGGCAAGGACATATCCGGATACAGCACTCTTGTACCGCTTTCATCAAATTTCCTTATACTTACGTCACAGCCAGTAAGAAGTTTAAAACTTTCACCTAAGGGTAGAAACTTCCGCATTTTGTTTGTTTAACTTAGATAAATCCCATACCATCGTTGGTGTCTTTGTTTCCACTTATGAGTTTTCCTCTAGAATGAAAACTGTGAAGTCTTTTGGGGATGAACTTTTTCAGTTAGGGACGTAAAAATTTCTAGGGATTTTTAAAAGTCTTATATGGGTTTTGAGAATTTAGCATGTTCATAGCTTTCTTCTTGCATTTTAACTAGCAATGAAGTGATGAATTGAAATCGAGAATCTGGATTAAAAAAAAAGTATCGAGTAAATATTCGTGACTCTTGAAACAAATCGGCTCTAAAAGTCAACCTTGTTAAAAATAAAGACATTGAAACATATATTTTCCATTTTTTCCTCATATCAGAGCAGCACAGTTCCGCTCTCTAATCATAGAGGCTTGTGCCCTCAATGCGATATTTTCCCCAAGCCCCTTTATATGGAAGGGTTGTCGTAAAAACTTTCGCTGGAAATCATCGGATCTGAAACTGGCAGCTCTAATGCCATTACAGGGCTTGAAGTAATATGAGGGCAATAAGTCGCCTCCCGTGCGTGCCCTTTTGTACCCTCCCGGAACACCTCAAGACATTCGATCAAAATTTAGAAATAGTTGTTTTGTTCAAAATGGTCAAAAGGTCCAGTAAATATGCTTACAGGGATGGCACGACCAGCACAGCCCCTGGGAAAAGGGCCTCAATCGTTAATTGTTTATAATATTTTTTACAATAGAAATAATTTTTAAGAAAGCTTTTCTTGCGGAAGTAAATAGCGAAGTTGAAACTTAAAATAAACAGTCTATTGCTTCACACATTACCCAAGATATATCAACGAAACTACTTTAAATAAACTGACTTATTGTATTTTCTACAGGGATAATTTTCCATGGCGAAAGAAGCTTCTGGGGTGAATTTTTCAGGAGAAATTTATACAGGGGAATTTTCCAGAATTCTCATACGATAGTCTTCAATCAACCTTGATATTGATACCTTTTAGTTTACGATTATGATCCTTTAAATAACTCAAGCAAGCTCAGCTCTCAGTGAAGTGATATGTTTTAGAGCTCTACAGATACTGGAAAATATCACGATTTGGTTTATCCAAGATATTTTTGTACACGTGTTATATAAAAACGATGAGTCTTCTAAAATAAAAGGAAAGAGCGTAGTTAAAACTTAAAACGAACAGAAATTTTGCACATATCAGGAGATTGCCTCCCCCCCCCAACCCCTAGGCTCGTTACGTTTTAAAGTGCTTTAAACATACTTCTTATTCTAATTCAACTTCCTTCGTGTTTGAGCAGTTTATCTCAGGAGAAGAAATCCGACTATAGGTATAGAGCGGGATGTTCAATAATACAAAATAACTTCTATTCATTCCAAGTTTTAATGTCGGTTCTTATTCTCTTTTTGAAACAACTTATTTTCTTTTTTAACTGACTCTGTAAAAAAAAAAACAGACTTGATTTTGTTTAATTTTTTGAATCTTTCGCTGAATTAATGCTCTTAATAAAAAAACGTTTCCGTGATCTGTTTCGCAGGTAGGTCAAAACTGACCGTAAACTAGGCAGTTATAGGCACCATAGAGTCTTATTTCCAGTTAAACTGTAAATATAAATCTCATTGTTTTCAAGTGTTGATTGCACTAACAACAAAACAAGTGTAATTTTAATTTTCACCAACCGAAACACTTGTACGATACGTCTGACTTTTGCTATGTCTCAAAACCAACTCGAGCCCTCAAAGTGAGATGCGTGCTTACATGGAATTATTTTTGTAATAGTCAAATAAATAGAACTGCCAACTCTGACAAAACGTTCCTGTGGCTTGAATGACCGAATTCCTATGTTTAACCACTTCATGATCTTCTTTTGCGACTGATAAAACCTGTTCATAGTTGATATTTTGGCGAAGCTCCTATTAAATCAGTAAGTTTGATTTCTTCGAAGAGCAATGACTGAGCTTTCCTCCACTTTTATAGACAACCTTCAAAAGTGCTACCGGTCAAAGTAATATATAGTGCTACCGGTCAAAGTATCAAACAGTTCGTGGTAACGAACTGTAGTAAGGAGCGACCCGGCTCAATAGTAAACGAAACTAAAAAACGGAATTTTGATGCTAAAATATACACCAAAAGAATCAGATTTTCATGCTGATTTTAAATATATAAGTTTCATCAAATTTAGTCTTTGTCATCAAAAGTTACGAGCCTGAAAAAATGTGCCTTATTTTAGAAAATAGGGGGAAACACCCCCTAAAAGTCACAGAATCACACCATCGCATTCGGCGTATCAGAGAACCCTATAGCAAAAATTTCAAGCTCCTATCTACAAAAATGTGGAATCTCGTATTTTTTGCCAGAAGACAAATCACGGTTGCGTGTTTATTTGTTTGTTGGTTTGTTTTTTGTTTTTTTCCAGGGGTCATCGTATCGACCAAGTGGTCCTAGAATGTCGCAAGAGGGCTCATTCTAACGGAAATAAAAAGTTATAATGCCCTTTTTAAGTGACCAAAAAAATTGGAGGGCACCTACGCCCCCTCCCACGCTCATTTTTTCTCCAAAGTCAACAGATCAAAGTTTTGAGATAGCCATTTTGTTCCGCATAGTCAAAAACTATAATAACTATGTCTTTGGGAATGACTTACTCCCCCACAGTCCCTGGGGGAGTGGCTGCAAGTTACAAACTTCGACCAGTGTTTACATATAATAATGGTTATTGGCAAGTGTACAGTTGTTTTCAGGGGATTTTTTTTTGGTTTTGGGGGTGGGGTTGAGGGGAGGGGGCTATGTGGGAAGATCTTTCCTTGGAGAAATATGTCATGAGGGAACAGAAATTCAATGAAAAGGACGCAGAATTTTCTAAAATTGCTATAAAAAAAAAAAAAAAACAATGAAAAAATAAACATGGAAAAGTTTTTTTCAATTGAAAGTAAAGAGTAGCATTGAAACTTAAAACGAACAAAGATTATTACGCATATGAGGGGTTCTAAAAATACTTTAGCATAAAGAGTGAAGTATTTAGGAGGAGATAAATACCTCGCTCTTTATGCTATAGAATTTTTAGTAATTTCAATTATTTATTCTACGGCCTTTCTGATTTAGGGGTCATTCTTAAAGAATTGGGACAAAACTTACGATTTAGTCTAAAGAACGAGGTATTAACGAGGGTACAAACCCCCTCATATACATAATAGAAATTAAAGAATTTTAAAGTGCGTTACGTAAGTTAATTTTTAAGTTACGTATATTTTTTACTAATAAAAAAATTCGTTAAAAATTAAAATTTATAGTTGCCTTTTTATATAACCGAAAAAAATTGCATGGCAACTAGGCCTCCTTCCCCATCCCTTATTTCTCAAAATCGTCTGATCAAAACTAAGAGAAAGCCATTTAGCCAAAAAAGGAATTGATATGCAAATTTCATTTTAATAATTTATTTGTGGAGAGCCAAAATCAAACATGCATTAATTCAAAAACGTTCAGAAATTACATAAAAAAAACTTGTTTTTTTAACTGAAAGTAAGGAGCAACATTAAAACTAAAACGAACAGAAATTACTCCGTATATGAAATGGGTTTTTCCTTTTCAACGCCCCGCTCTTTACGCTAAAGTTTGACTCTTTCTCTTAACTCTACATTTTAAAACAGTTAAAAACTTTAGCATAAAGAGCGGGGCGTTGAAAAGGAAAAACCCCTTTCATATACGGAGTAATTTCTGTTCGTTTTAAGTTTTAATGTCGCTCCTTACTTTCAGTTAAAAAAACTAGTTTTTTTTTATGTAATATACTACAGATTTAATGTTGTATCAGTAACACCGTAAGGCATTTATCTTACGAGATAAATTTTCTTTTTCCCAACTCGAAATAATACGCACGTAACCTATATTCCTATGCTTTTCTTTGAAAGCACTTCTGCAGTGAATTACGAAGCTGTTTTGCTGACGTTCGCCTTATCAGACAGTTCGTGGTAATAAACTATAAGTAAGGAGCGACCCAGGTCAACAGTAACCGAAACTCTAAAAAATAGAATTTTGATTCCAATAGATATATTAGGAGAATCAAATTTCTATACTGAATTTAAATATTTAAGTTTCATCAAGTTTAGTCCCACCCGTCAAAAGTTACAAGCCTGAAAAAATTTGCCTTATTTTTGAAAAAAGAGGGAAACACCCCTTAAAAGTGATAGAATCTTAATTAAAAGTGATAGAATCACAGCCTCTCCCAGGACGGAAATCCGCTTGGTTTTTACGGTTTATTTTCTCCCTTGGCTTTTTGAAGAATAGCCTCAAAATTTTACTGCAGTGTCAATTAGACTTATTCCTCGGTAATTTTTGCACTCAGTTTTATAAGCTTTCTTGTAGATAGGGAGAACTGCTGATGTCTTCCAGTCCTTTGGGAGATTGTTGGTCCTCTATATTTTTTCAAGCAAACCATAGAGCTGTTCTGCAGTGATCTCGGGGTACTGTTTATACATTTTTAGAGGGAGACCATCTTGGTCTGGGGTTTTGTTGTTCTTCAGGGCCCTAATTGCTTTGAGTAACTCTCCTTTTGATGGGTGACCAGCTCGACATTATAAGGTTCCCTTTGAACGCTAGGGGGAGTCCACCAGGAGGTGATGATTGGGATGGGTTAGATAGTGTTTGGAAGTGATCTTTCCGTCTGGCCAAACTCTCCTTTTGACTGCTAATGAGTTTTCCTGATCCGTCCCTGACAACTTCATCCACAGCAGCTTTCTTACCAGTTGATTGGTTGGGAGTCTGGTAGAGGTTGCGGACGTCATGAGCGCGTGCTGATTTTTATAATGACAAAACAGTCTCTTCCTACATTCCATGGTGGTCTACATGAGCAGAGTGCTTGACCTGTCTGCCAAATTTTTTCCTGATATCTTTAGAGCCAGTCATCTTTTTCTTCGCTCTCTGACTATTGACAGTGTTCTGGTAGTAATACAATGGTGTTATTTCCCTTTTTGTTCAGCCTGGCATGTCATTGATGGTTTCTCTCGTCACTATTTTTAAGGTTTCCCATCTTTGCTGAGGGTCGTGGTTTTCCTCCTCATTCAAGTTTAGAGCATCAAAACGGTTCGTTAGCTCCATGTTTAGAGTTTGCCGAACTTCTTTATCTTGCAATTTAACAATGTAGATTTGGGCTTTTGGTTTATTGTTTCTCCAAGATGCAGAGTCCTTGTGCTTTCAATAATCAGCTTCCTGGATGATTTATTCGCTTGAATTTATGTTTCACACCCTATATCCTAAAAAATCACTAGATTAAGGAAAAAATCACTAGTTTTAGAAGTAAAATCACTAAAAATCACCAGCCGAAAAAATCACTAGGCAATAAAAAAAATCACTGAAATAATGATTAATCACCAAGAGTGGCAACCCTGTTCATGGGTTGCTTACGCTGAAATGACAATAAGGAACTATTGGTGCATACTATCTGACATACTGACGCATTGATTGACGAATACTGAGCTGGTATAATCAGGTAAAAATTTGTGTGCGGCATTCCTTGAGGCATATAAGAATCTTGGATAAAATTTTTCGATGCGAATTAAGTATAATATAAATACATGGCACTAAGTCACCACAAAGACAATTGTTCTTCTTATTTACTAGGTGTAGAGCCCCCGGAAAACTTTCCCCGCTGAAAATCCCCCCCCCCATATACAAAATTGAACAGCCAAAAAGAAATTATTACAAATAAAAATAATGAAGAAAAGATGGAACTTGCGAATATTCTACCTACATTGCAAAATTTTGGCAGAATGTGTGGCGTAGAATGTTCAATAGAATTTATTTTTTCATCTTAATTTCTTTTCATTCTTTTTTGTGTTTTTGGAGGTTGAGTTATCATAGGAGGCTAATATAAAGGCTAAGAAAAAGTTTGAAAGAATGAAATAAGTGGCAATTGTAGAAGAGTTTTCCAATGATGAAAGTGGATAGAGATAACAGGTTGGGACTAAAAAGTTCGAGCAAACACTTTTTGTGAACTTTGTCTGGTACTGACTAGAGTTGTCAGTTGTCAAAATGCTTGGGAGCAAGGGGCAAATGATTATACCCACTGGCTTGTCATGCTTAATGACTGTTTTGGATGGTTATACTTACTTCATGTAAATGTAACCTTTTTAAGAAAAGAGGTTAAAGATGGTCTTTTCAATTCAGCCTCCCCCTCCCAACCCCCTTTTTTCCAAATGCATTCGATTAAGATTTTAAAATAATGATTTTGTTAAAAATGGTCCAAAATTCAAGTAACTATACCTTAGTGGTTAAGAAATCTCTCATAGCCCCGAAGCGAGGGCTGTAACTTATAGAAGTTGTCCATTGTTAAAATATAAGGTTAAGCGGAAGGACGTGCCGTGCTAACTTTGGACGGGGGCTCATTTGATTGGAAATTGGAACTTCCAGTTCTTTTTTTAAGAGTAAAAAGTGATCAATGAGAAACCAGACCCCCACGCCCTTTTTCCCCAAATAAATTTGATCAAAATTTTGAGATAGACATTTTGTTGAAAATAGTTCGTGTATCTTATAACAGTGCCTTTGGGGTTGCTACAGCCCCACAGAGACAGGGATCAAGGGTTATAAGTTATTCCCCAGAGGTAAATAAGGTTTTGTAGAAGGGGTGTCGTATTATCTTTGGAGGGGACTCATTAGACTAGAAATTGAAAGTTCTATTTTCCTTTTTAAGGTCAAAAGTGATTGGAGGACGACTAGACCCCCTCCCCTACATCCTGTTTTCCCTAAATGCATCCAATCAAAATTTTGAGATAGCCATTTTGTTCAAAATAGTTTATAGGTCAGATAACAAAAACTTCCCCCAACAGCCAGGGGGTATATGTTGAAAGTTATCCTCCAGGGGCATATAAGTTTTTTAATGGAAGAGGCGGTTGCATAGACTTCAAAGGGGCTCATTCGGTTGGAAATTGAAACTTTTAGTGTCCTTTTAAGAGTGATAAGTGATCCAAGGGCAACTTGCCCCCCACGCCCCCTTTTCTCTAAATGCATTCAATCTAAATTTTGAGGTGGCCATTTTGTTATAAATATTTCCAAGATTAGATACCATAATCTCGGGGTTGAAACAACCCCCAGAACCCGGGGGCACGTGTTGAAAGTAAATACCAGGGACATTTATGGTTCTTATGGAAGGGGTGGTCGTATAAAGATCGGAGGGGGCTCATCTGATTGGAACTTGAAATTTTTGGATCATTTTTCAAGAGTCAAATGTGATCACAGGTAACTAGAACCCCACGCTCTGAACCCTCTTTTCCCCAAACGCATCCAATCAATATTTTGAAATGGCCATTTTGTTCATAATAGCTCAAAGATGATATAATAAAACTTCGGGGTCACCACAACCCGACAGATACCGGGGGCACATGTTGAAATTTAAGCCCCAGAGGTATGTAAGGGGTGGTCAGATAAACATCAGAGGGGGCTCATTTGATTGGAACTTGAAAGTTTTGGTTCCATTTTTAAGAGTCAAAAGTGATCAGAGGCAACTAGACCCTCTCCCCCTACACCCTCTTTTCCCCAAACGCATCTGATCAAAATTTTGAGATAGCCATTCAAAAATTTTATAATAAAAACTCCGGGGTCAAGGTCGACACCCTCCCCCTATTACAATCCCCATCCCCTCACAGCCCCCTATAGCCATTTTGTTCATAATATTTCAAAGATCAGGTAACAAAAACTCCAGGGTCAAGACAACTTCCCATTTCCTGGGGGCAAGTGTTGTAAGTTATGCCCCGGGGCATCTAAGGTTCTTATAGAAAAAGTGATCGTATAAACTTCTGAGGGGGTAAATTCGATTGGAAATTGAAAGTTCTAGTTCCCTTTTTGAGAGTTAAAAGGGACCGTAGGGCAACTAGCTCCCCGCAAGCCCTCTTTTCCCCAAATGTATCAGACCAAAATTTTGAGATAGCCAATTTGCTCAAAACAGTCCAAATATCTGATAAAAAAAACATCGGGTCGACACAACCTCCTCCCCAGAGCCCGAGACAAGTTTTGTATACCCCAGGGGTATATAAGATTTAATGAAAGGGGTGGTCGTGTAGTATTTGGAATAGGCTCATTTGATGAAAAATGGAAAGTTCTATATCCATTTTAAGAGTCAAAAGTGATTGGAGGGCAACTAGTACCCCCAAGCCTTTTTCTCCCAAATAAATTTGATCAAAATTTTGAGATAGCCATGTTGTTCAAAATAATTCATGTATCATATAGCAATGCCAATGGGTTTGTCATAGCCCCACAGAACCCAAGGTCAACGGTTGTAAATTATTCTTCGGGTGCAAAGTTTTATGGAAGGGGGTGGTCACATAAACTTTTGAGGAGGCTCATTTGATTGGATGTTGAAAGTTTTAGCTCCCCATTTTAAGAGTAAAAAAGGATCAGAGGGCAAACCCCTCTCCCAAACCCCTCTCCCAAACCCTCTTTTCTCCAAATACATCCAATCGAAAATTTGAGATAGCCGTTGTGCTACAAATATTCGAAATATTATATATTCGGATGCCATGGATATTCTGTGGTAGCCACAACACTGTGCTGGGTAGAGAATTTAGAGTGGCGAAACCCTATATAGGCCAGTGTATTCTCCTGATGAGCCCTTATGTTGGGTGTTGCCTCTGAATTATTTGTCTATATTATTTTTTCTATGGTTTGGTAAATGACGACTTATACTTATTGACGACATGACTGCCTGTCCATGGATTATTCTTTATGGTTGATTTTGTGTGGCTATGCTGTTTGACCTATGCGATTGTATGGATGAGTAGGGTTAAGGCCTCATTCAAGTGCTGGTCTATATTAATCACTAATTTAGGAAAACAGTCTTCCTTTTCTCCTTCTGTCTCCTTTTTTTTTTTTTTTTTTTTTTTTTTTTTTTTTTTTTTTTTTTTTTTTTTTTTTTTTTTTTTTTGTGTGTGTTTGTGCTGTAGCATTGGTGATTTCTCTTTTCATGATATAATAATGCCTTTGTGGTTGATACAACCCATGGAGCCCTGGGGCAAGGGTTGCAATTTATGTCCTGGCATGAACGGTTTTACGGAAAAGAAGTCTGTATAAACTTTGGAGGAGGCTCATTTTGATTAGAAATTGAAGTTGTGTTTCCCTTTTAAAGAGTCAGAAGTGATTGGAGGATGAATAGCCCCCCCCCCCCTTCACGTCCTTTTCCCCTAAATGCATCCGATCTACTTTTTTAGATCGTAATTTTGTTCCAAATAGTCCAAGTATCATATAACAATGCCTTCTGGGTTGACACAATTCCCAGAGCAAGGGGCAAGGGTTGTAAGTTGTGCCTTGGGGGCATATTAGGTTTATTTTGAAGAAAAGGTTCTATAAAATTTGGAGGGAGCTTGTTCGATTAAAAATTGAAAGTTATAGTTCCTTTTTAAAAGTCAAAAGTGATCGGAGTGCAACTAGCCCCACCCCCATGCCTTTTTCTCCCAAATCTATCGGATCAAAAATTTGAATTAGTTGTTTTTTACAAGAGAATTAAATTATAAAAGGTAAACTTATAGGTTTAAAAATACCTCAGAGCCCCCGAGGCAAAAGTTATAGCTTATGAAAGTTACTTATTGTTAAAATATAAGGTTTTGTGGAAGGGTTGGTCGTATTAACTTCGGACGAAGGCTCATTTGACTGGAAATTGATAATTCTAGGTCTTTTTTTAAGAGTTAAAAGTGATCAAAGGGCAACCAACCTCCCGCCCCCTTTTTCCCAAGGTCATCAATTCAAAATTCTTCGTATATAACCAGGTCCAGGAAATGAGAACTATAACCATTTAAACTCGGGTGCAAACACAGCTCTTTGGAGCAATTGTCAACCCCAACAACACCTTTTCAGTTCTAGCAGGAGTGTAAATATAATCTCTTACAGTGCAAAGAAAATTTTCATAATGGAAGGGGTATTATCACTCCCCCACATCGAGATTAAAGACATGTACCAAAAATATTCATAAAAATCAAGAGAGATTATAGATGAATTATTACCGTCAATGCATCAGCGTGAGCCATTACTGCGTCTGTAACTGGAAAACTGAACACATTTTTCGAATAAGTTTAAATTGATTGGTTATCTCAGACTTTTCCCTTTATGGATTTTTGGCACCCTTTCGGATTGAATTGTAGTTTCAAGTGAAAAATGGTAGAAAATGTTATTCTGTTTTAGCACAATCTTTTCTGATAATTAAAAAGGTCAGTAGAACATGCAATTTTCTTTCTATTGAGCTTTAGCCAATACCGCAGAACCATTAATACGATATGATCATTCCTGGGGGACTAACAAACAAATAAACACGCTTCCGTGACCATCCTTCTAAAAAATTAAAAAATGTGAATTTTTTGAGGATAACTTCTATAGTAGAATTTTATCATATGCTGAATTTGATTGCGTTGCTGTAATCAAAATCACTCAATTTTTCTGAGACTCTAGGCAGGCATGACTTGCTAAAAGATAACAAACCGGTGTATTGGTCCAATAAGAGAGGCACCCACATACTCCCGCCGTTTACCCAAGCCAAATTAACCAAACACTTGGAAAACTATAGGCTCTATCACTATCTTAGCTTTATGACTATCTATCTTGTTTCTAATGCCCTAGCAATGACGCATGGACGGATAACAGATATACATATCTATTAACAAATGAACTAACCTCCTTTTGATACAATCCTAATAAGGGGAGAATTAATGCCAGATTTGCTTCTCACTCAATTTTGGGTTGCATTCACCTTTTTGGAAAACTGGGTACACTTTTTCAAGATCGTTACTTTTGATGGGTTTCTTTAAGCCTAAGGAACTATGTATATTTTGAATCACCGTAAAAAGCAGATTTTTTTATGTACTCCAGTTCTTTTAGAGTGTAATATTCATACCCAACTCTTTTTCTTAGAGTTTGGTTCTTATTAGCATGAGTCAATCCTTACTTATTGTTTGTTACCTTACTTACCAATCGTGAAATACAAAGAAATTTTAAAATACCAAAAACCATTTTCTCCATTTAAACGTTGATAAAACAAAGTTCATGGTGTTGCCAGCCTCCCCCTCATTGAAAGTTTTCTGGCTGTGCTCATGAATAATCCATCCTTCATCTCTTACTTCGGTGTCAGTATGAATATGAATGTAATCTTTTATATTGCAAAAGAAAATATTTGTCTGCGATAATCAGGGATTAGTTCCTATTATTGGTTCAAATGAAGGGAGATCAGGAATTAATTCCCACTTCACCTCTCCCTCAGGTCCCTTTATCCAATGGCTGATGGAGATTTTGAGATTTTGAGCATTATAAGTGGGAGAGTTAGACAATTTACCTTCTTTGAAGCATCTGGTATATTTCCGCCATCTGCAACGGGATCCAGTGCGCCGCCTACATAACAGCCGATTCGCAATTGAATATTAATATGCGTAACCTAATGAACATTAAGTAGATCAGCTTAGATAAATGAAGCTTCAAATTAAATTTTTATATCTATTATTTATCTTGTGCTGACTTACGTGGCTTTAAGAAACGAATGCGCCACCCTGCGGTATTAATTTCTCTGAAATTGCATAGCTCGATATATAGTTTTTGTCAAACAGTTCGTGGTAACGAACTGTAGTAAGGAGCGACCCGGCTCAATAGTAAGCGAAACTCTAAAAAACAGAATTTTGATGCTAAAAGATACATCAAAAGAATCGAATGTTTATACTGATTCTAAATATATAAGTTTCATCAATTTTAGTCTTTGCCATCAAAAGTTACGAGCCTGAGAAAATTTGCCTTATTTTGGAAAAAAAGGGGAAACACCCCCTAAAAGTCATAGAATCTTAACGAAAATCACACCATCGCATTTGGCGTATCAGAGAACCCTATAGCAAAAATTTCAAGCTCCTATCTACAAAAATGGGGAATTTCGTATTTTTTGCCAGAAGACGAATCACTGGTGCGTGTTTATTTGTTTGTTTTTTTTTTCCCAGGGGTCATCGTATCGAACAAGTGGTCCTAGAATGTTGCAAGAGGGCTCATTCTAACGGAAATGAAAAGTTCTAGTGCCCTTTTTAAGTGACCAAAAAATTGAAGGGCACCTAGGCCCCCTCCCACGCTCATTTTTTCCCAAAGTCAACGGATCAAAATTTTGAGATAGCCATTTTGTTCCGCGTAGTCGAAAACCATAATAACTATGTCTTTGGGAATGATTTACTCCCCCAAAATCCCTGGGGGAGGGGCTGCAAGTTACAAACTTTGACCAGTGTTTACATAAAGTAATGGTTATTAGGGAGTGTACAGACGTTTCAGGGGGACTTTTTTTTGTTTGAGGGTGGGGTTGAGGGGAGAGGCCTATGTAGGAGGATCTTTCCTTGGAGGAATATGTCATGGGGGAAGAAAAATTCAATGAAAAGGGCGCACGATTTTCTAGCATTACTATAAAAAAAACAATGAAAAAATAAACATGAAAACGTTTTTTCAAGTAAGGAGTAGCATTGAAACCTAAAACGAACAGAGATTATTACGCATATGAGGGGTTCTAAGAATACTTTAGCATAAAGAGCGATATATTTAGGAGGAGATAAATACCTCGCTCTTTATGCTTCAGTAATTTTAGTACTTTCAACTATTTATTCTACGGCCTTTTTGATTCAGGGGTCATTCTTAAAGAATTGGGACAAAACTTACGATTTAGTGTAAAGAGCGAGGTATTAACGAGGGTACAAACCCCCTCCTATACATAATAAAAATATAAGAATATAAAAGTTTGTTACGTAAGTTAATACTTAAGTTACGAATATTTTTTACTAATAAAAACGTTCGTTAAAAATTAAAAGTTCTAGTTACCTTTTTAAGTAACTGAAAAATTGGAGGGCAACTAGGCCTCCTTCCCCACCCCTTATTTCTCAAAATCGTCTGATGAAAACTTAGAGAAAGCCATTTACCCAAAAAAAGAATTAATACACAAATTTCATTTTAATAATCTATGTGCGGAGAGCCAAAATTAAACATGCATTAATTCAAAAACGTTTAGAAATTAAATAAAAAAAACTAGTTTTTTTTTTTAACTGAAAGTAAGGAGTGACATTAAAACTTATAACGAACAGAAATTACTCCGTATATGAAATGGGTTGTCCCCTCCGCAATCCCTCGCTCTTTACGCTAAAGTTTGACTCTTTGCCACAATTCTACTTTTTAAAACCATTAAAAGCTTTAGCGTAAAGAGCGAGGGATTGCGGAGGGGACAACCCATTTCATATACGAAGTAATTTCTGTTCGTTTTAAGTTTTAATGTCGTTCCTTACTTTCAGTTAAAAAAAAATAGTTTTTTTTATTTAATATACTTTAAAATCGACTGGATATCTCAAAATTTTCCATTGATATCTATTTGAACCCTTTAGGAAAATTAAATAAAAAAATAAGTTTTTTAACTGAAAGTAAGGAGAGACATAAAAAATGAAAACGAACAGAAATTACTCCGTATTTGAAAGGAGATGTTCCCTCCTCACGCCCCACTCTTTACGCTAAAGTTTGACTCTTCCTCTCAACTCAACTTTTTAAAACAGTAACAAACTTTAGCGTAAAGAGCGGGGCGCTGAGAAGGGAACAGCCCCTTTCATACACGGAGTAATTTCTGTTCGTTTTAAGTTTTAATGTCGCTCCTTACTTTCATTTAAAAAAACTATTTTTTTAAATTTTTGTTTCTGAAGGTTTTTGAATTAATGAATGTTTGATTTTGGCTCTCCGCACATATATCATTAAAATGGAATTTGCATATTAATTCTTTTTTTTTGGCTAAATGACTTTCTCTTAGTTTTGATCAGACGATTTTGAGAAAAAAGGGTGGGGAAGGAGGCCTAGTTGCCCTCCAATTTTTCGGTTACTTCAAAAAGCAACTAGTACTTTTAATTTTTAACGAACATTTTTATTAGTAAAAAATATGCGTAACTTAAGAATTAACTTATGTAACAAATGTCTATATTCTTATATTTTTATTATGTATATGAGGGGGTTTGTCCCCTCGTCAATGCCTCACTCTTTACACTAAAGCTTAAGTTTTGTCCCAATTCTTTAAGCATGACCCCTGAATCAGAAAGGCCGTAGAATAAATAGTTGAAATTACTAAAAATACTTTAGCATAAAGAGCGAGGTATTTAGGAGGAGAAGAATCCCTCATATGCGTAATAATCTCTGTTCGTTTTTACTTTTAATGCTACTCCTTACTTTCAATTGAAAAAAACTTTTTCATGTTTGTTTTTTCATTGTTTTTTTATAGTAAGGCTAGAAATCCTGCACCCCCTTCATTGAATTTCTCTTCCTCCATGACATATTCCTCCAAGGAAAGATTATCCCATATAGTCCCAGCCCCTCAACCCACCCCAACTAAAAAATCCCTCTGAAAACGTCTGTACACTTCCCAATAACCATTACTGTATGTAAACACTTGTCAAAGTTTGTAACTTGCAGCCCCTCCCCCCGCAACTGTGGGGGAGTAAGTTATCCCTAAAGACATAGTTCTTATGGTTTTCGACTATGTTGAACAAAATGGCCATTTCAAAATTTTGATTTGTTGACATTGGGAAAAACATGAGCGTGGGAGGGGGCCTAGGTGCCCTCCAATTTTTTGGTCACTTAAAAAATTGCACTAGAACTTTTCATTTCCGTTATAATGAGCCCTTTTGCGACATTCTAGGACCACTTGGTCGATACGATTACCCCTGGAAAAAAAAACAAAAAAAAACAAATAAACACACACCCGTGATCGGTCTTCTGACAAAAAATACGAAGTTCCACATTTTTGTAGATAGGAGCTTGAAACTTTTGCAGTAGGGTTTTTTGATACGCTGAATGTGATGATGTGATTTTCGTTAAGATTCTATGACTTCTATGGGATGTTTCTTAGTATTTTCCAAAATAAGGCAAATTGTCTCAGGCTTGTACCTTTTGATGACAAAGACTAAATTTGATGAAACTTATATATTTAAAATTAGCGTGAAAATCTGATTCTTTCGATGTATCTTTTAGTATCAAAATTCCGTTTTTTAGAGCTTCCTTTACTATTGAGCCGTGTTGCTCCGTACTACAGTTCGTCACCACGAACTGTTTGATAGTTCACAGTAGCTCGAGCAACTTTGAAAAATGGTGCGAACCTGTATTATTTATGATTATAAGAAAGAGGGTGGTAATGATTAAAGAGGTGAAATAGAAATAGGGTGAGCCGGCGAAGTGGTTCGCTACTGTCCCATCTCACAGGTATGGCTTATGAGTTGAATGATTAGCGAAACAAGAATTTCTAAAATGAGATTTGGATTAAGTTTTAGCAAATACGGATATTTCCAGTCTTAACATCTGATCAGCACTGCAACAGAGAAATAGCTGGAATTTCAGAAATAGTGGAGAGGGATCCGCAAAGTGGTAAGACTATTTGAAATTTGCCACAAAATGTGTTACCACAAAGGGGGAGTTTAAGCACATACTATCTAACAGATTTCACAATAATTTTTGGTTTTAGATAGTAATATTGTGTTATGGAGTGTCAAAACTTTTGTCCTCTTGGCAAGGAAAAATATTCCCTTGAATTTTTCTTCTTTTATATTCTTTTTTTGAGCCATAAAAATATCCCTAGACATTTGATGTAGGATCTTTGTTTTTCTTCTAATAACTGGTGGAATAAACCTATCCAAGAAAACACCAAGTGTCTGTTAAGAACTGTTTGTTGTGAAATTCTGTTGAACTGTTTGTTGTGAGTTTTCAGAAAATTGAAGGGCATCAAAAGAATTGTATCTGTATTGTAAGAAGAATATAAAGTAGTGCTTTTTGTTAATATTGTTGTAAATATTCTGTCACGAACTTGCAAATTACGTAAAATTTCTCACCGGAAAGCATTTTTTATGACTCATTAAGTTAGACCTCACGATTTTTTCATTATCTTTCCAGTTTCAGGTTACGTGCAAGTTTTGTATAAAACTTGGAATGTTTCAGGATTGTGTTAAGCCTGTTCAAATTATCTAACTATTCTGGTTATTAGGTTTATTGTCATTTCATAATTAAACATTTTTTTTGTCCTGGGCATGTTTTGAGCCAGAGGGAAGGAAAATGGCCCCTCATTAGATCCACCAATGGTCTTGCTACAAAGTGAAATTTTAAAATCGTGAAATCAACAGAAATCCCAACCAAGGAAATTAAGCTAGCTAGTAATTATTTTAGTTTTAGTAGTTTAAATATTTGATTGTCTCCTTTTTGATCAAAGAGGCAATATTTTTTAAAACTAGTATTTGATTATCTCTTTAATGAGCTCCTCGGTACTACAGACAATAAAAATCAAACCAATATCAATAAATATATGTGAAAAAAAGGAAGTGACTAAATTTAATTTAGCTGCGAACATGCATTCACCCCGACCACAAAATTTCCCTTTGAGAAAAAGTTGGTTGAACTTTGGAACTGAAATATCAATGTGAAGCGCCAAACTTCCTAATTAAATGTCATCACGTTATAGCATTGTTCAATTAAAACTTATTTTAATATTGATTATCTATATAAATTCTTTTTTTCTTTTCCTTTCCATTCTCAAACGAATGTTATCTTTACCTTTTGCATTATTACAGCCAGATCAATTTTTTTTCCTTCTTCTTTTTTATCTCTTCAACATGTTGCAATCTTGCTTATCCCCTGGACGCTCGACTCGTCTTTTTTCCTTTCCGGTTCTCCAGGCTGTGAATGTCAATTTTTTGTATTTTTTTTTCTTAGTTTAAATGCTCTCCGGAGGAGCTGCCTCCCGGTCCGACTTTGTCTAATGGCTGATATAGAAGATGACCGTACTGTCTAGATATATGTATGTACTGTGCTTCTGTTCGTTGTTTGGTCTATGCTATCGTTGCAACAGGGTTGTTTGGTGTTGGTTTTGCAGTTAGCTTGAAATTTTGAGGAATCGTTCAATGGGTCAAAAGAATCAAACTTTTGTGGGAGGAGTTGGGGATACAGAGCCCGGAGATTTAATGTAAAGAAACTTGGGCTTTATTTGTTTGCACTGAAAAGAAGTAATTTATTAGGAGGGGGAGATGGAATATCCAGACAATTCATAGAAGAAAATTGATCGCAAAAACCATAGAGTAAAGTAAAATGGTCTGTGGGATTCTCTGCCTTTCTAGACTATTCTCGTAGCTTAAGTTGTTTTTTTTACTTCTGATACTTGAAGGACACAACTGTGAGCTGGTACGAAGAATATCCGGCATAAAAAATTTATTAAAATAATTTTTACAAAATCAGTGAATATTTCCACACTTCGCTAATAGTTACTTGAAGGTCTACTTTGTAGGCTGTTGTATGCATGACTAGATATCTGTATTGGAGACGGTACAGTATACATTGTTGTGCCACTAATTGGGGGAATTACTTGCGGTATAGTTGTCGTTGGAAGAATTTTAGCTTTGAAGTGCCTTTTAAGGTCACTAAATGTAGGATATGTACCGAACTTCAACTTTTTAGGAGAAACGTTGCTTGGCAAAATTGGAACAACTGAATGCAGGACGCTAAGCGATGGCAGGGAGTTGGGTGGAGGACTTGAGTGACCCGGAGAATAGTATAATGGTTCTGGAGCTGGAGGAAATGCGACCCTGTAGCTCTCAGGTGTGATAGACATGTTTCTAGAATATCGGTATGACGGCATTGTTTTACTAGATTCTGCAGAAATCACAGGAGAACTGGATGCATTAGGATCTCTATGGTAAGTAGCTACGTTTTGTCTTGAAGGATACAGACGAACTGGGGCCAAAGGCATCACTGGATAATTCGGCGGATTGCTCATAAAAACTGAACTGAAACCTGAAAAAAAAATTAAACTAATAAATGATCCTACAACTCATATCGATGTACGATGGTACTGTAATTTGATATTTCGAGTGAAAGTATTAGAGTTCTTTAAACAATCATTTCTGTAATTCCAAATGTACTTAATTAAGTTATACGCGATGGAACAATTTGAAAAATGTGGTCGTCAGAGGTGATCTTCATACCACGGCATATAAAACAAAGTCTTTGAAAGATCCATAGCGCATACATTCTCTCATAAATGGATTTAACAAGTCCCAGACTCAGACTGCGGGACAGAACCAAATAAACATAACTACTGGTACGTTTTAACAAAAAACACGTGTCAACACGCATTCTAGACGAAATACGAAAAAAAGGAAGAGCGCAGGAAGAACTGAAAAGAGAAGAGAGAAGAACAAATGGAGAGGGAGATACGGAAAGCAAGATAGCGAGAGGGGGCTCAAAAATCACACAATACATATCAACAAGGTGGAATGTATTGGTATTGGATCAAAAAGAAAATTTGTAGTAAAATTTAAAGGGCTTCAACGTGTACATTTTCACAAGATCATCAAAGTTTTATTTCTTCCCCAACAGTAAAAATATAGCACTTCTACCTTATCCATCGTCTGGTTTGTTCTTTAGATTTTGAGAATTTGACTAAGCTATCAGAATTCGCCGACTTATAAAACAGTGATTTCTCTAAAAGACAGGATTTTTTTGTTCAAAGAAATATCAGAGATTTTAATATAGATTTTGTCAAGCCATTTCTTGAATGTTGGGGGGCCGAACAAGGAACGATTTCTTAGGCTAATTTTTGGAGGATTGAGGATTGGGCAAGTCGATGGCTGGTTAATTTCAACACTAAATAGAAAAAGACCTCAAAATTTGAACTTCATAGACTCATTCATAAATCATTGCGTTGGAAGCCAAAGCTTCTTCATTGGCTTAGAAAATGTCTGAGTGTGGGGACGAGATTCGTAAAACTTGACAGGCCATAGACTGTGTTCTTATGCCTTATTTAGAGTATCCTTCTTTCCTTTCAGTCTAGCAGCTATTTACTTCAATTACCTTAATTTTTACTTAGGAGCGAAAACCCATCCAAGGATGGAGTCAGCTTCGTCGTTAACAATAGTAATAGTGAAGTTTTGAGGGTGAAAACATCACATGAGTTTCAAAAACATTTCGAAGATTTTTAATGAAACATTTACTTCAGTCTATGTAACATTGGCAAAATCAATATCTCTACAGATATCCAAGATATCCTGTTCACAACCAGACTTCCGATTTAATCTTAAGCCACCATCTATAAGTAATTAGCTTTTGATCTATCCAGTGCTGCAACAAGTACACCAAATTTTTACTTAAGTATCAAGTATTATGTACTCATTGTTTTTTTACTTAAATATCAAGTAATAAGTACTTTCCAAATTCTTACTTAAATATCAAATATCAAGTACTTGCCAAAATTGTACTTAAGTATTACTTCAAGTACTACTTCAAGTATTTATATATATATATATATATATATATATATATATATATATATATATATATATATATATATATATATATATATATATATATATATATATATATATATATATATATATATATATATATATATATATATATATATATATATATATATATATATATATATATATATATATATATATATAAGTAGATAATAAAGTAGATAGTCTTTTTACATAAATTATCACTGGAAGACCGAATCCGAGAAGGCACATCTATTAAACCAAATCGAGGAATTATTTTTCTGTTTTGGTGCCATCTAGGAAGCCGGAGGAGGAATTTGCAATATCTGAAATAAGCCGCACGTAGAGTATGAGGATTTTTCTTACGAAACCGATGAGCTATGCCTGATAAAAACAAAAGCACAGGGGCGCAATAAGCGTTATAAATCATGCACAAACCGTTGCGGTTGTAACGGCTTTTGTTTGGGGATATTTTCCGAAAGCGACGCGTAGGTTTTTCACGGCTTGATTCACTAGGGATGAAAAGGTAGTGGAAAGGCTGAACCAAAACACAGACCAAGCCAACTAACTAAAGAAGAACATGGCAGAATTGCAGTACCAGCAACGAATGGAGCGACCACACAAGGACTATTAAAACAAATACACTCGCATTTAGACGCATTAACTGACGGTCCAATCTTAGATAGTTCATTGGTTAATATAGTAAAATTGTAAAGAAATCCATGGCGAGTCCGGGCAACAAGAAGAACGTCGTCTGCATATGCAACAGAAGACAAACCCATATTACCGTAAGAAACAGAACTTTTAAGGGGACGCAGGAACGATGCAAGCACACATTTAAATACACTAGAAGACACTACGGTAGAAGTTGCAACCTATCTATTTCTAGCCGCAGTTTTCACACCATGAAGTGGCAAAAACCATGAGACTAAGTCGAAAATCTTCTGAGAAAAAAGGAATAAAATAAGAGATAAGAGCTCATATGGCATGAGCTCTAGCAAAATTATAAGAATCAATAGATTAATTTGAAAGAAAGATCAGAGGCTTAATGCTGGTCGGCATTTAAAATAAGAGCTCTGAGACACAAGGTCCTTTTAAATATCAAAATTCATTAAGATCCAATCACCCACTCGCAAGTTAAAAATACCTCATTTTTCTATTTTTTTTTTCTCTCCCTTCAGTCCCCCTTCCCAGATGGTTGAATCGGGGAAATCAATTTTATCAAGTTAATTTGTGCAGATCCCTGACACGCCTACCAATTTTATTGTCCTAGCACGTCCAGAAGTACCGAACTGGCGAAAGCACTGGATCCCCAAAGAGAGTGGATCCAGTCCGGTTTCGTCAATCACGTATATACCACATTTGCTTATTCTAACCATCAAGTTTCATCCCGATCTCTCCACTCTAAGCGTTTTCCAAGACTTCCGGTTTCCCCCTCCAACTCTCCCCCAATGTCACCAGAACTGGTCGGGGTTTAAAATAAGAGATCTGAGACATCAGTTCCTTCTTAACATCAAATTTAAAAATACCTCACGAGCGGTCACCTGCTCTTAAGTTAAAAATGCTTCAATTTTTAATGTTTCCGAATTAACACCCCCTCCACCTCCCCCAAAGAGAGCAAATCCATTTCGGTTATGTCAATCACGTATCTAGGACTTGTGCTTATTCTTCCCACCAATTTTCATCCTGATCACTCCACTCTAAGCGTTTTCCAAGATTTCCGCCCCCCAAATCCCCCCAATGACACTGGATCCATTCGGGATTTAAAACATGAGATCTGAGTAATGAGGTCCTTCTAATATGAAATTTCATCTGATGAAATTCAAGATCCGATCACTCCTTCGTAAGTTAAAAATATCTAATTTTTTCTAATTTTTCAGAATTAACCCTCCCCCCAACTCCCCAAAAGAGATTGAATTCGTTCTTTTTATGTCAATCACGTATCTAGGACTTATTCTTATTTTGTCCACTAAGTTTCATCCCGATCCGTCCACTCTAAGCATTTTCCAAGATTTTAGGTTTCCCCCTCCAATGTCACCTGATCCGGTCGGAATTTAAAGTAAGAGTTCTGAGACATGATATCCATCTAAATATCAAATTTAATGAAGATCTGATGTAATTTTTCCAAATTAACCCTCCTCCCATCCCCCCCAGATGGTCGAATCGGGGAAACAACTATTTCAAATTTAATCTGGTCTGGTCCCTGATACGCCTGCCAAATCAGTATAGCAAGACCGGAACTGACAGATTGACAGAACTACAGAATTTGCGATCACTGTATGTCACTTGGTAAATACCAAGTGCCACACAAAATAAATTTTCTCTGGGGACGGAATATTTGGGTGAAGGTTGGCTTCAGTATGACTTATTTTGGAAAAGGGTTATTTCCAGGCTTTGAGCAAGCCATGGGTGGAAGTAGTTATGAGCCCTACTAAACCGAAGGAAAACTCGGCTTAAAACTTGAAACCCCCTCCCCATCACCCTATTTTAGATATGGCTTGTGATATCAGAGCTCGATATGAGCCCTGATCCTAGTCATCTTTAATCTAGCTTTCATTTGGATCCGTTGCTCCATTCGCAAGTTATACAAAATTAAACCAAAAGCTTGACTTTTTTTCAGCACTTAAACCCTCTCTCCCTCGTTCTATTTGAGCTATGGTTTTCCTGTCAAAACTTGATGCCTGTCACGGTCTTAGGTACCTTTGGCTCAATATTCACTGAGATCCATCAATCTCTCGCAAGCTACACTGAATTAAGTGAAAAACTCAACTTTTAATTAAGCTTGGGTCTCCATCCCAGAACTCAATGCATATCATACTCTTAGGCATCTTTATTCAATTTTTATCGAAATTCATCTCCATATGCAAGTTACAGTGAATTAAATGAAAAACTCGAATGTTTTTTAACACTTAAAGCCCCATCGCCCTAATTAAGCTCAATTTTAATCCAAATAGTTCAATTTCAATACAAATCAGCTATACTCGATTGCACAGACGGGCGGACAAATACAAATCAGCTATACTCGATTGCACAGACGGGCGGACAGACAGACAGACAGACAGACAGATCTCAAAAACCTATCTTAGTGGATATTTTCCACTGTCCAAATAGGTGATGATACCTGCATGATGATATGCCATTGTTTTCCTTGTTTTCCGATCCAATTAGCCAACATGACTACCTAAGACGTTTTAAAATCCGTCCGTCCGTCTGTCTGTCTGTCCGTCCGTCTGTGTAATCACGTATAGGGGGAGAAACGTTGGTTGGATTTGGATGAAAATTTTTATGGCCATATTTGGTGCCAAGGATCATGAGACACATCAATTTGAAAGATGAAGACCCTAGCTCAAATAAAAGAGGGGGGAGGGGGCTTTACCTGCTAAAAACAGTTTTTCATTTAATTCAGAGGAACTTGCGAATGGATTGATGGATCTGAATAAAAATTGAACTAAAGAGGCCTAAGACCATGACACACATCAAGTTTTGAGATAATGACCCTAGCTTAAATATAACAAGGGGGAATGGGTTTTAATTCCTGAAAAATTTAATTTTTTGTTTAATTTAGTATAACTTGCAAATGGAGTAACGGATCCGAATCTAAATTAGACCAAAGATGCCTAAGATCAGGGCTCATATTAAGTTCCGGTATCACAAACCCTATCTCAAATAGGGCGAGAGGGAGGGGGTTTCAAGTCTTAAGAAAGTTGAGTTTTCCTTTAATTTAGTAGGGCCTATAACTTATAAATGGAGTGACAAATCTGAAGTCAGATTCGTCTGAATACCTGAATTTGCTGAAACGAATTTGACAAAATACCACTGCATTGGATCCTGCTAGAATTACCTAGACTTGTTTATTGCAGACAACATTTAGATGGGCAAAGATTCATAGCTTCAGTAGTTTTACCAATAATATGGTCCTGAAGATGATGAAATGGTAGAAATCTGGTTCAGTTGACGAGATGACAAAACTTAAACACTAATGTTTTAGAAATATAAGACCAAATGGACTATAGTATGCAACATTTAGCACAAAACAAGGGATTTTAGCTCACTTTCGACCAGTGAACTACGAAATAATTTCAGTTTTCTTTGTTATATAAATTTTAAACAAAAATTAAACCAAGTGTTAATAATACTATAATTTTTTTTGTCAAGAACAAATACCTTATTTCACATCCAAAAATAGGCCATGGAGGTATATCTGAGTTTACTCTAAATCTAAAGGGTGATGTTTTCTTGTACATTGCCAAAGCACAGACACACAAAAGCTATATCTGAGTTTGCTCTAAATCTAAAGGTGATGTTTTCTTGTACATTGCCGAAGCGCACACACAAACTTTTCGTGTCAAAGGTAAAGTATTTGAAAAACAAGTACATTAAAAGTATCTTAAGTAATAAGTATTTCGTAATCTTACTTAAGTATCAAGTAATAAATACACCCTAGAGTTTTTACTTAAGTACAAGTACAAGTAATGGAAAATTTTACTTAAGTAGTACTTGAAGTAAAAGTACTTCAAGTAAGTGACAGCACTGGATCTATCAAGCCTACTCGGGTTATTGCTGTATATAAAAATGGACCACATAATGTTCGTTGCTGAACTTCCCGACCAACCTTTCGGATGTTTCACATTTGAGTTGAAATACAACCAAAGTTTCAATTTTAGTCCATTTACAGTTCCTGGTTGAATAATCAGCTTGCCAATAAAATTAACAATTGCAAGTAGCACTAGCTTAGTATGTAATATTTAAACTGGCTTAACCAGTCTACTTACCTCGAGGTTTGTTTTCAAGAAGGCTTCCAAGTCCAATTAAGGCTGGCCTTTTAGAGCCTGCGTGCGTAAGAAGTTTGTTCTGGATTTTCAATGTTCTAAGAACCAAACTTTGTGGATCTAACTTTTGGTCATGATGTCCCAAGATAGCTCCAATACAAGTAGCAATGGTCATGGTTTTGAGGACCTGAAATACATCATATCATATTATGCATAAGACTAATATCGATTATTCCATTGATTCTCCGTCGATTCCAAATTTTGGACAAAGCTAAATTTAATATACAAGGGAAATAAAAAATAAATAGAAGGATAAAGATCCTTCACAGCCATTAATAGCGCATAGGGCACCAAATTGCCATTTCAACAGTTGGGTGTTTTTCACGGAAAAGGTAGCAAGCCTGTCACCCAACCCTGTGCCAGCTGGAATTAAACACCAGCCCCGTATTACCCCGCAGAGCATCAATCCATTGTACTACCACCAGCTTACAAAATAATTGGAGTAGGCCTACTTTTAATTTCCACACAAAAGGATGATAAAACTAAACTACTGGTAATTTCTTTTATTACAAAAAAATTACAAAAGTCACTCTTACAGAAAGAAATAATCAGAATTTTGGTTCTATTTCTGCTGTAACGTTAATTTTGCTGCTAATATTATTGTATTCTTATCTGAAAGTAGAACCAAGGGAAAATCCTAGAGACACATATAAAAGGGGCTAATTTGAAAAATAATGCAATTTTTCTATAAAAAAAAAAGTGTCGCACTTTGTCCGTCTTGTACAATTTATTTGATTTTATTTACATTTTAGTGTACTACAGAATGGGCTGCAGACCCTACTTGGTGATCCACATTTGCTGCTCTGCCAGCTTTCCTAAAAATAATTTGACGGGGTATAATTTCAGAATGGACATGACAAATTAAATTTGGCGGGCTATAACTTCGAATGGACCTGATGAATTAAATAAATATAATAGAAAACTGACAGTCCAAAGACACACAAAAATTTAAAAAAGTATTTGAAACCATCAGAAAAAGTTCACCAGTTGGTATTAGCGGTCAGATACTCTTCATACACTTGCAGAGACTAGATGGTCCAATTTTCCAATAGAAATACTAAAACAAAGGCATTTTTCCGTGAAAATATTCTCCCCCCTCCAAAAAATAATGATTCTGGATTGTATGTCTTTGGTATTTAAACAGCAGCCTTTTATTTATTACTCAAGATGGATTCAAGTACATTAAATACTACTTAACCTTTTTTATAGATTTTCAGTGTACTACATTGATTTAAAGAAAAGAAAATATTCATATTCCTGATAATTGGTCCCATCTATTGCCTTCGTTGTATCTGGTTCACTTGCCAGCTGTTGTTTTTGTACTACAGGCCTGTATTTGCCTTCCAAATTGCTACTGACAATTTTCTTTTAGTTTGCAGACAGAATTATTAACTAAATATAAATTATATTAATTACACATATTGCCTAAGCAATCATTTTCCGAACGGGACCTTTAACTGTTAATACAAAACAAGCACAGAATGCAAAAAAGAACTTTGAGCAAAAACGTTTACAGAAAATTTGCAATTTATCATTTGCTCTTCGATTTTGTTAATTTCGGAATCATAATTCGTAGAAAGTTTTCTATCACAACATTTTGGATGTTTATGCTAATGCTGCAAATAAAAAAATAAAAAATGTACAACTGCCCTAGTTATGTTGAAAGTTGGGGTTTATAATTTTGTTACATCTCATTAAAAAAAATCTTATGAAAGAACTTCTATTTTGGCTAGTATGCCAAAAATAGAAAATAAAAGAGCTTTCCACTTATCAAAGGCAGTGCGAACAACGCCATTCTAGGTTCTCAAAACGCAGCTAACCTCTGGTTCCCAATGCTGTGATTTTGCACAAAATCCTGTGACATACGACAGATGACACAAATCGTGCGACAAACGACGCAAAACCATCCGTTTTGCTGCAATGTTGGATGTGTTGAATAATTTCAACACATACGACAAATCGCATGCGTTGTTCTGATTAAAAATAATAATAAATCATAACCAACGTCATGGAAATGATTTGAAAACCTAATTTTGGCTGATTTGAATTCTTCTAGAGTTTGTCGCAGCGACGCAAAAGTCTGCGGTTCTTTGTGAACCTTCATCTGATTCTGTCGTACGTCTGTTCCGCCAGAAAAAAAAATCGTGTCGGGAATGACGCAGCAGTGGGAACCAAGGGTAAGACAACTTATATTAAATCTCTCATTGATATTTTCTACAAATATTTTCTGATGTCTGCCAAAAATATACCAATCTTAGGGACCTTTAACCAATTTTGAAAAAGAAAAAATGTCTTTAGATTTTGCACAGCTACCCAGCTCGCCATCGTCACAAAGGTTAATTCCTTATAGATCCCCTTTCTTACAGTAGCATCACAAGCACATATCTTCTGCAACTAATTCATTTTGACAAATATAAACATTTGTGTAAACGAGATAGGAGCAAGTCTTTTTTTTTTACAGAAATGTGTAAACAAGTCTGTTTTTTACGTGTTAATATTTGCATGAAGGTATAGAATGCTCTTACAAGTACTTCGTAAATCTCTATGACAGCGACGGAATAGGGGACATGTCTAAACAAATCCTTTAACAAAAATAAGTGCAACTTCCAGAAATAGAAATAAATCAAACAAATGCCGAGGGAAAGTGTTAAGAGCTTTTTCATTTGCTATATCTTGAATTATAAAATTTTTAAGAATTCCAAAAAAAAGGCCTAAATTAGGAAATTAATTTTAATTTGGCTTTAATCTACTCAGATCATTGAAATTCCATTTTCAGAATCTAAAGTCAAACGAAAGGGAACCCAACAAAATTAAAAGAAAATAAACAAAATTTATAAAGTTAAGACTGATCTTCTATGTACTTTTTAATGCCTTAGAAACAGAGATGGGGTTTAGATAGCAGCTTGAAAACACCTTCCCGTTTCCCGGAACAAACTTTAGTCCCTGAATTAATTTCTACGAGGTTCATTCTTCTAACACAACTATTTTCTAAGATAGTAAAACAGCCCTCAGCCAAAATTTTACCATTTTTGATCAACAGTTCATTATACCGACCAAACCACAGTGCCAATTTAAGAAAAGCAGCAAAATAACCTATCTTATATATGCATCAGGGATTTGGTCTAGATGTTCCTAAGCTGGAAGCGACTGAAAAAATTCATGAAATATAATTTCTCTAATAAGAATGGAATAGAAGTCCCAATTATGTTTCCTACAAGATTGCCGTTTTATCATATAAAATAGGCTTAATGCTACACTCAAATTGTTAGAACCAAAATGCTGACTGATAGAATCATTTCTATCAGCGATCAAATTTCCTTATGTTGCCTACATTCTCTTCCCTTTCAAAACAATTTATGGGCTAAATAATATTTTATAGTTTACTCACTTTTAAAAGATTTGCCTCCTTCATTGCTACGAAATTGTATTCAGTTCGCGTTTGAGAACTCGGTTGAACGGTAATTGATGCATACTCAAAAATAGCCTAGGCCAAAGACGATGTTGTCCACTATGAAACGAGAAACTAACCCCTTTAGGCCAGATTTGTTTTGATCAGGCTATTGTTGAAATATTCCATTGACCTTTGTGAATGACATTGACCAACGAGCAACACAACGTGTTTATATAATTTTCTGATCTGGGTTTCGTCCTCTTTGACTTTAGGTAAACCTTTCGAAATTTTTTCTTATTATTATTTTTTTACTAAACTCGGAAATCATGTATTTCAGTGGCACGAAAAAGGACCAGCCAAAGTATTCCTCGTATTTTCAGCTTATGCCCAAATTTTTATAGCTACAGGCGAGCTTAATCGCCCTTTTTTTAAATTATTAATTAAATAATATTTACAGAAGATAAAACAAAAGGAAAATCGATTTCCCAGACATGTTAGAGGAATCTCTATTCACTTCCCTTACCGACAACGAATAAAAAAGAGTAAATAAACATTTTCGTGAAACAAAGTATTATCACAGGCACAGTCAACGCTGTGTTTCGCCCTAGATAAAGGTGTACAATCACTGGTTACATTTAAAAGCTGGTTTTCACTCACTTTGAAGGAAGCAAGACAAGTCAATCGAAGCCAAAGGGACAAAATACGGTGTAGGGACAGATAAAAGGATGGTGTTTCTGTAAACCAATAATAATAAAAAGAAAACTTTTTCAAAGAAAGTCATGGGCGATACTTAAAATCTAGAACAAGTAGACAGTAACTCAAGTTTTTCTACACTGGGTTTTACTTAACCTAAGGATAAATGTTTGGATTCAATAAAAAGAAACACTTTTATCCCTTTTTTGGGCCCAATTTCAGGGGAGGGGGCAGTTTTCTTTGGTATTGGGGCTTTGTTTGCATAAAAAGATCATGGACACATATAGTTAAAGGGCATTTCGCCTAAAGGCATATTTACTGAATCTTTCGACTATTTTCAACTTCAGGCTACCGCAGAAGTTTGTTCGGATGTCTTGGAGGGGGGTCGTATGGAGATAACTATAACGTTTCCAAGAGGGAGCTGGCTGCCGTCCAATTACTTTCAACTTTTAAAAAGGTGTAACGTTTTCAGTTTACAATCCAATAAGCCCCTTTCGAAGTTCCTACGAGTGCTCCATCCAGACTAAATGGTCAAAAATAAACAACAATATTCGTTTCTGGTAAAAATAAGAATCAACTGTAATACGACCGAATTTTCGATACTAAAATTGCTATTTTTTGCGATTGGGAATGAAGCTCAATTCACAATGAGCAAATAACAAATCAATTGCGAAAAAGCGAAAATTTTGAATAATTTGAACTACTTTTTCGCTTTTCGTTCGCTATTTAGTAGGCTATTCCTTTTTTTCGGGGGGGGGGGGGTATGTTTTCAGATAATTTATAAGCTTCAGCGAAAAAAAAACTGAAAATCCATCTCTTACCGTTATCCAACGGCAGACCATAATGCTAAAAAAAAACAAAAAAAAAAACAAAAACTATGGATTTAAGGAATATATTCCAACTATGGAAACAATTAAAAAAAAACCGTACAGATTCTAGTTTACAATCAAATAAGCCCCTTCGAAGTTTCATCGAGCACTTCTTCTCTACTAAGTGGCAAAAAAGAAATCAGCTACAAAGCGACCAGTTCGTCCAGATTGAGCAATAAGCACCAACTGCGTTCTAGGAAAAAAACAGAAATTTCGAGGGGCCACTATTTTCTTGGTTTATGTTAAAAATCCTTTTCTCCTTATATCCGCTCCTTATATCACTTGTGCATCCAAGATGAAAGTGTGAACAAAATGAACGAACTCTTAGAGGTTTTGTGACTTAAGGGGGCTAGAATAGGTTTAAAAATTAATCTTAAGAAGACTAAGTCACTATGGCTAATAATCAGTGATGATGAAAAGGTGACGCTGGGTAACAAAAAAACTGATCAGTTGGACATCTTCACTTACCTTGGTAATATTATTAGTAAAGGCGGTGGGAGCAGTGAAGATGTTAAAAAGTAGAATAGCTAAGGATCAGGGTGTTTTTTCACAGTTAAAAAAATATTGGAAGAATAGAAAGATAAATCTGCAAACCAAAATTAGAATATGGAAACATGCAGTGATGACAGTAGTCAAATATAGCTCTGAAGCATGGGCACTCCGAAAAGTGGATGGAGATTCGCTTGATTTTTTCCTGAGAAATTGCCTATGGATTGTGCTGGGTACCTGGCCGACTGACAGTATTTCAAATAGTTGTGTGCACGAAAAGTATGGTTCAACCCCGCTTTCTAGGGCTATAATGAGAGAAAGATTGAGATGGCTAGAGCACATTCTGCGGATGAAGGATGACAGATTGCCGAAGATTGTCCTTTTCGGCCGACCGTATAGGGCTAAATGGAAAGTAGTTCTTTCGCGCTTGGGGTGAGAGGATTTCATAAAGAAAGATTTGAAGGAAATGAGAACTTCCTTGGAGGGTGTAAAAAGGGAGGCTTGGAATAGGTTGGGATGGAGGAGGAGCGTGTCAGCTTTGTTGGCCTCAGGTGGTTTGGTGCTGCGGTGAGTTGTTAGTAGTAGTAGTAGTATTCATATATTCTTGCTTCTCTTTGATCAGTGGTAACGATATAACGTGGTGTATAGTAAAGAGCCATAACGCTTCAATGTTTGATTTTTCCAGAGGCACTTTTTATGGAAGAGGTGGTGATATAAACTTTCGAGAAGGCTCATTCGACTGAAAATCAGAAATTCTAGTGTCCTTTTAAAGAAGTCAAAAGTGATTGGAGGGCAACTAGCCCCACCCTGCACTCTCTTTTGTCAAATGAATCCGATTAAAAATTGAGATTGCTATTTTGTTAAAAATAGTTAAAAGGTCATAAAACTCTGCTTTTCGGGTTGACAAACCCCCCTATAGCCTGGGGGCAAGGGTTGTAAAACATACAAGTTGCAAATAACTATGCTTCTGGGTTTGACAACTCCCCCCACCCACAGCCTCCAGGACGAGGGCTGTAAGTTATGAAAGTTAATGATTGATAGCATATAAGGTTTTTGTGGAATAGGTGGTCGTTTAAACTTCGTAGGTAGCTCTTTCAATTGGAAATCTTAAGTTATAGTGCTCTTTTTAAGAGCCAAAAGGGATGTTGGAGGGCAACCAGTCAGATTTTTTTTCAAATACATCCAATCAAAATTTTGAGGTAATATCAAAATAGATAGCCATTTTGCTCAAAATAGCCTATAGGTTAATTAACTATGCTCTGAGCGTTGACTCCCTCCTCCCAGCCCCCAGAGCAAGGGCTGTAAGCTATTCAAGTTGTCCATCGTCAACATATAATGTTATAGAACGGATGGTCGTATAAACTTAGAAGGAGGCTCTTTTGATTGGAAATCAAAAGTTTGAGTGCCCTTTTCAAGAGTCAAAAGTGCTCAGAAGTGCTCAGAAGGCAACCTCCCGCTAACTATTGAATTTTTTCTAGACCGAGATGGTGTCTGTACTCTACACATACTTCCTGGTCAAAGTGAGATATTGTCCATGCGGTAGTACTTTTACACCGCCTGCACATACATAGACATAGTCCCATACGGCTGACCTTCGCTCTTAGAGCTAAATTATTCTTTGCACAGTTTCTATAAACACTCATGTCAAAATTTTCCTTTACATAGTGTGTAGGTACCCCATTGCAGACTTTTTGCTATCCTCATTGGGTGTTTGTACACAGCACACCTTCGTACCTGCAAGCACACATTTGGATATCAAGTCGATCCCTCAGATTTAGAAATAACAGTTCAGGTGGGGCCTTGTGCTTCACTAGCTCCAGGTAAATGGGCAGTATTCATTTTGGGATATTGCGCTTCAAATATCTCGCAATAAAAAAAAAAAACTCGATTCGTTAGAGATACTTACTAGCAATGTTATCTCATGGAAACAGAGTTTGTAGTATATTAATACAGTTTAATGCTAATATTAGCATGTTAATGTAGTATATTAATAATTATTTTAATTAACATTATTCTAAATTATATTAATTGTATTAAGCGCAAGTAATGTAATTAATTTGTCCTTATTATTATACCAAAACATGCCAAGAAAGGCCAAACACAGGATGGCACTTTCAAAATTAGCACCAGCTTACGCTCTTATTCTTTAACCATATTCTTTGACCTGTATTTGAAGTTATAACACTTGTCATATTAAGATTTTGTCATATTGTTTCAAGAATGGCTTAGGGAATCGAGGTTAAATTTTTAAGGTATTGAGAGGGCCAGATAACCTCGAATTTTGACAAGGAAGATGGGCAGAGGAAGGAGGCTATAAGATGTTTTGTCTCCGATACTGCTAAATGTTCTACGCTATTAGCTCTTGTGGAACTAAGAATGTGTCTGTGTTTTTTTCCATAAATGCAGGAGATCTGAACTTCCAGATAGCATTGAATTTTCGATGGTCAAATGACTATGCCTCAAGGACTGACAAACCCCCCTTGCCTCCGGGGCAAGGGCTATAAGTTATGCAAGTTGGCCACTATTAATATATAAGGATTTTTGTTGGAAAAGAGGGTCAGGATTGACAACCCTACTAGCCTCCGGGGCATGGATTACAAGTTATGCAAGTGGACCGTTGTTAATATATAAGGATTTTTATTGAAAAAGAAAGTAAGTTTGATTCTGGGTTTCCAAACCGGCCTAAAGTATTGAGGTGTAACTTTAAGTAAATGTTGAGAGGGATGCAGAATACAATCAAAACACACTATGTGCTTGCTGGTTGTGAAAAAGGGAGTATTAGCAATATCTAAAGAACGAGTGGGGGTATTAACTTGAAGGTCTCGAGGCATGTTGAGGAGATGCTGAAGAAAGATTAGTTGCCAATCATCCCCTTCCCCTCCTTTTTTAGGTGGCCCTCTGATCAACACTGAAAGAAATTTTGGAATGGTCATTTTTTTCAATCTAGTCAAAAGCTCTAATAACTATACTTCCAGGGATATAGCCCCTTAGCTCTGGGGCAAGAATCGCAAATTATGCAATTTACCTATTTTCTAGATTTATCATTCAGAATAGAAGAATTTTTCATTCTAGGTGCATCCAAAAAGGCTAAGGGCATTAAGGTGAGACTTTGGAGAATGTAGTTGGGTATGTAACACTAAATCAAAAGGCACTACGTATATCCATTTTATCAAACAGTAGAACGTGAAGTATTTTAACAACGATTGAGGGTATTGAGTTGAAACTTTCAGAGCATATCTAGAGGGATTCTTAAACGTGTTTGCAGGCGCACCAGCCCCTTTTCATGCTCTTTGTAGTTAATCCCCTTCAAAAACATTCGAACACAACTTTTAAATATGCACTTTGCTCAAAATAGTCAAAAGCTCAAGCAACAATGGCTGTGGGATGACATCCCTCCAACAGCTTTTGTGAGGAACACCAAACACAATAAAACACATTGTGTGCGTGCTTAATATCTGAAGGCCGTATAATCAATATCTAAGGCACGGGTGCCTACAGAGGGTGGGGGGGGGGGGAGGAAGCCTTGTCTCCTTGGAATTCGGGCCCGATAAAGTAGAGGAAACCAAAGGAAAGAGTGCAGCGTAGGGAAAACCATGAAAAAATTGTATGCTGGCCTATGGTTGGCTGCCTGCCAATACGTTTTGGTCCTTAATAGGGACAATACGAAATTTAATTGATGATGGAATGACCCCTTTCCAGTTTTCCACAATTTTCTTTTCTATATTACCTGGTTAAAGTAAAGAAATCAAATTCTTCGTAGAAATGAGTGGTAGGCAAATAACAATCCTCATCAATAACAAAAGCATAAGAACAAAAATATTGATAACCATAAATCAACAAATGACTTTTTTATTGCAAATATGTATTTGTTCCGGGTTCGAAGTGAAACATCCTAAGTTATTAGTCCATAAGAAATTTCTTATAATTATTGAAAAAGAAGGAAGAGCACTTAAAAGGAGATAATCCTGATAAAAATACGTCGTCGAATTGAGCAAACCTGGGTATCGTTAGGCCGATATCTCAAGGCACTGTAATAGGAAATGTTAGATTTCATATTTGCCCCTAGAATGGACGCATGGTTTTTTGTGTTTCTGGATTATGTTTTTTTTTTCTTTTACCTGGAGTGACTATATTGACCTAGTTGTTCACTTTGAAGAAGCTTTAAGGTTTTATAGTTAGGATGTATAAAGCCGTCTAATATATCGGTTCTGGTATTCAAAATTAAAACAAAATATCAATATTACCCAGGAATGTTGAACACTTACAGCCTTTCTCAATGACGCACAGCCCTAGAAATTTTATTTGATTTCTTATTTTTAGTTTCGGTGTTATCCAACAACTATTTGAATATATCTTACTTTTCATAATTACAGAGTCTGAGAGCATTAAATATATTTTATTTATTAAATATAGTAAATAAATTAAATATATTAAATATATTGATGTTTGATAACCAAGCTGAAAATGTTGATATTGTTAAATAATGTCAATTCAACACTTGGGCATTGCTAAATAGATCTGAACGTTATGACTTCCTATTTAGTTTTCATAAGTAGACTATTGTTTTGCGTGTTGCTTGTAATTGCTGTACTTCTTTCGTTTTTATATGTTTTTACTTCAACTAACATACTTTTTTCATTTCCTTTCTAGAATTTGTTTTTCCTCTGAGCTCTGAACCAAGACAGAGATCCCAGAAAACCCAGAGCATCGAAATATTGACCTTTTCCCATTTAGTGAAATGTGAAACAAATAAAAAAAAATGTCAACTAAGAGACGAGAGTACCTTTAAAAATTAAACAATATTTGAAATTATTTTGTATACAAGGGGGACTGTACCCTTCGTAACGCCTTGCTCATTAAGCTAAAGTTTTTTGGTGCTTTGAAAAACCTTCTCTTTCCAATTCAATGGTCCTTGTTTTCAGTAATTGTTCTTCAAGAATTTAGAGAAAAAGTCAAGCATCAGAGCAAATAGCACGGAGTAAAGGAGGAGACATCCCCCTCATATAGAGTAATTTCTGTTCCTTGTAGGTTTCAAAGCTTCCCTAAATTCAAAGAATTTAATTTCTAAATCTTTTCCAAATTATGACCAGCCCTAACCAGATATAATGTGGGTATGTGGTATAATATATAATGTGGGTGTAAATTGGTTTGTACATCCCTACTTTTCCGGTTTTTCTACTAAGAATTAAAATGTTGGATTGCAATTTGAATTTTCAACAAAATTTGAATATAAGGTCGAAATTTGCGATGAATAATGCGTTTGTTCTATAAGTCATTATTCATATTTCTGCTTCAGAATTTCGGGTGGACACAGAGGGGTATTATATCATGTGGGTATAAATTCTGAGTAACTTTTCATATTCAATGTGGCTGAAGCCATCCCAACCTTTCAAATAGTATTGTCTGATCAATAAATACTTTATATACATATGCTTTAGTATAACAAATATTATAAATAAATAGAAAAAAGAGAATTATTACTACTTAAGTTTGCTAAATAAATTTCCTGTGGGTATTCCCCCACCAAGAAATTTTCTGGAGGAACTCCTGATTTTTCTTGTCTTTTGCACCTCCGTGCCGGTTGGCCTGAGAATTTAATATTTTATGATAAATAAATAGACATTTAGTGAATTCCTCCCCCTCCCTCTTTCTATATTTATTTGAAGGCTCATGAAGAGTTAGCAGTTTAGATGTTAAAATGAAGTTCTTAGGCATTTGCTCCCCCCTCCGTTGTCTAAACAGCGACCTACTAACCCCTTTCGGATCCGTAGTGTATTCTTTTTTCCCTCTACGCTTCGTACTGTAGATAGTCCTCTTCTTGATTTTGTTTTGAAGTTCCCCCTTTGACATGTATCAGAAGTGACTATTTCACCCCAAGAAAGATATATGGTTCCATATGATGGTGAATTCCCTAGGGTATTTCTAGCGGGAGTTGCACATAAATGTGAATCTGAACACGATTTTTCTGGTTCACCGCGGTAGCTTTTTTCGAATATGTCAAATTCTATTGAAATTTGTCCCTTTTCTGACCTTGTGTGGATCTTCTGTCTATCTGCCATTATTTCATAATTTAGTTAATCATCAAAATACTTCTTCAAATGGTCAACCGTACTTCCGGTAGTATCTCATGATAAACTGTTCCGTATCAATTTGCTGATGATTTTCCAAAGCTAATTAGTCGCATGATATGTTAATTAATACATTTTTTAATATAGTCCAACTAGGCAACACCCATCCACATTTTCGTAATATTTTTATTGCCTATTACTTTTAGGCTAAATAAACCGTAGTTTTGTGATATATTAAATCGTAAAATTTTGTTTTATTCTAACTAGGCGAAGCCCATTTAGATTTTCATAATTTTTTATTGATTCCGTCTTGTTCCCGGAATTCTATATATCATATATATATATATATATTTACAATAGACTACTGTGTGGGGTAAATTAAATCGTCTTTTCGCAAACCGTGGATTCTTTTACTATCAGTGTTACTCATAGGTCCTTTAGCTGCTACCACCAGATATTGGAATGGTAACCATGGCTGCTACCGGATTTTGGCGTGGAAATGATGCCGCACCACTTATTTTAGGGGAAACCTTGCAGGTGCCAAATGTTGCAATGTAATGTATCGTGGTTACCACTACTGTATCGTAAATATAGAGTATATTTGTACCGAATTACGTTATACCCTGCTCCAGAGTATGGTAAATTCATCGAATGATCAAACGGGCCAAACTCTAGGTCAAAGGTACACCCATCCTGGGTCACCCCAATATCACTAGCTATTCCTTTGGAGTATAGACAGGCCCCCTGTTTATATACTAGTGATGGTATTTCTCGCATACTCTTTTCCTACCCTGCCTGGGCTCCTAGAAAAATAATCTCAAACGGCCATGGAAAATAACTTACTGGTATATTTCCAAAGGTCACTTTACAAAAGACATTATATACCAACTCTGGAAAAACGGACTCCCTAAACGAAGTCTCAATGTAGACAAAAAAAAACACCACTTCTGTTCAAAAGTACTTTCTGTAGGGGTGTACCTTAAATTGACCTTTGAAATATAATAATATTACCTTTCAATGGCCCAGAACAGGAGGACCAAAATAGAATTTAGCTTGCAAGCTTACTTATTGTAAAACAGCTACACCTTAGCAACGACACTTTAACTTAACATTGAAAATTGTGCTATAGGCAAATCTAAGCAATTGTAATTCTAGAAACGAAAACAAGTTATTTACCTGGAAAAGATGTTTTGAAAGTTGCGATAATTTTAAATTATCGTTTAACCGAAATATGACAGCATACCCTGGAGAAGTATATTCTCAAAATGTACGTGTATTATATCATCTTGCAAATGAAAATGCAAATTTTGTCAAAAATTGCATCTGATCTTAAAATTGTGTCAATTTTATGACTACTGTTTTGATATGATCACCCTTGGTGAAAAAAAAAAATACACATTACTGCTTCCTGTGCAAAAAGGAGATTTTCCTTCTTGTTCAAGACGCAGGACTATAATTCTCGATCATGGTGTTTTTGACCATGGTAATTCCAGTTGCGAGGTTTTCATTTCGATCCGACATCATTTTCGGGGTTTCGGGTTCTTATTGAAATCCCAGTAAATTGGTTTTTGTGAAACATTTTTGTTATTAAGATTAGCCAAAATAACAGTTACCATTCCTGATTCATCTGCCCTTATTTGCCAATTTCCGTGGAAACCAAACACCATTTGAGATACATGTATTCAGTGTGTTTTGATGCAAGACATTCAAAATACGATGCTAATGATTTTGATAGTTAAAGTATAATTATCAAGGATTACCCTTTAGAGAATATCTAAATTATCATGCATCGAAAGAGGTACAGCATGTCTACACGCGTGAAAGTAGGGTAGATACGAATGTAAAAGGGGTCATAGGCATATGTCCTTGTTTTGGCCATTTTATTATTCATGCAAAAATGTTTGTCTGACCCTGATTTCCTATACTTTACCACAGGATGTCAACCTTTTGTAAAATGTACTTAACATTTTCGGTGACGTGAATAGAGGGGACTTGGTATTCACCATCCCCCATTTTTTCTTGGGGGCAGTATTATGAATAAAAATGCCTTTTTTGGTATTTAAATAAAAGAATCGAACAGAATAGCAAATTTGCTCCCTCCATTGATTTTGATAAACATATTTAACCCCCACCCAAAATTTTTGTAAAATACCCCCTCTGTATTTTATATTTATTTTACAATTCAATATTGCAGTGTTTTTGGAGGTGTATATTGCAGCATTGGCCTACGAACCTTTCAAGGTTATAATTTATTGTTTTATTATCATTATTTACTGAGGGCAGCTATTGGTAGTATAACCAAGTAAACAGTTTTGGTAGAGGGGCCCTTCTTTGTCAACAGTAAAAATAACAGTTTTGGGTTTTGTTTTGAAAGATGCGTTTCCTTGACCCTGTAATTCCCCATTATTGAGTCACAGAAAATTGGAATTTGGCCGAAAAAATTATTATAATTTGGTAATATGATAATTATAAACTTTTAGTAATATGAATTATTAAATAATATGATAAAATTTCATAATCATTTGGTGCATTCACAATTTGTTTTTACAGATTATTACAATTTGTCTTGTCGAACGAAATGAACATATCGAAAGATTAGCAGCTTTTAATTCAGTCATTTTTTTGGGATCCATTTATTTCTCGCAAAGTTACTAATTATCACACTTTTGGAAAAGGCATATCTTTTAACCTTGTATCAGCTTAAGTCATAACGTTATCACAAATCACACCGTTGCTTAGATGAATGACAAACATTTGAAAATATGTATATTTTCATTAAATGAAAAGTTAGACTTAAGAACCATCAACAAGGAATTGAGAGAGCAGAACCCTCACTCATAATTTATAATAATAGTAGTAGTAACAATAACACTCTCCCTCATAATTATCGTAATTTTGGCTCGTCTTGAATTTTAACATCACTCCATGCTTTCGCGTGATGCCTGTTCTTTATTACTTAGTTTGGGATAAGGAGTATAAATATTCACTCTTAGCATATTTTTAATTCATAGTTTGAAAGTATCTTCAGAAACCAATGACCTACTTCTGTCTACTATTTCCCCAATATACTGCCAATTTTATGTTTTTTGGCAAATACATGACGTAAATAGGAAGTATTCTATAACCAGTTCTTTCATAATTTGAGCCTTGGAAATTTCTGGTTTTTTCAGCAAAAACGTGTTCCACTAGCATTTGGAGTATTATTATCATTAGTAGGACAGAAAGTTAAATACTTATAGAAAACAAAAATCTGATCTGGCGAGTTAGAAGGAATAATGAATACGTACTACTACCAAGGATGCAACTTAAACCGACAGTGGGCATCGTGAGCTCCCTCCCCCCTTCATGCTAAATTTTCTTGTATTTAGGCACTCTTATTCAAATTGTCAAATAAAATATCTTGTTTTTTCTGTTATTCCCCCCTCCACCTTGGAAAAATCCTGCCTCTGTGCTTGACTAAGACGAATATTTTGGCCCTAATTCGTGTTGTTTCTCAAGCCCTGTAAAAGAAGAGGATAGTAGAAAAGCTTCCAAACAAATAAAGGTACTCAACTCAATTTTCTCTCCCTTTACCTCTCCCTTATGCTCTCTCTCTTTCTTTCTCTCTCTCCCTCTCCCCCCCTCTCTCTCTTCCCTTTCCTCAAAAAGCGCGTCTTCTTTATAACTACAAATTACTTTTACTATGGGCAGGAATGTAAAAAATTTCCTCAAGAGTCGTTATAAGCATAGAGTAACTGCTCAACTAATACTGATAATACAAATAAGTACATACATATTTCCTCGTTGAGATGCTACTAGACTCATCGTAAAAAAATAATAATCCAAAAGTTGTACATTAGTACTCTGCACGTCTCAAACAATTATCAAAAAATAAATCAAATACTATTTTAAAAGTTATCATGGTCAAAAAGGCAATTGCAACCGGAAAAGGACGAACCAGAGCTCACAGGAACAAAAAATTAAAAAAAAAAACACGTTTAAAAAGGGAGTAAATGAAAAAATTTTCAATTTCTAGCTAATTCAGAAATGGTAACTATTATCTAATTAGTGTTAATAGTTGAAATGTTGTTTTGAAAACAGATTTAAGGGAATTTTGAAAACAGTCTGACACCCAAGGGTGCATCCAGGATTTTTTTGGAGGGGGCACAAACCCTGTATCACCTTTGATGTGTCTTTGCTGAAAAACTGAAAAAAATGGCTTTAGATTGAACAAAAAATACACCATTGGAAACAACATGGCCGAAAAAACTACAAAGGAAACTTACAGCCCCCTGGCTTGAACAACACGGGAAATTACTGTTTTTGCATGGGTAGTACTGGTAACACTACTTTCTTAAGAAATAAATCATGACCGATATAAAAAATTTCACGACTATCGGGCCAAAATACTCATTATAGTTAGGCACATTATTCATTAAACAAGTTCCCAATCCCTGGGATCTGGAGTCTCTTTACCCGCTCTTTACGCTAAAGTTTGACTCTTTGTCTCAATTCTACTTTATAAAACAGTATATAGCTTTAGCGTAAAGAGCGGGACGTAGAGGAGGGAACAGCCCCTGTTATACACGTAGTAATCTCTGTTCGTTTTAGGTTTTAATGTCGCTCCTTACTTTCAGTTGAAAAACTTGTTTTTTTTTTATTCAATTTCTGAACGTTTTTGAATCAATGCATGTTTGATTTTGGCTCTCCGCAAATGAATAATTAAAAGGAAATTGGCGTATTAATTTTATTTTTTTTTGCTAAATGGCTTTCTCTTAGTTTTGATCAGACGATTTTGAGAAAAAGGGTGGGGGAGGAGGCCTAGTTGATCTCCAATTTTTCGGTTACTTAAAAAGGCAACTAGAATTTTAAATTTTAACGAAGGTTTTTATTAGTAAAAATATACATAACTTACAAATTAACTTACGTAACGAACTTCTATATTCGTATATTTTTATTATGTATATGAGGGGGTATTCCCCATCGTTAATACCTCGCTCTTTACACTAAAGCTTTAATTTTCTCCCAAGTCTTTAAGATTGACCCCTGAATCACAAAGGCTGTAGAATAAATAGTTGAAATTCCTAAAAATACTTTAACGTAAAGAGCAAGGCATTTAGGAAAAGATGAACCCCTCATATGCGTAATAATCTCTGTTTGTTTAAGTTTTAATACTGGTCCTTACTTTCAGTGGATAAAAGCTTTTTCATATTTATTTTTTTATTGTTTTTTTTTAAATAATGTGTTCCTTCATGGAATTTCTCTTCTCCCACGACAAATTCCTCCAAGGAAAGATCCTCCTACGTAGCCCCCTCCCCTCAACCTTCCCTCCCCAACCACAAAATCCCCCTGAAACGGTCTGTACACTTCCAAATAACCATTGCTTTATGTAAACGCTGGCCAAAGTTTGTAACTTGCAGCCCCTCCCCCAGGGACTTTGAGGTAGTAAGTCAGCCCCAAAGACATAGTTATTATGTTTTTCGACTATGCTGAACAAAATGACTATCTCAAAATTTTGATCCGTTGACTTTGGGAGAAAAATGACCGTGGGAGGAGACCTAGCTGCCCTCCAATTTTTTTGGTCACTTAAAAGGGCACTAGAAATTCAAATTTCTGTTAGAATGAGCCCTCCCGTGACATTCTAGTACAACTTGATCGATAAGATCAACCCTGGGGAAAAAGTTCTAGTGCCTAGTTCTAGTTCTAAAAGTTCTAGTGCCCTTTTTTAAGGGACTAAAAAAATTGTAGGGCACCTAGGCCCCCTCCCATTTTGTTCAAAACAGTCAAAAACATAATAACTATGTCTTTGGGGCTGACTTACTCCCCCAGAGTCCCCAGAGGAGGGGCTGCAAGTTACAAACTTTGACCAGCGTTTCCATATAGTAATAATTATTTGGAAGTTTACAGACCTTTTCAAGATGATATTTTGGTTGGGGGGATTGAGGGGAGGGGGCCACGTGGGAGGATCTTCCCTTGGAGGAATTTTTCATGGGAGAAGAGAAATTCTATGAAGGGGGCGCAGAATCTTCTAGCATTATTAAAAAAAATGAAAAAATAAATATGAAAAGTTTTTTCAACTGAAAGTAAGGACCAGCATTAAAATTTAAAACGAACAGAGATTATTGCGTATATGGGGGGTACATCTCTTCCTAAATACCTCGCTCTTAACGCCAAAGTATTTTTAGTAATTATAACTATTTATTCTACAGCCTTTGTGATTCAGGGGTCAATCTTAAAGAATCAGGACAAAATTAAGGCTTTAGTGTAAAGAGCGAGGTATTAGCGAGGGAGCAAACCCCCTCATATACATAAGAAAAATATATGAATATAGAAGTTCGTTACGTAAGTTGATTTGTAAGCTATGTATATTTTTTACTAATAAAAACGTTCGTTAAAAATTAAAAATTCTAGTTACCCTTTTAAGCAACTGAAAAATTGGAGGGCAACTTGGCCTCCCCCCCCTTTTTTTCAAAATTGTCTGATCAAAACTAAGAGAAAGCCATTTACCAAAAACAATTGATACGCAAATTTCGTTTTAATTATTCATTTACGGGGAGCCAAAATAAAAACATGCATTAATGCAAAAACGTACAGAAATTAAATTAAAAAAAAACAATTTTTTTAAAAACTGAAAGTAAGGAGTGACATTAAAACTTAAAACGAACAGAAATTACTCCGTGAATGAAAGGGGCTGTTCCTCCCTCAACGTCCCGCTATTTACGCTTTCATACACGGAGTAATCACGGCTGCGTGTTTATTTGTTGTTTTTTTCCCAGGGGTGATCGTATCGACCCAGTGGTCCTAGGATGTCGCGAGAGGGCTCATTGTAATGGAAATGAAAAGTTCTAGTGCCCTTTTTATGTGACCAAAAAAATTGGAGGGCACCTAAGCCCCCTCCCACGCTCATTTTTTCCCAAAGACAACGGATCAAAATTTTGAGATAGCCATTTTCTTCAACATAGTCGAAAAACACAATAAGATGTCTTTGGGGACGACTTACTCCCCCATAATTCCCGGGGGAGGGGCTGAAAGTTACAAACTTTGACCAGGGTTTACATTCAGTAATGGTTATTGGGAAACGTACAGACATTTTCAGGTTTTCTTTTTGGTTGAGAGGGGGGGGTTGAAGGAGGGAGCTATGTTGAAGGATCTTTACTTGGAGGAATTTGTCATGGGGGAAAATAAATTCCACGAAAGGGGCGCGGGATATTCTAGCATTATTAAAAAAAAAACACTGGAGAAATAATAATGAAAAAGTTTTTCAACTGAAAGTAAGGAGCAGGATTAAAAGTTGAAACGAACTGAAATTATTACGCATATAAGGGTTTCATCTCCTCCTAAATACATTGCTCTTTCCGCTAAAGTACTTTTAGTAATTTCAACTATTTATTCCACGGCCTTTGTGATTCTGGGGTCATGCTTAAGGAACCGGGACAAAATTTAAGCTTTAGTGTAAAGAGCGAGGAATTGACGAGGGGGCAAACCCCTTCATATATGTAATAAAAATAAACAAATATAGAAGTTCGTTACGTAAGTTAATTTGTAATTTACGTATATTTATTACTAACCAAAACGTTCGTAAAAAAACAACTAAAAAGTTCTAGCTGAATTTATAAGTTGCCAAAAATTGAAGGGCAACTATGCCTGCTCCCCCACCCCTTTTTTATAGAAATCATTGGAACAAAAATATGAGAAAGCCATTTAGACAAAAAAAAATATGCAAATTTCTTTTTTAGGTATTCATGTGTGGTGAGCCAAAATCAAAAGATGCATTAATTTAAAAATGTTCAGAAATTAAATACAAAAAAACAAGTTTTTTTAGCTGCAAGTAAGGAGTGACATTAAAACTTGAAACAAAAAAAATTATTCCGTATATGAAAGGGGTTGTCCCCTCCTCAACGCTTCGCTCTTTACGCTAAAGTTTTTTTTATTGTTTAAAAAGTAGAGTTGTGAGAAATAGTCAAACTTTAGCGTAAAGAGCGGGACGTTTTATATACGGAATAATTTCTGTTCGTTTTAAGTTTTAATGTCGCTCCTTACTTGCAGCTAAAAAACTTGGTTTTTTTATATTTATTTTTCTATAAAATCCATAGTACGGGTCGCTACTTGTATGTTAGGGAAAGTTTTTCAACAATTTTTAATCCTGACACAAACAGTATCTTTTAATTTAATGTTATTGCTTCTGAAGTTGACCTGAAAAATCAAGCTTAACTGATATTGCTTGTATGCTCTTTTGAAAACCTGTATGCATATAGTTTTTTCGTTTAACTAAAACTCCTCCTAAGCATTCCCTAAGAGTTTCACCTAAATAACCCTTACCGTCATTAGTTACAGTAACTGTAGGGTTAGTATGCGCTTAATGCATTCTGACTAGCTCAAAATCCCCCACAATTTACCCTTAAAGTTCAAACTTTATGATATAAGTTATTCTTAAGACATTGCTTTGTCACCTTTTTGAAAGTCCACATGCTCAAAGTTTGTTTTAATTTAGTTCAACACCCTTCTAAATATTCCTTGATAGCTTCACCTTAATACTCTTAGGTTGTGCAGTAGAAATAGGTTAAGCAGCATTAGTAGCAGTATGCCCATAGCACCTTTGGTTTCTCCAACACCCCCTTCAACACACAGATACACTGGAAATTTCAGCTTAATACTATCAACCGCTCCTGAAGCATTTCTATTGCATCTGCTTGACAACCAGTGTCGGCATAGTGGGTTTCGATTTAGTTCGACACAGTTTCTATATATCCCAAATGTTTCTCCTTAATATCTGTAGTTTTAATAGCAGTAGTAGTAGCAGTAGCAGTAGAATTAATCGTAGTAACTTAAGCCTTAGTGGCAGTAGCAATACTAGAAGTAGCAATAATAGCGAAAGTAGTAGCATGAGGAGAATCAGTAGCATTAGGGATGCGACTATTTTCTTTTGTTTAGTTCAAAATCCCTCACAACTAGCCCTATTAGTTTCAACTTCACTCGCAAAACTGTTCCTAAGATATTGTTACACCCTTTTGACAACCAGTGTACAGACCCGGGTATTGTGATTCAGTTCACCTTACCTCTTCAAAATCCCATGAAAAGTTCATCTTCATACCCTTAGGCATAGTTGTAATAATAGTCACAGTAGTAGCATTGATATTAGTAGTAATAGTATTGAATAGCTGTAGTAGCCTATTACTAGCAGCAGTAGTATTAATATTTTGCCTTTTGGTCAGTAGAACATTCCTCTCAGCTAGTCCTGAAAGTTTCAACTTAATACAATTAGCCAGTACCCTGACATTGCTGATATCTCCGTTCGATAACCTGAATGTTCATATATTTCTTGAAATATATTCTTAAAATTTCGATCGGATATGTTTTGGGGAATGGAAGCCTTGGGGAGGGGGCTGATTGCCCTCCATTAATTTCTTCTCCTAAAAAGGGCACTAAAACTTCCAACTTCCATTCAAATGAGCTTCATCTAATCCAAAGATTATGCGACCACCCGTTCTATAAAAGCCTTGTATGCCCCGAGGCATAAGTTAAAACCCTTGCCCAGGGACTATGGGATTGTGTCCACCCTAAAAACATTGCTATATGATTTTTGGACTAGTGGTAACAAAATGCTATATCACAATTTCAATTGAATGCTTTTCGGGAAAAGAGGATGTCAGGGAAGGAGGGGGACTAGCTGCTCTTCATCATGTTTGACTCTTAAAGGGGAAGTGGAACTATACATTTCCAATGAAATGAACCTCTTATAAAGTTCACACGACCACCCCTTCCATAGAAACCTTATGTACTCCTGGGGCATAACTTACAGCCCTTACCCCCAGACTCTGGGGTATTTTATCAACCCCAAATGCCTTATCATGATCTTTGGACTATTTTGAACAAACAGCTATCTCAAAATTTCTGTCGGATGCATTTGTGAAAAATACGATATTGGGGGGGGCAGTTGCCCTCCGATAACTTTGACTTATTAAAAAGGCCCTAGAACTTCTACTTTTCAATCAAATAAGCCTATTCCAGAGTTTTCACAACCAGTCTTTCCATAATAGCCTTATGTGCCCTCGGGGCATAACTTACAAGCCTTGCACTGAGGGGTGTGGGGGGTTGTCATCCTCAAAGACATAATTTTCAGACCTTTCAACTACGCTGAACGAAATGGCTATTTCAAAGTTTTGATTAGATGTGTTTTGGGAATTGATGGAGTCTTTTCCGAAGTTGCTACAATTATAAATGCCCATCTACAAATTTCTATCATATGTGTTTTGAAAAAATATGAGTGGGGGGGGGGGTATCCATTCCAATCTGAATCTTAAAAAAAAACAATAGAACTTCTGATTACCAGTCCAATGAACCCCCTCCGAGGTTTATACGATCACCCTTTCTATATAAACCTTTATAAACCATTCTCTGTAATTCGACGGGACAATTCTAATTAGCAATGACCTAGGAATCAAACAAATTGTCCATAAAGCAATTGAAATATAAAGAAACTTGAGTAATAATACATCCTTAAATAGAGACTTGGGTAAGTACATGCTCAACCCTATGTCCGCAAATTAATTATGGCAATTAATTTAATACACAGTTAGGTAAAATTATCAGCCTCTCAAGATAAATCCGCTCCCAAAAAAAATATGAGATTAACAGCACGAAAAGCAAATATTGCAATAAGTAATTGTTGGAATTTTAATCAATTTAGGTTGATTGAATGAGTAGATCTTTTTTTGTCAGTCTTGGCTTACCTTACATCCCTTGCCCTGAGGGCTGTGGAGGGGATGGGTCGTCAACCTTAAAGACATAATTTCTTAACTCCGTTGAACCTAATGGCTATTTCTAAATTTAGATTGGATATGTTTGGGGAAATGGTGGGCATGGGAAGGCTTGGGGGGGGGGTAAATTGCCCTCTAATCACTTTTGACTATTCAAAAGGGTACTAGCCGTTTTAATTTCTAATCGAATGAGTCCTTTCTTAAGTATTTTCGACAACTCTGTCGATACAAAGTGCCCTGGTCACTTTTTTTGGTCACAAACCAAAAAAAAAAAAAAAATAACAAATAATAGCAGCGCTATTGCACTGCCTTAGATAAGATGAAAGCTTGAATTTTTCTTTATGTGCCAATTTCAGCTATAGGCATAGTCATTAAGTTAATCGCGTGCTCTGAAAAGATAGGCATAGTGATATAAGAGTAATAAGCAGGTGTTGTTCCCACAGTTGGTAGCAGTGCTGGTCGTATTCAAGCGGTATGGTGCAGTGTAGGGATGTCCCCTACACTCCTTTGAACATTTTCTCAGGTACCAGAAGTACGTCCTTGAGGACGTTTCTCCGTTTACAGAGTAGAAAAAAATCAGAGCAAATGAAGGAAGGTAAAAAGGGGGCGGGGTGGGAACAAGTAAAAGATAGGATATCTAGAAAGAAGTATTGTTTTTTGAGAGGTTGAATTGCTCCAAAGGTGTCATTTCTGTTAATGTGGGTAAACTCATCTAAATTTTAGCTGGTAATCTCGTGGTAGGGTTAAGAATGACTTTTTGAACAGCCACACAGAGGGTAAGGAACTATTTTTCGGACAAATTTTCTTTATAATTTTGGAAGAAAGTACATGACAGAGGCAAATAAAATGTACTGGGAGTTTCAGGACTATAATACGAGGGGTGCTTTTTAAGTAAGTTCCGTTTGAACATAAGCACACAACGACAGATTATTTCAAAAAAGTAAATTTATTTTCCGAAGGTTTTTAATTTGGTCTTTTTTTTTATTTAGTTGAAAAGTATTTTGAAACACTTGTCACACCTCTCAACTAATTTAAAGTAAACTTCATAAAAACTTGCCCCCTGCTCCGATAACCAAGAACCCAGTGCTGTTTTCACGTCGTCGTCATCATCGTAACGGTTGCCACTGAGGTAGGAACCGATTGAACCGGAGGCGAAACGTGGGTTTCTTATATCACGCCCAAATCGAGGCAACAAAACATGGCATGGAAATACACCCGCTCTTATGTAAAGTTGAAGGCTACACAGAATCTGTCCCAGCACAAAATCATGGTGTCGGTGTTTTGGAATAGACACGGTGTTTTGTTGGTCAACTTCATTCTACGATGAACCACTATCAATGCTAAACCATACTGTCAAACCCTCAGAAAGCTCCGCAGTGACCAAAAAAAAAAAAAAAAAAAAAACTTCGTATGGTAGCAAAGAGAATTATCCTTCTTAATGACAATGCATGCCCTCACGCTGCTCAGAACCGTAATTTGTTGGACAGTTTTGGCTGGGAAGGCTTAGACCATCCATCCAATAGTCCTAATCTTGAGTCAGGCCATTACCATCCGTTTCTCCATCTCAAGCAACACCTCAGTTGCAATCGTTACAATGATGACGACGTAAAAACGGCAGTGAATTTTTGTGTCATCGCAGCAGGCAGAAACTTTTTATGAAGAGGTTACTTTCAAATTAATTGATAGGCATGAAAAGTGTTCGAACAAACTAGGTAACTATGCCTTTAAATAGAATAAAGTATGTACTTCCTGAAAATATATTCATTTTTTTTAAATAATCTATCGTTGTGTATTTGTCTTCAAAGAGACCTTACTTTAAAAAACTCCCCTCGTATTTGGGTTCATTCCTAATAGTTCCAATTACATAGCTCGACTACCTTGTTAAAAAAATAGAAAAAGCTGGTGTGTAAAGCAATTGTTTACCACTGGGTACTTTGCACTTGTTTAATATATTTTCCCCTAGGGATAAAAAAAACAACTTAGGAAATGGTACAAATGACTACCGCAACAAATATCTAAGGTTTTATTCCACTAGATCAAGTAAATTTTTTCTAAGAAAATAGCGAAAATTTGTCTGGAAAGTGGTTGTTACAATAGTATATTATAATATTACCAGCTCGAACATTTAATAAACTTACCAACATTAACAGAAATAGCACCTCGGGGGGCATTTTGGCCTATCAAGTAATCATTTCCTTCTAGATATTCCATCTTCTACTTGTATTTCCTTATACCTGCCTATTCAGGGCACTCCATATTAATGACTGAGTCTATAGCCAATATTAGCAAATCTACAAAAAGCTACCCTTTTATTCTATCTCAAAGGGGTTTCCCACTGGGAAATTTAAAGAACTGATAGAAAAAAACAAAAAAAAATTGTGCTTACTTATCCCACAAAATAAAATTCTCAGAGATTCACGGTTCGAATTTGAGACTTGCCAGTTTGCAGTCAAAAAAAGTGAGACTGGTATAAAAGACACCCTGAGACTGCTGGACCACGTTCACCACCCTGGGCTTCGTTATTCCCTGTAATTTCTGCTCGTCTTAGGCTTCATTTATGCAATCCATCTTTTTTTCAAAACATATTGTCATCTTAGGTCCGTTTTACCGAGTGTGCAGGTTAATTAATTTGCAAGCCAATCAGAAGCACAAGAACTAAGCCACGTTTGGTTGTCATCAGTCTTATCTGTTTTAATCAGTTTAAATTTTGGTGGCCAATTGTTTGTGTGAGGTTGGATTTTTTTTTAAACTACACCAATGACTAGGATGTTGAATGGGTGTCAGACTACTCTTATAAACTTCAACTCTTGAATTTTAACTAAGAAACTAGAATTTTAAATTAAGATTGCAAGCCACATCTCTCAAGTTTATGTGACCATATGTTCTATGTGATGTGGCGAAAGAAAACGGGACACAAATCCCTCTTTACTAAGTTAACACTATTGCGTTGACAATGATAACTGGCCAAACTATCCAAGGTTCTATTTATACTGCCATAATGTAGCGGAGTTAAAGACTAAAGCGTAAATCTTCTTTGAAATAAATACGGTTTTAATATAAAAATATCGCGTGTAATAAATAAAATATACAGACTTATCAGCAATTTTTGAAAACAAATTGATCCTTCTCTAGTAAGATTGCACTGACGAATATTGATCCACCGTTGGAGCATCATAAGTCTGTTTCTGGGGTTCAGGAGCGTACTGAGAATAGCTGCCTTGTGGAACTGAATAGGGGTCAGCTGCCGGAGAGTATGGTGGTGGTGATTCATAGCCTATAGCGGAATATTGTTCCTGGGCCTCTGGCTGGTAATATGGCTGTTGAGCTTGTGCAGAATAAGATGTATCACCATAACTACTCTGAGAAGAAGACATTGGGGATGGGAATGCTTGAGCTGTCATTGGTGACGATGGCAGAAGATTGAAAGGGATAGAAGATCCTTGAGAAGAAATAGGAAACATAAGAGCGGATGGAGATTGAACACCAGCGGATGTAGATTGAACACCATTTTTCTTTTTGTGTTTATCCATGAATTTAAAAGGAGCTGCTGCCATTTCACTGAAGGAAGGCATGTGAAATCCTTGCTTCTTCCCTTGTAATTCATTTGTCTCAGGTAGAGTTACCAATGTAACTGGCATTTGAGGTGCTATAATTGCAGGATCACTGTATCCACTTGTGTATTCAGAATTTTCATAGCCTCCTGATGTAGGTACACCATAAGTAGACGGTGCAATAGGATTGTAGGACTGTTGAGGATAATCATATGAGGCTGGTGCTGCACTATACGAGGGTGAACCATAACTTGAACTATAATCATTATAGCCTTGAGAGTATGGTTGGGGTGCAATAGGGATTGCCGCCATTGAAAGTTGATCTCCTCCATTATGCTTCTTCCCCTTTAACCCTATAATTAAAATCTGGATATTAGAACCAACGTTGCAACTTGTATACACGTGTTTAGGTATATAGCTTAAAAGGCTTAGATAGTCAGTATTGTTGCTGGATTCTTTTTTCATTAAGTACAACACATATATTTCTAGCCTTTAATGTCCCTGAATAAAGCTAATGCACAATCACAAAGACAAATCATATCCATTGTAGATCATAATTTTCTGACTTCCCTCCTTATGAGAGTATATACGCCACCACTTTTTATCTGAACTTCCAAAACATATTCGATCTTGTCTTTTTTTAGATTGGTGTCACTATCACGATTTTAGAATGTATTTGATGTATGGTTTCTAATATATTGTTAAACAATTTGCCATTTCCGAGTATTAACCAGATTTACCTCCCTCCCAAATATGAATAACCTTTCAAAAGTTCCTAACTACGTTCCTGAAAGAGATTTATCAGTTTTGTATGCTTATTTCAAAACGTATTAAGCAATAATAATTTTTAAGGATCATTGGAAAAGGTAAGAACCGTAGTTAAACTATTACAAATACAATCTGTTCGAATTTGCACTAAATACAAATTTCATGGAGTCAGAAGCTATTAAGAATTTGTTTTATATGTTAGAAAAAGGAGAAAGACATCATGAAACTACACAGGGTGGGGGGAATTTTGCCATTCAGCAGCATTGGCTTCCCTTATGTTCAATTTTAGCTCATTCGTCTCTTATGCGACCCTTGGAGTTGTTTTCCCAATTTAATCCAATCAGATATGCAGGGTGGGGGACATCTTTGTGATGAAGGAGGGGGCTGGAACACTCTCCTATTCCTGGTGGTAAGGGGAGTTTGATTCCTGGAAAAATGTAGTGATCATATCCTTAGAAACTGAATAGCACTGGTATGTACCCACTTCGATTATAATCGTATTTATAGTAATATAATTATCATAATTGAATAATGATCAATTTTGAGAGAGAGAGAGAGAGAGAGAGAGAGAGAGAAATTTATTAATATTAAATAGAAGACAATACAAAATACAATTCAAAATCGAATTACAATACACATAATTCCCCTCGAAAGGCTCCATGGCCAGGGATACAAGGGGGATAAGAAAAAAAAATATTATACAAGCAATCAATTCAAAATCGGCAATCACATATAGCAGTTTACAGGCAATATATTTATGGGGGATACAATATAAGCAACAACTAAAAGGAGAAAAAAAAAGAAAGAAAAAAAAAACAAAAAAACATACAGAACATACCTGAGGCCTGGGAGCAAAGTGCAGAGAGGAAAACCACACACCACTAACAACACACTCCTCAGAAGAAAAAAAAATAATCTATTTGATTATTTATTAAATGATCCTTAAGAATCCTTCTAAAAGTCCCAAACGAGTGGTATTTCTGCACTGAAGAAGGTATTGAATTCCAGACCTGTTGACAAGCAATGTGGGGATTGAAATCTGATCGAACGGTAGGAGTAGGCGGAATGTGGATATTATTTGAAGAACAAAGGCTATATGGAGCTGAATCAGAAATAAACATAGGAGTTTTCCGAAGAGATTTTGGAAGATTGCCGTGAAGTTCATCAAAGACAAAAGAAGAACAAGAAATAATGTAAATAGACCGTAGACTTAAGAGCTGTGTTGGTGAAGAACGGTTGGTGTCCATAACCAGACGCCGCGCTTTATTATACATGACGGAAAGTGACCGCAGCATAGACGGAGAAGTAGACATCCATACAATGGGGCAATAAGAAACATATGACTGGACAAGACAGAAAAAAAACAAGCTTCAGAATAGATCCAGGAAATGTGTATCTAAGTATTCAAATGATACCCAAACTCCGTGAGACCTTAACCCTAATCATGGCTACATGGTTTCTGAATGAAAGGTTCTCATCAAGCAGGATACCAAGAAACCGGACCACCCGATTCTCTGGTCTACACAAGGAGCCTTGTGACACCTGAAGGTGTGTAAGCTGAGGGAAAGCTACACCAATTCGAGAAGAAATAAGAAAATGTGATTTACCAACATTCAAGATCAAGTAATTGGGATTAAATCATGACATAACTCTCAAATAATGCCACAAGGTTAGACTTGATATCACATTCCGTCTTCCCAAGGGTCCCAAGAGTGGTATCATCAGCAAAAGCAACAAGAAAATCTTCATTAGAAGAAGTATTGGAACCCGACTGAGCATCAGACTGACACAGCTTGCAACATGCCAGAGGCCTGGTGTTTTTTACAGCTGAAATCAGATCATTAACATAAATCAAAAATAAAATGGGACCAAGAACGGATCCCTGCGGGACGCCATAATATACTTCAGAAGGGCTCCGGAAAAGTGGATCAATTGAAATAAGCCTACCAGAAAGATATGAATCAAACCAAGAATAAGCATTTGATCTTATACCATTATGTGATAGTTTCCAAAGATGAATCCGATGAGTCAAGGAATCAAAAGCTTTACGAACATCCAGAAATAAAGCTGCCGGGATATGACCAGAATCTATTGCCGAATGAATGAAATTCGATAAAGCTGCGCAAGCATGCTCCGTAGAGTGACTCACTCGGAATCCAAACTGGAAATCATGCAAAAAATCCTTTGCATCCAGAAAACTAAGAAGCCTGGATAGCATAGCCTTCTCAAAAATTTTGCTGAAAACAGATAGGAGAGAAATTGGCCTATAATTAGCAGGATCACTCCGAGAACCCCCTTTATAGAGAACTATAGCCTTAGCTCGCTTGAGAGATTCAGGGAAAATACCTTTCTCGAAAGACAGATTGACGAGCTTAGTCAGTGGTGACAGAATAGCAGGCAGAATGGCACGGATAACCCTTGTAGGAATTTTGTCTGGTCCTGAAGAGGATGATCCTTTAAGAGTATTCACGATACGAGCTACCTCGAATTCAGAAACAGAATTCAAGACAATCGATTTCAAACATGAGGGTCCAAGAAAGGCTCTGAAATCGCAACGAAAAGTTGCAGAGCTTGCAGAGGAAGCAGTTACCTTTCCTATATTAGCGAAATAAGAGGTAAGCTCTAGCTGAACATCTACATCTCCTTGGACGGTTTTACCATCGATTTTCAGCATTGATGGAACTGAAGGCAGAGGGAGAGTAGGTCTAAGAACTGAATTAATTAAATACCATGTCTTCCTTACATCCTTCTCACATTCAGAAAATTTCCTATGATAATACTGAGACTTTGCCTTCCAACACAGATAATAATAATTTCCAACACAGACACAAAAATAATTTTTCCTTTTCCAGCTTTTATGGAGACCTGGAGTCATCCATGGATTCATTGGTGCTATCCTTTTCGAAGTATGGGGCGCTGGACCCCGATTGCAAATTTCCAGGATTCCTTCTTTAACTAAATCATAAAAAGAATCAAAAGAGTGGTTAAAATCTAAATCAGAAACCAAACTACCCCATGGTACATCAGCCAGACGAGGATTAAGTAGACTTAGCTCAGTATCATTATAACGGAAAAATGGAGATTAGATGATGATGCTATACGCTGCGCTTGATCAGCACTCTTATATCGGGAAATAGCGGGAAAATGATCAGAAATATCACTAACCAGCACCAAATTATCTAAAACATCTAGTGACGAAAAAATATTATCGATAAAAGACGCTTGTGTTTCTGTAACTCGGGTTGGTATACAAACTGAAGGTAGAGTTCCCGAAGAGAGCATCATTGACAAAAACTCAATAGTTGAAGCAGAATTTTGATCCAGCAGGTTGAGGTTAAAATCACCCGTAAGGATTAGTTCACAGGGATGTTTTTGGACTGAGTCCAAAACTTCTTCCAGAATTTTCAAAAACGAAGGAATAGATCCACTGGGGGACCTATAAACCAAACCGACAACTAAATACTTACGCATTGATTTAATCTCAATAAATAGGGATTCAAAGATTCCTTCCTCATTTCTGCTCAAATCATTTCGGACATTATATGCAAGACGATCAGCAATATAAAGCATAAGGCCACCTCTCGCCATTTGTTTCCTATTCAGCCTCTCCATCCTATATCCTGGAATATCTAGAAGGACATCCTTTTTTTAATCCAGGAAAGTTTCACATAATCCTATAACATCAGGAGTTCCATCACTAACGATCCGTTTTAGCTCATCAAAAGACGAGCAGAGTCCCTGAATGTTCAGATGAAACACAGAGAAAATATCATCTCGTTTAGAGGAGGCAGAACCATTTAATTGCGAAATATACTTACTTTTAAAAACCGAATTAGAATCATTATTCATCTGATTTCTATTTCCAATTGAATTATTAATAATATTTTCAATATCTAAAGGATTATTTTGTAAATCAAGCAAACGATCCCCCAATGAGTTGATACCAGCCTGGCCACTACTCATGATGGATGGCAGTTCCGCCCAACGACCAAGCCCGCCAGACCACAGGTATAAGAAAAAAATATAAGGAAAGAAGGGTAAAAAATAATATAATCAAGGTATGGATAAAAAATGATAATAAAATCAAGGTAAGAATAAATAAGAAAAAACAGGGAAAGAGAAGAAAAAAGAAACAAGGAAAAACCTCTCCCCTGCCTCTCCCATTGAAAAGTAAAAGCACTAAAACTCAGAGTAAATGGGTTTGTTCTAATACTATACTGTTGGTGCAAAAAAAAAACAAATAGAAATACAATAAAAAAGACACAATATTTGTTGTAGCAGAAGATACCATTATATAAGTCACTATTACTATTTTTAATCTACATAGTTATGTATAACTAACTACAGTAAACCAAAAACGGTTTCAAATGTCTTAGAATTTTGAATTAATTTTGACTTTTCGATTTTTGAATTAAAATCGAATCGTGTTGTGGCCATTAAGTCATGGCTAATTAAACAGTTCGTGGTAACGAACTATAGTAAGGAGCGACCCGGCTCAATTTTAAACGAAACTGTAAAAAACAGAATTTTGATACCAATAGATATATCAAAAGAATTGGATTTTTGTGCTGATTTCGAATATATAAGTTTTATCAAATTTAGTTTTACTCATCAAAAGTTAAGAGCCTGAGAAAATTAGCCTTGTTTTGAAAAATAGGAGAAAACACCCCCTAAAAGTCATACGATCTTAACGAAAATCACACCATCGTATTCAGCTCATCAGAGAACCCTACTGTAAAAGTTTCAAGCTCTTATCTATAAAAATGTAGAACTTATTATTTTTTGCCAGAAGACCGATAACGGGTGCGTGTTTATTTGTTTTTTTTCCCAGGGGTGATCCTATCGAACAAGTGGTTTTAGAATGTCGCGAGAGGGTCCATTCTAACGGAAATGAAAATTTCTAGTGCCCTTTTTAAGTGACCAACAAAATTGGAAGGCACCTAGGCCCCCTCCCAAGCTCATTTTTTTCCCAAAGTCAGGGGATCAAAATTTTGAGATAGCCATTTTGTTCAGCATAGTCGAAAAACATAATAACTATGTCTTTGGGGCTGACTTACTCCCCCACATTCTCCAGGGGAGGGGCTGCAAGTTACTAACTTTGACTAGCGTTTACATACAGTAATGTTATTTGGAAATATACAGACCTTTTCAGTTTGGTTGGGGGGGGGGGGTTGAAGGGAGGGTACTACGTGGTAGGATCATCCCTTGGTGTAATTTGTCATGGGAGAAGAGAAATTCCATGAAGGAGGTGCAGGACTTTCTAGCATTATTAAAAAAAAACAATGAAAAAATAAATATGAAACAGTTTTTTCAACTGAAAGTAAGGACCAGCATTAAAACTTAAGACGAACAGAGATTATTATGTATATGGGGGGTCCATCTTCCTAAATAGCTTGCTCTTTACACTAAAGTATTTTTAGTAATTTCAACTATTTATTCTACAGCCTTTGTGATTCAGGGGTCAATCTTAAAGAATTGGGACAGAATTAAAGCTTTAGTGTAAAGAGTGAGGTATTAACGAGTTGGCAAACCCCCTCATATACATAATAAAAATATACGAATATAGAAGTTCGTTACGTAAGTTAATTTGTAAGTTATGTATATTTTTTTACTAATAAAAACGTTCGTTAAAAATTAAAAATTATAGTTGCCTTTTTAAGTAACCGAAAAATTGGAGGGCAACTAGGCCTAGGAGGGCAAAAAAATTAATACGCAAATTTCGTTTTAATTATTCATTTGCGGAGAGCCAAAATAAAACATGCATTAATTCAAAAACATTCAGAAATTAAATAAAAAACTGTTTTTTTTTAACTGAAAATAAGGAGCGACATTAAAACTTAAAACGAACAGAAATTACTCCGTGTATGAAAGGGGCTGTTCCTCCCTCAGCGTCCCACTCTTTATGCTAAAGTTATTTACTGTTTAATAAAGTAGAATTGAGAGAAAGAGCAAAACTTTAGCGTAAAGAGCGGCGGGGTGTTGAGGGAGGAACAACCCCTTTCATGCACGGAGTAATTTCTGTTCGTTTTAAGTTTTAATGTCGCTCCTTACTTTCAGTTAAAAAAAACTGTGTTTTTTTATTTAATTGTAGAAACAGCCAAGATAAATAGTCCAATTGGGTGAGAGGCAATTCTGGCATTAACCCCCTATTAGGATTGTATAAAAAGGATGTTAGTTCATTTGATATCTCTGCAAATCATTAAGGAAAACCTTATCGAACAAAATATGGGTTTATCAAAAAAGAAAGGGAGAATCCGAAACTTGTCAAAAAAAAGAATATAAAAAGAGAAGTGCTGTTCAGTGATCAAAAACCTGTCTTTACCTGCACAATACTCGGCCCACTTCACCTGAGAATTCCTAATGAAGGCAAAACTTATCGGCTTCAATGAAGTATTTGAGCTTAGGCAATATTTGTGTTTTTATGGCACTTGGTATCTACCAAGTGATGTATAGTGATCGAAAATTATGTCGCTCGGTCGGTCTGAATGTCTGTCGGTCTGTCTGTCTGCCCCTGTTTTGTTACTTTAGGCACGTCCAGGTAAGGTAGAACGATGAAATTTGGCAGGCGTATTAGAAACCAGACCAGGTTAAATTAAAAATTGTCTTCTCCGATTTGACCATCTTGGGAGGGGGGGGGGTTAAATAGGAAAAACTAGAAAAAATGAGGTATTTTTCACTTACGAACGGGTGATCGGATCTTAATGAAATTTGATGTTTGGAAGGATATTGTATCTCATAGCTCTTATTTAAATCCCGAATCGATCTGGTGACATTGGGGCAGGGGGGGAGGACCTAAAATCTTGGAACACTTACAGTGGAGGGATAAGGATGAAACTTAGTGGGAAAAATAATCACAAGTCCTAGATACGTGATTGATATAAACGGATCGGACCCGTTCTCTTTGGGAGAGTTGGGGGGGGAGGGTTAATTCTGAAAACTTAGAAAAATGAGGCATTTTAAACTTACGAAAGTGATCGGATCTTAATGAAATCTGATGTTTGAAAAGATATGGTGTCTCAGAGCTCTTATTCTAAATCCAGACGGGATCCAGTGACATTGGGGGGAGTTGTAGGGGGGACCTAAACATTGGAAAACGCTTAGAGTGGAGGGATTGGGATGAAACTTGGTGGGAAAACTAAGCAAAAGTCCCCAATACCTGATTTTGACATAACCGGAACGGATCCGCTCTCTTTGGGGGAGTTGGTAGGGGGGAGGGTTGATTCTAAAAAATTAGAAAAAATGAGGTATTTTTAACTTATAAAGAAGTGATCGTATCTTAATGAGATTTCATATTTAGAAGGACCTTGTAACTCAGATTTCTTATTTTTAAAAATGACCAAATCCTGTCTCATTGGGGGGGGGGGCAGAAATCTTGGAAAACGCTTCAAGCGGAGAGATCAGGATGAAACTTGATGGGAAAAATATGCACAAGTCCAAAGATACATGACTGACATAACCAGACCGGATCCACTCTCTTTGGTGGAGTTAAGGGGGGGGGGGGAATAATTCTGGAAAATTTGAAAAAATGAGGTATTTGTAACTTACGAACGGGTGATCAGGTTTTAATGAAATTTGATATTTAGAAGGATCTTGTGAATGGGTGATCGGATCTTAATGAAACTTGATAGATAGAAGAGTCTTATGTCTCAGATGCTCCACTTCAATTCGAGTCGGATCCGGGGACATAGAGGGTTGGAGGGGGGAAACCAGAAATCTTGGAAGACGCTTCGATTGGAGAGATCGAGATGAACCTTGATGGGAAGAATAAACACAAGTTATAGATGCGTGGTTGACATAATTGGAACAGATCCATTCTCTTTGGGGGATCTGGGGGTTATCAATTTGGAAAAATTAGAAAAATTGAGGCATTTTTAACTTAAGAACGGGTGACCGGATCTTAATAAAATTTGATCTTTAGAAGGAACTCATGTCTCAGAGCTCTTGTTTCAAATCCCGACCATATCTGTTCACATTGGAGGGAGTTGGAGGGGAAACCGGAAATTTAGAAAACGCTTATAAAATTGTAGATACGTGATTGACGTAACCGGACTGGATCCGCTCTCTTTGGGGGAGCTAGGGGGTGGGGTTCAGTGCTTTTGCGAGTTTGGTGCTTCTGGACGTGCTAGGACGATGAAAATTGGTAGGTGTGTCAGGAAGCTGCACAAATTGACTTGATAAAAGTGTTTTCCCTGATTCGACCTTCTGGGGGGCTGAAGGGAGAGTAAGAATTAGAAAAATTGAGGTATTTTTAACTTACAAATTGAGGTATTTTTAACTTACGAGTGGGTGATCGGATCTTAATGAATTTTGAAATTTAGAAGGACTTCGTGACTCAGAGCTCTTATTTTAAATCCCGACCGGCATTAAGCCTCTGATTTTCCTTTTAAAGCAATCTATTGATTCTTAGAATTTAGGTAGAGCTCATACCGTATGAGCTCTTGGCTCTTCCGACCTCGTCACAAGTGCCATATGAGCTCTTAGCTCTTGTTCTTTTTAAACACCCGCTTAAGTCACTGACCAAAAACCAGATGACTTCCCTGATTTTAGGGGGTATTTAAATCGTCCTGATACTAACCCTGGGAGATGAGGTTGATGGACGGTATCCGGAAAAGGCTAACACTACCATGTATGAACAAGTCTTTTTACCACTTGTTATTCAGTAAGTAATGAAACAAAACTTTTTAATTGTCAGCTATTATAAAATGAATAAAGCGATTTGAATATATAGCAATTAGTTCCATCTAATTTGTTTTTCTTTGTTAAGGGTTTAAGCATTACACTACTCGATTGACTTTAATTTCGCTACATCTATTATTAGATTCAAGGAAAAGGCCAATAATTCTTCAAAATAAAAAAATTTATTTCGAACATGGTTTACTAAGAATTTGTCTTACAGGTTAAGTCGATCAACTCCATGCTAAAATAGACTTGGGATACATTATTCCCAATTAAACCATTACCCCTTAAACAACTCTCCTTGTTTGAGGATTTATATAATTTTTTTTTTTTATCAAGATCAAGAATTTATCACGTTTAATAGCTTTCATTGCTGTCTTTTTTATAGAGCTTATTAATTTGGAGAACTGAGCACTGACAGACCCGTATGATAAATTTAATACTGCATACCTGCTAATCCAGCCAGTCCGGCGAGCCCTGCTAGTCCAGCTAAGGATTTCTTCTTTGCAATTCCTTTTTGTACAATAGTAGCTCCTTTTTTGAGTGCAAGTCCTGCTGGTGCAAGAAGCTTAAGCCCTGATGGTATCTGAATGGGAATAGGGATTCTTATTGGGATAGTTGCATGACTGCATTGAAGAAGCACAGCTATCACACAATACTGAAAAAAAAAGTATCGGTTCTAGTACTTCTTGCGTTCTATTAGAGAAACAAAGGGTATAGCAGTAAAGTGAAGAGGTCTACACAGGACAAACTTTTGTGTTAATAATATTCAGTTTCTGTTAAATGTTTATAAACACTACTTTCTTTAACAACACTATTGACTAATTTTACCTCATATTCTTCTACTTATCTCGGATGTATATTTTTGAAAAAGCTAATTTTTGCCAAAGCCAATTTTTGCAAATAATATTCATATCAAACAAATATAACTAAAAAAATTTCTTTATATAATAGATGTATGAAGAAGAAAACAGTATATCTTCTTTTTGATTTTTTTTTTCTGGTATTTATCTTGTCGTTTTAATTGAATTGGCATTCGAACGGTTTACTTATAACATATAGTATTCTAAAGCTGTTACTCTTAATAACGCAACACGTAGTTGACTGAGCTGCATAAGCTCCTCATTCATCCAACTGTATTTAAATATTGACTTTTGCCTCTTCATTTGAACCTCTTGCTTTCTTAATATTAAATAAAAAAAAAACAAGTTTTTTTTAACTGAAAGTAAGGAGTGACATTAAAACTTAAAACGAACAGAAATTACTTCGTATATGAAAGTGGCTGTTCCCTTCTAAACACCCTGCTCTTTACGCTAAAGTTTGACTCTTTCTCTCTATTCTTCTTTTTAAAACAGTAAAAAACTTTAGTGTAAAGAGCGGGGCGTTGATGAGGAAGCAGCCCCTTTCATATACGAAGTAATTTCTGTTCGTTTTAAGTTTTAATGTCACTCCTTACTTTCAGTTAAAAAACTTGTTTTTTTTTTATTTAATTTCTGAACGTTTTTGAATCAATGCATGTTTTGATTTCTGCTCTCCGCAGAGGAATAATTAAAACGATATTTGCATTTTTTTTTTTCTTTGGCTAAATGGCTTTCTCATAATTTTGATCGAATGATTTTGAGAAAAAAAGTGCGGGGGAGGAAGCCTAGTTGCCCTCCGATTTTCAGTTAATTAAAAAGGCAACTAGAACTTAATTTTTTACGAATCTTTTTATTAGTAAAAGATATACGTAACTTATAAATTAGCTTACGTAAAGAACTTTTGTATTCTCATGTTTTTATTACATATATGAGGGGATTCACCCCCTCGTCAGTACCTCGCTCTTTACACTAACGCTTAAATTTTGTCCCAATTCATTAAGAATGATCCCTGAATCACAAAAGCCGCAGAATAAATAGTTGAAATTACTAAAAATACGTTAGCGTAAAGAGTGAGGTATTAGGAGGTGAGCCCCTCATATGGGTAATAATTTCTGTTAGTTTTAAGTTTTAATGCTGGTTTTTACTTCCAGCTGAAAAAAAACTTTTTCATATTTATTTTTTCATTGTTTTTTTTTTAAAGTAATGCTTAAGTAATGCTTTTTTAATCCTGCACTCCCTTCATAGAAATTTTCTTCCCCCATGACAAATTCCTCGATGGAAAGTTCCCCCAGCATAGCCCCCTCTTCTCAACCCCTGCCTCCAACCAAAAAATCCTCCTGAAAACACCTGTACACTTCCCAATAACCATTACTATGTGTAAGCACTAGTCAAAAGTTTGTAACTTGTAGCCCCTCCCACAGGGACTGTGGGGGGTAAGTTGTCCCCAAAGACATAGTTATAAAGTTTTTCGACTACACTGAATAAAATGGCTATCTCAGAATTTTGATCCGTTGACTTTGGGAAAATACGTGGGAGGGGGCCTAGGTGCCCTCCAATTTTTTGGTCACTTAAAAAGGGCACTAGAACTTTTCATTTCCGTTAGAATGAGCCCTCTCGCAACATTCTAGGACAAATGGGTCGATACGATCACCCCTGGAAAAAAAAAAAAAAAAAAAAAAAAAAAAAAAAAAAAAAAAAAAAAAAAAAAACGCATCCGTGATCTTCCTTCTGGCAAAAAATACAAAATTCCACATTTTTGTAGATAGGAGCTTGAAACTTCTTCAGAAGGGTTATTTGATACGCTGAATCTGATGGTGTGATTTTCGTTAAAATTCTATGACTTTTAGGGGATGTTTCCCCTTATTTTCTAAAATAACGCAAATTTTCTCAGGCTCGTAACTTTTGATAGGTAAGATTAACTGATATATTTAAAATCAGCATTAAAATGCGATTCTTTTGATGTAGCTATTGGTATAAAAATTCCATTTTTTAGAGTTTTGGTTACTATTGAGCCGGGTCGCTCCTTACTACAGTTCGTTACCACGAACTGTTTGATCTTCGAACCTCATTTGAGGATGCCCTGCTTTTTGTTTGCCCACATGTGGATAACCTAAAAGCACAATTACTGGCAGCTTTTGTTTCTTTTTTTATTCAACTTCTGATCGTTTTTCAAATAATGCCGGGAAATCCCCCCACACCAAATAGTAAGTAATCCCCACTAAAAATTCCTCCTTGGAAAATTTCTCCCGGGTAAAATCTCCCTGACAATTCTGCTGAAAATTACCCTAGAAATTTTTTTTTCTGCGGACAACTGCAAATTCTAGGCAGAAAATCTACGTAGAAAATTGAAAAAAAACACTTTTTTGATCTAATATTTTTGGAAGGAAAGGAGGTAGGAGGGGGAGGATTTACCCTGCAATATTTTAGGACTCAAAAAGAGCACTAGAACTTAAAACTTCCCTTCGAATAAGTCCTCTCCCAGTCTTCTAGAATCAATATTTTCATCCAATCAACCCTGGGGAAATAAAAACAAATAAGCACACAACCATGATCCTTCTTCAGGCAAAAGTACAAAATTCCATATTTTTTCAAGATGGGAGCTTGGAACCTCTACAGGAGCGTTCTCTAATACGCTGAATAAAAAAGAATAATAATGCCTATAAAAAAGAAAAGAAAAAAAAGTTAATATGAAGCCTATTAGCTCTTTTGTCCTTTTTTTTTTTTTTTTTTTTTTTGCATTATTCGCCCATCCTCGAATTCAATGCTTTTGTTATTTTTGGGCAGGAGAAGGTGGAAGAAATTAAAAATGAAAGGAACAGGTAAAGCATATGAGAATAAATACAATTTTAGAAAAAAAAGGATCAAATCTAGGAATTTTGGGAAAGGTGAACATGAGTTCGAGTCCACAATCCAAATTCTGCTCGTCGGTCGTTTGAGGGCGTGAGAGATTCAGAATTGCAGATTCACACCCAGCTCCCAGTCCCTACGAAAATTCTTGTGAGAATCCACAGACTCAACCTCGCAAGCGGCCTCTTGAATTTGAATTTTTTTATTCCCCCCACAGTAGAGGTAGTATATAGGATACTTCTACTAGAATTCCCCCAAAGCCATGCCAAAATATATCTCGATAGAAATAGAACTCACCAATCCCTGGGTTTTCATCCTAGCCTTGTACTTTCTGTGGATCTTAGGTTTAACTCTATCAAATCCTCAGAAGCCTTTGTTGATTGAGAAAAACAACCCTTGCATCTTATACCCTTCGAGGTCTCATAACAACCCCGTAATACGGTACATCCACATACCGAATTAAGAAATAAAGGGGTCTATCATTCTTATTCGCAAATTAAAGAACAGATTCTCAAATTCTAGTATTTTTGAAGACTTGCTGAGAATAATGTAAATATTTTATAAGAAATTAAGGAAAATTGTTCTTTGCCATGTACTGAATTTTCTATTTCCACAGCCCAAACATGTAAGAAGTGGTGAATATTACTTCAACTTCGTCGAAGTGCATTTGAAATATTTTAACTGAAGGAATATAGGGTTGTAATTTGCCATGGGACAGGAGGAAACTGCCCCCAGATCCCAGTTTGCCCCCGCCCCCCTCCACTGTAATGTAGACTCTTCAAAATTTAGCCAAAATTAAAATAAACCAGCACAACTTCAAGCACCCACAGAAACGGGTCAGGTTCCATTAGTATAATCTTTGCCTTTACGATACTATATGGCTCATTTTTTAGTTTCCACTGTCAATTTAATTTGATTTGGGAAAATTGGCTCCAACTTTGCCCCCCCCCCTCAGAATTTGGTGAGGGAGAGGGTATCTTGAGAGCTATCAGTAAATTCTTCGGGGGGGGGGCGATTGCCACCAGAAGTTTTGTTTCTGCCAAGATTTCAATCGGAATGGTTCTCATTTTCCTATTCATTATTTAAGTATTTCTTGTTTCCAGGGGTGTTGGCCCCTGGTGTCCTTGATGGCGTTCAAGGAGAGCATCTCTATAAAAAAAAATTGTTTTGAACAACTCGTCTTGAAAACCCTGGACATGATGGTCTTACAATCCATTATTGATATTTCAGACTTCTCCTCCTAATAAATTTTTGGGGAAGATTGCTATTCCCGAACTACTGTTATGCAAATGTTAAACTTGGATTAATAAGCGGGGATTGAAGGAGGAACTAGAAACATCCTTCACATTTAAGAAAGGCTTTTACCAACCGCTCTTAGCAACAAACTGTAAGTAAAGAGTTCCCTTGTCAACTCAACGAACAGAGGTTTTAACTATAATATGTGCAACACTAAAATTTATAATTCTAAGTATTCTAAGCCGATTCTAAGTATACAAAATTCATTAATTTTAAACTCGCTTATTAATGCTATTAGCACAAGAAAAATGTGCATAATTTTTAAGCAGGAATTAAACTTCCCAAAAAAAGAGGCCTGATCTTCTTGTAAAATATGCAATTCGCCATTTATGAGAGCCTTGAAGCAGCAATTTACAAAATCTGGAATTTTCATTTATCGTATGAATTGAATGAATATTGAGATGGTTACGGATTTAACCTATAATTTCATTAGGGTTAAATCCGTAACCATCTCTTCATTAAGAAAAGAGGGTTCCTCTTTTATTGCGGAGACGATAGTTTATTTTGTATAATTCTATTTATTTCGAAAAGCAACGACACCAAATGAGTTTTTTTTTTATTCTTTGCAAAAGTTTAATTATAACTTTTAAAGTTTAACTTATTAAAAGTTAATTTAGTGTTTAGGTTAAACCTAGGTCTGTTATAAAAACAAACAGAAATGAAATAAAGGCAACAAGTTGTATCAAATTGAGATAAAGAGCGTAAGGGTAAAGAGGTAAAGACACTAAAACTTAAAAAGAACAGATGTTGTTCCATATGTGGTGGGCTCCCTAGAGCTCAACTTCCCCGCTCTTTATGTTACAGCTTGGCTTGTTGTCTTAAATCCTTAAAAAGAACTTTTCAAAGGGATGTGAAGCATTAGATTAAGAAGTAGAGAAGTTAGGAAAAGAAATATTTCGAAAGCTCTATAAAACTTTAGCGTAAAGAACGGGGTTGGAGGAAGGAGTGGGTCCCCTCTAGCAGTGATAAAAATCACTGCTTTTCATAGCAATTTTTAATATTGCTTCTTACTTTCATTTGAAAAAAATTGTGTTTCTTTTACTTTGCAGAGGAGAAAATATGTAGTTGACCTGCAACGTAAATCTGTTACTAATTAAAGTTCACTCGAGCTTGATTTTAATTTCAACCACATACAGAATTTAGGTGAGAAATTAAGACTTATAGTTTAAAGTGAAGATGAATTTCATAGAACCTGAGATTGTATTAATAATTTTTTTAATTACCCTAAAAATTGAGGAACCTCTTAAAGGATTTTAAAGCGATGCAGCCCTCGTTCCAAAATCACTATTAAATAAAGAACATTTGGATTAATTAACTACTCAAATTGTAGAAAGAACTAGGTCTAAAACCCTATCCTGGGTCAGAATTATTCTAATTTTTATTCAACAATTTTGCTCTATATCAATCTTTTTTTAAGGTTCTGTATTTGCTTACGAATTTGAATCCTGAAGAAAACCAATTTAGGAAACAGTTTGAAAATACTTAACGACGCTTTATTTTATTTTACGAAAATAAGCTTCACGTCTATCACCTATCCCACAGAAATCCCACAGCATCACAGAGAAATGTTTTCATCCATGATGAGTTCTGTACAATAGCCTCGTGATTTGCTTGTATGATTAAAATCTTTTAATCTTAACAGTGGAAAAAACAGTTGTATTTAGGTAGGTAGGTATGCGTTTATTTCATCAAATTACTAAAATTGCACTTACAATCAATAATATGCTGCTCAATTTAGGGACCTAAAATGACCCTGTTCAGCAGCAAAACTACAACAAATAAATGATAACTATTCATTCAAAATCAAAGAAATACGCAGTGAAAAAAAACAACAAAAAAACAGACGAAACACTATCCAATCTCTAAACAGCCGTCTCTCATCATAAAAAAAAAAGAAAAAAGGGATAAATTTTTAACCAATATAATTTACAATTTATTCAAAAAATATATTCTTATTCTTACTTTAAATAACATAAGGTTATCAGACCACCTAACACTCTCTGGAATTCCAAAAACTCCAAATAACAACACCTACATGTTTAATCACACACTAGCATGTTTGCGTGTGTGTGTGTTTTGTACGTGTTTACACGTGTGTGCGTGTTTACGCGTGTGTGTTTGTGTTTGTCTCTGTGTGTGTGTGCTTGTGTGTCGGTGTAAGTGCGTGTGTGTGCATGTGTGCACGTGAGTGTGCACACACACTAGCATCTTTGCGTGTGTGTGTGTGTGTGTATTTGTACGTGTTTACACGTGTGTGTGTATTTGTACGTGTTTACACGTGTGTGTGTATTTGTACGTGTTTACACGTGTGTGCGTGTTTACGTGCGTGTGTGTGTGTTTGTCTCTGTATGTGTGTGCTTGCGTATCGGTGTAAGTGCGTGTGTGTGCATGTGTGAACGTGAGTGTGCACACACGCACACACAGATGATAGTCTCGATCACATCTTGTTCATATTTATAATTTGATTAGAAACAGTAAAGAATTATGTTAAGTGAACGAAAATGCCTTTGGTTGTTGTTGTTTTTTTTTTTTTTTTTCATAAAATTTTCGTACAGGAAATCTTTGTGACTTCCTTATATTTAATTGGTTATGATTGGATGCATTTTTTCTGCATTGTCAATGCTTAAAGAATCTTACCAAACTAATGTTTGAAAACTTTATTCTTGTCTTTGGTTTTAGTGATGTAAGAAGCAAAAAAAATTGACACAGAAAGGCAAGGGAAATGGAGAAGAAATGTCTCCCATTATATGAGCTATGTTACAATAGAAATACAATGTTTAACTTTACAGCAATGGATAAAGTTTAAAGTTGTTGTTGTTGGCTGAAAGTGAACTTGAAATTTTTTTTGAAAATCATTTAAGTCCTTTCAGTTACATTTTTTATTTACCTTAACACATATTGTTTGATTTTTTCGAATTCCTAGAATTATAAATAGACCTAGAAAATCTTGAAAAACCTCAGCTACACAACAGCAACAAGGAAAATCTTACCCAAATTACTAGAATTTCATACGAAAAATATTACTAGGGCAAGAAATATCACTAAAAAAATGAAATGCAAAGAGTGGTAAACATTTTCAAACAGTTCGTGGTAACAAACTGTAGTAAGGAGCGACCCGGCTCAATAGTAACCAAAACTCTAAAAAACAGAATTTTGATACCAATAGCTACATCAAAAGAATTGTATTTTAATGCTGATTTTAGATATATAAGATTAATCAATTTTAGTCATACCCATCAAGAGTTATGAGCCTGCGAATATTTGCCTTATTTTAGAAAATAGGGGGGAACACCCACTAAAAGTCATAGAATCTTAACGAAAATCACGCCATCAGATTCAGCGTACCAGAGAACCATACTGTAGAAATTTCAAGCTCCTATTTAGAAAAATGAGGAATTTTGTATTTTTTGCCAGAAGGCAGATCACGGATGCGTGTTTATTTGTTTGTTTGCTGTTTTTTTTTTTTTTTTTTTTTTTTTTCAGGGGTGATCGTATCGACCCAGTGGTCCTATAATGTTGTGTGGGGGTTCATTCTAACGGAAATATAAAGTTCTAGTGCCCTTTTTAAGTGACAAAAAAAAATGGAGAGCACCTAGGCCCCCTCCCACGCTAATTATTTTCCCAAAGTCACCGGATCAAAATTTTGAAATAGCCATTTTATTCAGAACTAGCTGTTGGGGTGGTGCTTCGCGCCACCCCAACACCTAGCTGGTGGGGGCACTTCGCCCCCCCCCACGCGTAAGTCATTACGCGCCATATTAGTTACGCACCATTGTAGTTGTGTCCCTGTGTACCACCTATGAATATAGATAGCTTTATATATGTGTTTTGAACTACGTAAAACTTGCGAATATACAACATTCTTGGCTTTCCCATTGTCTGTGCATATACAAAGCCTTATGTACTTATAACGACGTCATATACAAACGCTCTTTTTACAAACAAACAAACATGCATACACACAACTCGTTTCTATATAGATAGATAGATAGATAGATACAATACAAATTAACTGCGTAAAACTTGCGAATATACAACATTCTTCGCTGTCCAATTGTCGCTGCATATAAATAGATTGTCAGGTTTACCGACCCTCGAACATGCAACGTACAATTGTCCATGGGAAAAACAATCAGTATTAAGATCTATACCACATTTTTCTAATGATTGACCTTGAGCTTTGTTGATGGAGATTGCAAATGCTAATCGAATTGGGAATTGCAATCTTTTAAATTGGAAAGGCAGATCCGTTGGAATCATGGGAATGCGAGGAATAAGAACAGTCTCACCCTCAAAAGGCCTTGTCAAGATTGTGGCCTCTATTACGTTTTCCATTGTTTTTTTTTACGGCAAGTCGCGTGCCATTGCAGAGCTTTGGTGGGTTGATATTTCTTAACAGTATTATTGGTGCGCCTATTTTTAGTTGTAGCACGTGCGGTGGAAACCCTGAAAGATCCACGGAATTTAAAAAATCAGATGGATAATTAACCGCCTCATTTGGTTCCAAAACTGTTTCGATTGACTTGTAAAGGACTGCCTGGTCTCGAATCTTGGTCAAAACAATATTGTTGAATTCGTGGACGTCTATATTTTTGGGTGCAAGAATTGCTCTTTCACTTAGCCATTTATTATTTTTATAATTGTTTAGAACATTCGGAAATACTATTCCAGACGACGCAATTGCCAACGCTATATCATTTTTTGATCGAATTGATGCCAGAATCAGTTTTATCACAAGCGTTTTACCAGTACCTCCTGGCGCATCTAAATAGAAAATTTCTCCAACGTTGTTATTGACACAATGCATTATCGTATCATAAATGCCTTTTTTTCCGACGTTAACTTGGAAATGTTATTTTGTACATGCGACAATAGATCACTCGTACTGTAACTTTGTTCACGATCCAATTCTACACATGTCGAAACAGAAGCGGTACGATTAGGTGAAGGCATTCCCAAATCCTGAAGAGGTTTGTTTGCCATACATACGCACAAATCTTCTATCATAACTAAATTGTAGTTATAAATTTCTGATGTAAAATCAAAAGTCATATCTGACGTCTCTAACCGTTTTCGATGGAATATATCTTCGGACATTTTCGATTTATATTTTTCCCATAACTCTGTAGGAGCCGAAGGAGAGCAAGTTGTTAGTATGATTCCAAACAATGCACGAATTTGACTTGGAGTTGGACGTTTCGCACGCGTCATTGATGCAGTTATCCCAGTGTTGGTCATTCTCCAATAAGTTCAGAGCTTGGCATGCACTACGGTAAGTGTCATGTATAGTACCGTTAACATTTCTCAAATACTCAAAAGGACGTCGGACAGGGTACATTCACCAAAAGCAGGCGTAGAAAGAAACATTCATGTTGATTGGGATGAACGGTGTAGAGTCTTCCTATCGTGGTGTCTTTGAAGATGGTAGGTTGGCCGTCGACTGACTTACCCTGTTTTCGACGTTCAAATACTTTATTTTTAGTATTCCACATGTAATACGAAGGGACCAGTATACAGCAGTTTTTTTGCCAAAGAATCATTTTTGCATAGCGAAAAGAAAGCAGTTAACTTTGTATCCGGTGGATTCAGGGCTCTTTGTTGCACGTTGGATTCCGAAAATAAACACGTTGACCATTCTGTAAATGTACCGCTAAGTGAACAACAGCTGGACTACGTTCATGTATCGGAAATGAAAGAATTCGCCAAACAACTTCATTACTGCTTATGTATCTTCCAGCCTGATATTGTACGATTTCGTCGATATCTTTGATTTCGGACTGCAAGCCAATAACTGCCATGTCACTGCCTTTGTTGACGTATTTACATATGTATTTGATTGCCTTTACGGAGTTACAGTAAACACCGTTTATGTGTGCATTAAATTTTTTTGATAATAATGGGGAATATGGAACAACCCACTGGTTATCTATTTCGATGGTGGTACCGTTACGCTTCTTTATTATTGCTGTTTTACCGCCATCTTCAGTAGATCTCTTCTATATTGTGGGTAACCATAATTGCCAGTAATTGTGTTGGGTACTAAAAGTCGAAGATATTGCTTTTTTGCACCTTCCTTTGGCCATGCATGGTGAATTTTCGTTCAGTGCACCGCAAGGTCCATGTATCATATTTTTTACAACAATATCATATAACCCCTTATCGACATTTTCATCAGGTATTTCACTGGAAATCACATCATCAATTACGTTAGAAGTAATTTTATAATGTAGCCAAATTAGTATATGTGCGTGTGGCAATCCTCGTTTTTGCCATTCCACTGAGTACATCGAGCATCGCACTGACCCAAACACTTCAAGTTTTACTATGTAGTTTATCAGTGATTTCGACTTTTGCCGGAAGACACGGGCCGTAATGTCATGTCTATGAACCGTCGATTGTCCTTGAAGTAAAAGCTGCTGTATCTCGTCCCAAGATTGATTACATGTAAATGTAATAAATAAATCTGGACGAACATACGCAATAGCATCTTGAGCATATTCATGCATATGACGGGGACTGCCAGCATATAACGAAGGTAAAATTGTTAATCTTCCAACGTTTGTGGTATTACCGTCATTTACAACTGCATCTCGCAAATGAATGTATTGTTCAGAGCGGAGCTTGGTCTGATTCAGATGGATAAATAGCAAACGTTCTGATTCGATTTTTGCATACATATCAACGACGTATTGGTAAAAAAAATGACGGCATTTAAAGATATAATTGTCTTCATCCTGCCGAATCATTAGTCTATAGGAATAATAATGCATCGCACTGCATTTCTTATTCATTTCTTTGTTAGTGGCTGAATTTATCAATTTAATATTAAAGTGATAGCCGTCGGCTCCATCCCAAAAAATCATAGGATATTGTAGGGCATCGTAGCATCGATGAGTTTCAGCAATTCTTACCAACTGAGCGTTTCGCTTATGAAGAATAATATCTCGAGGTAAAAACTGATCACCAACCATAACGATTGCCACTTCGTCGATAGTTGGAGCATTGTATCTACGCACATGTTGGCCAGGTGGCGTTTTGTCAGCGGAAATAACAATTTTATGCGTATCAGTAGGCATCAAATCGACGGCTGTTTTGAACAGAGGCACTAAATTATTATTTTCGTGGAAAAGATGTTGCAATTGGGAAACGATTGTCCTTTCAACTTTGGGAGAAATTTCGCAACGTGCATTCAATTCAGAATTTCTATCACTGATGAAGTACAATTGTAAAAATTTATGATTCTCGCCTGAGAATGGTAGAAGGGACCCTGCTCTATGATAAATTTGCCCTTTTACTTTGAAAGTAGGCATAAATTGATCTGGATTTTCGATTTGGGCACCAAACAACGTCATTTGGAAACATGAGTTATATTTTCTGATCTGTGATAAAAAACGCTTAGATTCTGACGTAGTTCCGGTAAGCAAAGTCTTCAATGGCTCTGGTGGTGCAGCAAATAGAAGAAGTTTAACTTTTCCTGAGGCGCAACACATTGCCATCGTTTCACCATTGAATTTCAAGGCCTTGCAATAGGGACAAATTTTAGACTAAGTCCCGATTTGAACACATCTACTCAAGCTATTATTATCGACTGGGCTGTACCTGAATGGCAGGGGATAATTTTCAGGTTGCTCTTGTGATTCCTCGGCACGCTTTCTTTTCTTACTTTCTCTATCAGCCGCAAGCCTGTTTTCTTGCTGTTCTTATGATTCCTCGGCACGCCTTCTTTTTTCACTTTCTCTTTTAGCAGCAAGTCTGGTTTCGCGTTGCTCTGGTAGTTCCTCGACACGCCTTTGTTGACAGAAATTGCACTTTCCTAATCTGGCATTATCTCTTGAAGCCGCAAGCTTTTTTTCACGTTGCTCTTGTGATTCCTTGGCACGCTTTCTGTTCTTACTTTCTCTATCAGCCGCAAGCCTGTTTTCTTGCTGTTCTTGTGATTCCTTGGCACGCTTTCTTTTCTTACTTTCTCTATCAGCAGCAAGTTTTTTGGCATAGACTCTTTGAGCGGCTGTTGCCAGTGTAGGTTCTTCAGTCATTTTACAATTAAACATTTTTCCGTGAACGAATGTCTAAAAATAACTTTAATGACGTCATCGTCATAACAAACATGACGACAACTAACTTGCTGTTCTTGTGATTCCTCGGCACGCCTTCTTTTTTCACTTTCTCTTTTAGCAGCAAGTCTGGTTTTGCGGTGCTCTGGTAGTTCCTCGACACGCCTTCGTTGACGGAAATTGCACATTCCTAATCTGGCATTATCTCTTGAAGCCGCAAGCCTGTTTTCACGTTGCTCTTGTGATTCCTCGGCACGCTTTCTGTTCTTACTTTCTCTATCAGCCGCAAGCCTGTTTTCTTGCTGTTCTTGTGATTCCTCGGCACGCTTTCTTTTCTTACTTTCTCTATCAGCAGCAAGTTTTTTGGCATAGACTCTTTGAGCAGCTTCCTCGGCTGTTGCCATTGTAGGTTCTTCAGTCATTTTACAATTAAATATTTTTCCGTGAACGAATGTCTTAAATATCTTTAATGACGTCATCGTCATAACAAACATGACGACAACTTATTCATGACGACATGACGTCACTCGACAGACATAACACACAGACAACTTATTTTTATATATAAAAGGACGACTTACTCCCCCACAGTCCCTCTGGGAAGGGCTACAAGTTACAAATTTTGACCATTGCTTACATACAGTAATGGTTATTGGGAAGTGTACAGACATTTTAGGGGGATGTTTTGGCTCGGGGAGGGGGTGAGTTGTTGAGAAGAGGGGGAAATTTTGGGGGAACTTTCCATGGAGTAATTTGTCATGGGGGAAGAAAATTTCCATGAAGGGAGCGCAGGATTTTCTAGCATTATTTAAAAAAAAAACAATGAAAAAATAAATATGAAAAAGCTTTTCATCTGAAAGTAAGGAGCAGCATTAAAACTTAAAAAGAACAGAAATTATTACGCATATGAGGGGTTCACCTCCTCCTAATACCTCGCTCTTGGCGCTAAAGTATTTTTAGTAATTTCAACTATTTATTCTACGGCCTTTGTGATTCAGGGGTCATTCTTAAGGAATTGGGACAAAACTTTAGCTTTATTGTAAAAAGCGAGGTACTGATGAGGGGGTAAACTCCCTTCATATACGTAATAAAAACATACGAATACAGAAGTTCGTTACGTAAGCTAATTTGTAAGTTACGTATGTCTTTTACAAATAAAAACGTTTTTAAAAAATTAAAAGTTCTAGTTGCCTTTTTAAGTAACAAAAAATGGGGAGGGGGGCAACTAGCCCTCCTCCCCCGCTTCTTTTTTCCCAAAACCATTCGATCAAAACTATGAAAAAGCCATTTAGCCAAAAAAATAAATATACGAATTTCGTTTTAATTATACATATGCGGAGATCCAAAATCAAAACATGCATTAATTCAAAAACGTTCCGAAATAAAAAAAAAAAAAAAAGTTTTTTAACTGAAAGTAAGGAGCAATATTAAAACTTAAAACGAACAGAAATTACTTTTCATATGAAAGGGCCTGCTCCCTCCTCAACGCCCCGCTCTTTAAGCTACAGTTTTTTACTGTTCTAAAAAGTAGAGTTGTGAGAAAGTGTCAAACTTTAGCGTAAAGAGCGGGGTGTTGAGGAGGGAGCAGCCCCTTTCATATACGAAGTAATTTCTGTTCGTTTTAAGTTTTAATGTCGCTCCTTACTTTCAGTTAAATTTTTTTTTTTTAATTTAATCAGCAGACAAGAATAATTGAGGCGGAGGAAAGCATTCTAAATACCGTGGCTTTTAATTAGACGCCGTTCACCGGACCCTAAAACAGCATTCGGTATAGGCAATGTCTGTATTTCATTGAAAAGAGTTAAATTTAACCTTTTTTGCGTGAGGGAGGGTTGTGTGAATTTTTGACAGCCCTCTGTTTTCAAAACAAATTTCGCACACGTTTGTAAAAGAGAAAAGGTCAGAAGGTTCTATCATAAACATGTTTAATTTTATGGCGGTAGCACTCATGACGCAGACAGTAGACAAAAACACTGAAGCAGACAAAACAGCCTAAAGTCTACAAACCGGGTTGCTGACCTTTAATCAGGTACGAGGTCACCAGGTTGTATACATTTACATCAAAAATACCGTTACACACAAGGTTCTTGGATAAAGGCTTGAATGATGTTTGGGATTGAATAAACTTGCTCCAGAGCAATACTTAGCGAGAGGTGTGCTTTTAATTGCGTAAGTGTTTAAAGTTCACCAGATCTGGTCGATGAAATGGATCTTAATAAATTCGTAAGTTATTTTTGTTGTAATATTTACACTCGGTGTGTATAATGATATTTTGTGTATAATAATATACACACAATACATACATATATATATATATATATATATACTAGCTGTTGGGGTGGCGCTTCGCGCCACCCCAACACCTAGTTGGTGGGGCGCTTCGCGCCCCCCAAGCCCCCCCGCGCGCGTAAGTCGTTACGCGCCATATTAGTTACGCGCCATTGTAGTTGTGTCCCTGTGTTCCACCTGTGAATATAGATAGATTTATATATGTGTTTCAAACTACGTAAAAATTGCAAATATACAACATTTTTGGCTTTCCCACTACTGGGAGCTTTCCGTTTCCAATTGCCAGCAATTGATCTGAAAATGTTTGACCAGAGTCATCGTTTTGCAATCGGACACGCATATTTGTAGTTAATTTTAATATTTTTACGTGTGCCCATAAATTAGAATTTTTCAGGCAAGCATTCATTTCGTCTGCAGGAGTTAAACTAAGTAAAAATTGCGAATATACAACATTCTTGGCTTTCCCATTGTCTGTGCATATACAAAGCTGTATGTACTAATAATGACGTCATATGCAAACGCTCTTTTTACAAACAAACAAACATGCATACACACAACTCGTTTTTATATAGATAGATAGATACAATACAAATTAACTGCGTAAAACTTGCGAATATACAACATTCTTTGCTGTCCAATTGTCGCAGCATATAAATAGATTGTCAGGTTTACCGACCCTCGAACATGCAACGTACAATTGTCCATGGGAAAAACAATCAGTATTAAGATCTATACCACATTTTTCTAATGATTGACCTTGAGCTTTGTTAATGGTGATTGCAAATGCTAATCGAATTGGGAATTACAATCTTTTAAATTGAAAAGGCAGATCCGTTGGAATCATGGGAATGCGAGGAATAAGAACAGCCTCACCCTCAAAAGGCCCAGTCAAGATTGTGGCCTCTATTAGGTTTTCCATTGTTTTTTTTACGGCAAGTCGCGTGCCATTGCAAAGCTTTGGTGGGTTGATATTTCTTAAAAGTATTATTGGTACGCCTATTTTTAGTTGTAGCACGTGTGGTGGAAACCCTGAAAGATCTATGGAATTTAAAAATTCAGATGGATAATTAACCGCTCCATTTGGTTCCAAAACTGTGTTGACTGACTTGTAAAGGACTGCCTGGTCTCGAATCTTGGTCAAAACAATATTGTTGATTTCGTGGGCGTCTATATTTTTGGGTGCGAGAATCGCTCTTTCACTTAGCCATTTATTATTTTTATAATTTTTTAGAATATTCGGAAATACTTTTTCAATCAATTCATTTTTGAACGTCACTAAATTACAGAAATCAGCAGGTAGTTGTATACTTCCTGAAATTGAGTCTATCGTATCATAAATGTCTTTTTATTCCGACGTTAACTTGGAAATGTTATTTTGTACATACGACAATAGATCACTCGTACTGTAACTTTGTTCACGATCCAATTCTACACATGTTGAAACAGCAGCGATACGGTTAGGTGAAGGCATTCCCAAATCCTGAAGAGGTTTGTTTGCCATACGTACGCACAAATCTTCTATAATAACTAAAGTGAAGTTATAAATTTCTGATGTAAAATCAAAAGTCATATCTGACGTCTCTAACTGTTTTCGATGGAGTATATCTTCGGACATTTTTGACTTATATTTTTCCCATAACTCTGTAGGAGCTGATGGAGAGCAAGTTGTTAAAATGATGCCAAACAATGCACGAATTTGACTTGGGGTTGACGTTTCGCACGCGTCATTGATGCCGTTATCCCAGTGTTGGTCATTCTCCAATAAATTCAGTGCTTGGCATGCACTACGGTAAGTATCATGTATAGTACCGTTTACAGTTCTCAAATACTCAAAGGATGTCGGACTGGGTACATTCACCAAAAGCAGGCGTAGAAAGAAGCATTCATGTTGATTGGGGTGAACAGTGTAGAGTCTTCCTATCGTGGTATCTTTGAAGATGGTAGGTTGGCCGTCGACTGACTTACCCTGTTTTCGACGTTCAAATACTTTATTTTTAGTATTCCACGTGTAATACGAAGGCACTTCAGTATACAGCAGTTTTTTTTTCAAAAGAATCATTTTTGCAAAGCAAAAAAAAAGCTGTTAATTTTGTATCCGGTGGATTCAGGGCTCTTTGTTGCACATTGGTTTCCGAGAAATAAACACGTTGACCATTCTGTAAATGTACTGCTAAGTGAACAACAGCTGGACTACGTTCATGTATCGGAAATGAAAGAATTTGCCAAACAGCTTCATTACTGCTTATGTATCTTCCAGCCAGATATTGTACGATTTCGTCGAAATCTTTGATTTCGGGCTGCAAGCCAAAAACTGCCATGTCACTGCCTTTGTTGACGTATTTATTTGATTGCCTTTACGGAGTTACAGTATTCAACGTTTATGTGTGCATTAGATGTTTTTGATAATAATGGGGAATATGGAACAACCCACTGGTTATCTACTTTGATGGTGGTACCGTTGCCATCGTAGGTTCTTCAGTCATTTTACAATTAGAAATTTTTCTTTCAATGATCTTCTTACAATTAAAAATTTGTCTTTGAATGATATTCTTAAATACCTGTGTCCTGGTCGTCATTTATATTCCCTGTGTCCCGGTCGTCATTTGTGTCCCGGTATCCCAGTCTGTAATTTCTCTTTGAGTGTCCCGGTCGTTATTTATATTCCCTCTGTCCTGGTCGTCATTTGTATCCTGGTCTGTAATTTCTCTTTGAGTGTTTTTTTTTTAGTATTTTTTAGTCTTTTACATTTTTTCTTTTTTCAGCTTTCTTTTTCTTCTTTATTTTTCAGCTTCACTATGAAATACATATCGCAGAACCTTTGTTTTTTTAACTAAAATCTGGTAGGCATTGATGACCTTATCCAAGTCGAAATCGCAAACCCAATCATCATCGCTATCATTTTCAGTTTTGATATGTTTTGACTCTCACTGTCCAGGTGGATCTTCATCTAACTGCGCGGTTTTGCGTTCTTTAGCCTCAAGCCTGTTTCCTTGCTGTTCTTTTGATTCCTCGGCACGCTTTCTTTTCTGACTTTCTCTATCAGCAGCAAGTTTTTTGGCATAGACTCTTTGCGCTTTTTCATTGGCTTTTGCCATTGTAAGTTCATCAGTCATTTTAACTTAAACATTAATAGATTTCTACGTGAACATATATGTCTTACATATCTTTAATGACGTCACCGTCATAGCAAAAATGACGACAACTAAGTTCATGACGTCAGCCGACACAGAAACATGACGTCACCTGACCCACAGACACACAGACAGACAACTTATTTTTATATATATAGATATATAAAAAAATAAGTTGTCTGTCTGTCTGTGGATGGATCAGGTGACGTCACCTGAAAAAACTGGATCAGGTGACGTCAAAACTGAAAAAACTAAAAAAAGGCAAAAACTACAAAAAAAACTAAAAACTAATAAAAAAAATAAAAAAGCTAAAAAACTAAAAAAAACTAAAAAAAGGCAAAAACTACAAAAAACTAAAAACTAATAAAAAAGCTAAAAAACTAAAAAAAACTAAAAAAAGGCAAAAACTACAAAAAAAACTAAAAACTAATAAAAAAAATAAAAAAGCTAAAAAACTAAAAAACTAAAAAAACTAAAAAAAGGTAAAAAACTAAAAAAACTAAAAACTAAAAAAAACTAAAAAAAAAGGAAAAAACTGAAAAATAAGCTAAAATAAAGGTAAAAACCAATAAAAAACTAAAAAAAAAAAACGAAAAAACTAAAAAAGGCAAAAACTACAAAAAAAAACTAAAAACTAATAAAAAAAGTAAAAAAGCTAAAAAACTAAAAAAACTAAAAAAACTAAAAAAAGGTAAAAAACTAAAAAAAATAAAAAATAAAAAAAAACTAAAAAAAAGGAAAAAACTGAAAAACAAGCTAAAATAAAGGTAAAAACCAATAAAAAACTAAAAAGAAAAAAAGGAAAAAACTAAAAAAAATTTTCATCTAAAAAACTAAAAAAAACTCAAAAAGGTAAAAACTAAAAGAACTAAAAAAGAAAAAAATAAATGACAAAACTCAAAGAGAAAGCGACCAGGACAAAAGGAATGTTCGATTAGCAATCAACAAAGCACCGGGACACAGGGAGTATAAATGACGACCAGGACATAAGTAAAAAAAAAAACTATCTATATATGTAAAAATAAGTTGTCTGTGGATCTGTGGATCGTGGATCAGGTGACGTCACCTGAAAAAACTGGATCAGGTGACGTCAAAACTGAAAAAACTAAAAAAAGGCAAAAACTACAAAAAAAACTAAAAACTAATAAAAAAAATAAAAAAGCTAAAAAACTAAAAAAACTAAAAAAAGGCAAAAACTACAAAAAAAACTAAAAACTAATAAAAAAGCTAAAAAACTAAAAAAACTAAAAAAAAGGCAAAAACTACAAAAAAAACTAAAAACTAATAAAAAAAATAAAAAAGCTAAAAAACTAAAAAAACTAAAAAAACTAAAAAAAGGTAAAAAACTAAAAAAACTAAAAACTAAAAAAAACTAAAAAAAAGGAAAAAACTGAAAAATAAGCTAAAATAAAGGTAAAAACCAATAAAAAACTAAAAAAAAACTGAAAAAACTAAAAAAAGGCAAAAACTACAAAAAAACTAAAAACTAATAAAAAAAGTAAAAAAGCTAAAAAACTAAAAAAACTAAAAAAACTAAAAAAACTAAAAAAAGGTAAAAAACTAAAAAAAATAAAAAATAAAAAAAACTAAAAAAAAAGGAAAAAACTGAAAAATAAGCTAACATAAAGGTAAAAACCAATAAAAAAATAAAAAGAAAAAAAGGAAAAAACTAAAAAAAATTTTCATCTAAAAAACTAAAAAAACTAAAAAAGGTAAAAACTAAAAGAACTAAAAAAGAAAAAAATAAATGACGACACTCAAAGAGAAAGCGACCAGGACAAAAGGAATGTTCGATTAGCAATCAACAAAGCACCGGGAAACAGGGAGTATAAATGACGACCAGGACATAAGTAAAAAAAAAAATTAACAAAACTAAAAAGAAGGTAAAAACTACAAAAAAACTAAAAAGAAAAAAAAACTAAAAACTAATAAAAAAACTAAAAAATCTAAAAATCTAAATAAAATAAAAAAGAAAAAAAAGGAAAAAAATAAAGGAGAAAAACAAAACTAAAAAACGAATGTACATACAGACCGGTACACCGGGATACAAATGACGACCGGGACACAGGGAATATAAATGACGACCGGGACACAGGGACACAACTACAACGGGGACACCGGGGGAAACAGGGGGATATAAATGACGACCGGGACAAAAAAACTAAAAAGAAAAAAAAACTAAAAACTAATAAAAAAACTAAAAAATCTAAAAATCTAAATAAGCTAAAAAAGAAAAAAAAAGGAAAAAAATAAAAGAGAAAAACAAAACTAAAAAACGAATGTATATACAGACCGGGACACCGGGATACAAATGACGACCGGGACACAGGGAATATAAATGACGACCGGGACACAGGGACACAACTACAACGGGGACACCGGGGGAAACAGGGGGATGTAAATGACGACCGGGACACCGGGACAGGGAATGGTCGATTAGCAATCACCATCAACAAAGCTCAAGGGCAATCATTAGAATCATGAGGTATAGATCTGAATACAGATTGTTTTCCCATGGACCATTATATGTTGCATGTTCAAGAGTCGGTAAACCTGACAATCTATTTATATGCAAAGACAATGGGACAGCAAAGAATGTTGTATATTCGCAAGTTTTACGTAGTTAAAACCATATATATATATATATATATATATATATATATATATATATATATATATATATATATATATATATATATATATATATATATATATATATATATATATATATATATATATATATATATATATATCTATCTATATTCACAGGTGGGACATAGGGACACAACTACAATGGCGCGTAACTATTATGGCGCGTAACGACTTACGCACGCGGGGGGGCTTGGGGGGGGGCGCGAAGCGCCCCCACCAACTAGGTGTTGGGGTGGCGCGAAGCGCCACCCCAACAGCTAGTATATATATATATATATATATATATATATATATATATATATATATATATATATATATATATATATATATATATATGTATATATGTATATATGTATATATATATATATATATATATATATATATATATATATATATATATATATATATATATATATATATATATATATGTATATATATATATATATATATATATATATATATATATATATATATATATATATATATATATATATATAAATATATATATTTTACGCTGGTTTGTTTACGCTGGTTTTATGGATAATATGTTTTATGGACGGAGTAGTGATAATGTTTTTGTTTTTTTTATTTATTTGCGAATTTCCACTCTTTACTTCAATCAAGAAACACTGTGCCCTCATTAAATCCTTCTGGAATAATGAAGGGAGACTCCTGTATCTCCATTACCTCAAATCATTTAAGATTCTTCCTATAAAATTTAAAAGGCGTGACCTGTCTTTACTTTTTGAAAAAGGAGGCATTCTTAGTCTCCCATACTTCTTTTATTTTCCCTTTTTTACATTGTTCTACCTGATAAAGACTAGCCAGGAAAAGACACCGAAGTTGACTTCAGTATCTTCACAAATACAGATTTTGTTTAACCTACTCTTTTACAAATAAACAAACCATTCATGATAATGAACGGTAGGTAAGGAGTACATTGGTAATGCTATTGTTTTCACTTTATTGAATTACGAGAATGAACCATCCAAAATAAAACTAGGCAGTTTGTTTAAAAAAAAACATTAGGTGCAGTTAAAATATCAATCACTATCTACTTTGAACTTGTTAACATGTGCCGAACCCCAATATTACTGATATTATTTTTTTTTTATTTTTGGACTTTATTCACCAATGAAACTCAAGTGTCTTCTTTTGACTATCAAATAAAAAAAATCACAATTTCTTTCAACGGAAAAAACCTAATAAAATTTACAAGGAACAGAAATTATTGCATGTAATTCGGGGGCTAATTGGCTGCTTTTGACAACACCGAGCTTGTTACGCTAAATTTATTTTTAGAGCTTCCATAAAGTTTCTTATTCTGAATCAAAAGCCCTTGAGGTTCAAAAGTCATTCTTAAGGAATCGAAACAAAAAGCAGAACGTTAGCGCAAAGAGTAAAGAGTGAACGCTAGTGTAATCAGAATGAATTCTGTTAGTTTCAAGTTTTAAGTTTGCTTCGTACATTCAGTTGAAAAATCTTTTTTTATTTGGTTTCTTATCGTTTTTCAAATCACGCCCAGGCCTTCCAAAGATATGATGTGGGGTAATATCTCTACAAATCTCCAATTTCTTACTGATAATTGATATATATCTATAATTATAGTTTGACTGGTTGTGTCCCATTTTTTCAGTTTTTCTGCTTAAGAATTAAAATCAAATCGTAATTAAAATTTGGGAAAGAATTTGAATATCTGGTCAAAATTTTCGATGAACAATAGTTTTGTTAAGAAAGTCCTAAATATTACTTTAACTTCAAAATTTCCAGTGAATGGAAAGGGGTATTATTGTTCATATAATTAGAAATTCTGCGTCACTTTTGATTTTCTATGCGGTAGAAGCTATCACAACCTTTACCATTGGGTTATTTGATGTTTCAATACGGCGGATTGTATGGTGAGTGGCGTTCATCTCCCTTGGAAATGCCCTCAGGAAAATACTCCCTCGCACGGAAAGTACCCCTTTGACAATAGCCCTTAGAAAAATTCTCACCCCCCAAAAAAACTCCCGCCCGGAAAATACCCTCTGGAAAATACCCCCTCGCGGAAAATATCTCACGCAAAATATTCCACTGGAAAATACCCCCCACCACAGAAAATACCCCCGCAGAAGATATCTCCCAGGAAAATAAAATACCCTCCCACCCCCGAAAATATACCTCTGTGTAAAACACCCCCACGGAAAATTATCGGAAAATACCACCCAGGAAAATACCACCCACACGCGCCTGGTTGGTCTCCAATCATGTTAGACAAAATAGGACTAGAACTCTCAAATTTCTGATCTAATAAGCACACTCCGAAATTTTTCAACCATGAGGTAGAGGTTTAGATGCGGAAAGGACAGTCCCCCTCGTATACGGCATAAATTATGCTTATTTTGGGGTTTTATGTTACTCTTTACTTTCTTAATAACAGAAGACCAGAAGTATTCGCAGAAATCATAAGGGAGTAGATAAGGGGCGGATACAGTATTTCTAGAGGGGGGGCATATTAGGTTGCTTCAATAAACTTGCTAACAAAGAAATACCCTTAATTTAAAGGGAACCTCGACAATTATGTGTCGTAGCTAGGGAGAGGAAATTGTCGTAAATTTAATGTAAAATCTGGTGAGGGCCAAAGTTCTAATAAATCTGTTGAAATTAAAATGGTATAAAAATATTGATACAAAAAATAGTAAGCTATAAAAATAACCCCGCCATAAAAAAAGCTGTCCGTCATAAAAAAAGATATGATATTTAATATTTTCTACATTATTTTTTACCTTTTCACTTCTGACCATTATAGCGAGTGAGTTAAGCTTTTTATTGTAAAAAAAAAAATGGTCTTGAACCAACTTTTGGGGTCATTCACTCTTTGCGACAATTTGTATAGGTTAAATCCTTTAGCATGTCGCTTAACTTTGCGGCATCGCTTAGTAAGTATGATAATAATGAAGAGAAGGAAATGAGAATAAAGATACAACTTGTATATTCGTAAAAGATATATTAAACATTAAATACTAGTTCTTTTAGGGATGTAACAATAAAAACAGAACGAAGAGACAGAAGTGCATAGAAGACGGTTAAAACGAGGGCTTTAAGTACAGACAATAAAGCATTTAATAATCACTGTTTCTTTATAAAAATAGTGTTTTAATAAACCGTGTCAACTTTGAAGAAATCTCAAAATGTACTAATAAAAATTTCACTTTTCATAACAACGTAGCGTATCTTTCCAGTTTTCAAAGTTCGATATATTTCGCTTAAATTCCAGAATTCACAATTTTATAAGGAATAGTCGATCTCTCTATTTCCACTCCCGCCATATCTATTTATTACACAGTCTATGTCTACCTCAATATTTCGGTGAACGTTTATAATGGCTACTCCTGTCAGTCTAGAGTCCTGTCAGTTTAGAGCTCTTTGTTACTATTTCCCCTCTATTTATCCAAAAATATTCGCATAAAGACCAAAATCGTCAGAAAAATATAAACTGTAATAAAGATGCATGTAGGTATGAGCTTCAAACTAAGTAAATGAGTCGAAATGCTCCTTAAAAACAAATAATTATGTGTTTATTATATTTGTATTTGATAGGTATAGATTGGTGATTTAGTTTCTCAGGGTTTCAATCTGCGGAGATTTCTAATTAATTTTTTTTTTCTAATCTTGATATTTTCAGATATTCGATTCAAACGTTACATCTTGATATGTGTGTTAAGCACAAAAATAAGAATCTGAAAATTGACTTAGATTTAGCATTAAGTAAGAGGATTGTCCTGTAAAAAAATGATTTATGAACCTCTAATTGTAGAAAAATGATTGGATGGCATGTATCCAAATAAGCATAAAAATCCTCATCGGTATCTACGGGAGTTTAGACCATCTTATGGACAAATATGTGCAACCCTTATACAAACATATAACTATATTATTGGATCTTTATTTAAGGATCTTTATTATTATTGGTGTTATGTTTTTTTTGAATAAGTTGAATAAAAATTGAATATTTTGTGACTGGTTGGTATTGAGAAGGTGGGAAATGCTGAAGCAATATTGTAATTGCATTACATTTCCATGGTTAACTCAAGTTGTGTGAATTTCCACTTTTTATCAACATTTATTAGGAACTGTTCGAAAAAAAAATTGATGTCATTCCACTGGTTCGAACTGATAATTCCGAGACTCATCTGCTATCTAGAAAAAAACACATAATTATTTGCTTTCTTTCATAAACGATTTTTCAAAAATCAATTCTTCTGAAATGATTACTCCGACCTTTAAAAAAGTATTTGGACTCATAGACTTACTTTTAAGTCCATGCTTATAGGAACTTTTATTTTGAAGTTCAAAAGTTCTTATTTTAATGTTTTAGGATCAAGAGAGGGGGTGACATGTCATATAATACAGAGCTTTAATTTGATTAAATTAGGCAGTAAAGGGGCCACCATTCGCTCACCAAAATCCAAAACTTAAATTAATAATTTTTGCACTTCTCATAAATTTACTTTCTATTATACAAATCCGCTAGAAAACAACAAGGTTGTAAAAACCACTCTGCTTTGCAGAAAAGGCAAACCCAAAAAGCCAAAACAGACAGCCAAAAAAAAATAAATAATGATATCAATTTCTTCACCTCAGTGCCATAGCAAGACTCAAAAATAAATTTTGGACAGAATAGAGAAGTAAATATTTTGCTTTTCAGCCCTGTTGTGACAGCAAAATCCTGAAATATCATTTCAACAGGATATAGAAGTTAGGATTTTTAATTTCCCCTCCTTGTTATTACGAAATGAAGATTTTTGCCTCCCAGTTGGCTTTTGTGGTAATATGGACAAATTCCCTTGATGAACCTTAATTTAATTAAATACTTTTTGGTGGTTTGCGTCATTAGTAAAATCAAACAGAGACTGCACAAAGTAACTAAAATCATGTTTCGAACTTGTTTGCAAAAAGAAACAGGCTGAATAATTAAAAACTTATTAAAAAATCAACTATTAAAAACCAATTACAAAAAAAATAACTTTCGTCCTAACCCAAACCAGAGCAAGTGGCCCCAATCACCAATCTACCACTAAGTCAGGGGGGCGTGCCCCCTGGATCTGCCACTGGAGTAAATATTATTTCACATTTCTGATGCGTTTTTAAAGGCTATTTTGTCCCCTTCCTAAGCAAAAATCCTGGTAATGGACCTAGGGATTATTATTATTATTATTATTATTAATATTATTATTATTATTACCATCAATATATCAAACGGTAATCAATACTGCTTTTCGCTAATATACATCAAATATAAACCAATTTCTACTTCATCCTCCTCTCGTTTCTATTTTAGAACTAAATTTTTATTTATTTGATGGCTTAACGAGAGCTGGCATATTTTGGGATTACAATGCACCCTTTGAGATATATCCCTCCCTTCATAACTGCACAAAAATCAGAGAACCCTATTGTAGAAGTTTGAGTGCTATTTTAAGTTTTGTAATTTGTCTGATACTTACAGATAACATTTGTTATTGAGAAACATACAGACATTTTTCATGGAGGAGTGTTCTGCAAGGGAGGGGGGGGGTCTATGAGAATTTTCAGCAGGGAGGAATTTTTTGGGAACAATTTCCAGCGAAGATCAAATTGTCTGTCCACATTTTTCCCCGTGGAAAAATGTGGGCAATATCCACAAGGGCGCTGCAAGGTGACACTTCTCTTCTTATTGCACAAAAATGTTTTTGGCGTTTATTCTAATCATTTATTTAACTGAAGTGGTTTTTTTCATGATGCAGTAATCTATTATTAAGGAGAATTGGCAGATTTTTGCTTAGGGAGGGGGGTAAGATACCCAAAGGAGTATGTACTCTAATATCTCTCACCCGTCTAAGACTACTCCTCGCTATTTCACCGCTAATATACCTCCCCCTTGCATTCGCTAGATCCAGATGCCCACTGAATTGCCCATTACTAGTAAACTTTACCCCAAGATAAACAAATTCATTATTCACTGGTATAGTTTCACCTTTAAAGAAAAAATTCACATCTTCACTTTCCATGGCTTTACGACCAAATACCATCACCACTGACTTCGATGTGTTCAGGATTAACTTCTTCTCTTCCAAATAAACCTCCGTAATCTCTAATAATTGCTGCAGTTTCTCCTTGTTTCAGCCAGTAATACGATGTCGTCAGCAAATAGTAGCAAGCACAGTTTAAGCAAATCTATCGATAACATTGGTGCATTATTCTTAACGAAAAATTCATTGGCATCATTTAAATAAAGGCTAAACAATTTTGGTGACAGCACACATCCCTGCTTTAGTCCCAATAAAGATTGCACCGGAGTTGAGCACTTTCCCGCCACTTTCACTACTAACTTCACGTACTTATACATTTTGCACAGCAACAATACGAAATAGTGAGGCAGTCCTAAAGATAACAGGTTTAACATTAACAGGTTCCTATTGACATTATCATATGCTCCTTTCAGGTCTAAAAAAGCTGCATATAACCTCCCCCCTTTTCCTTTCCTATACTTCTCTACCATAATTCTCAAAGTAAAAATACGATATAATGCACTATGATTTTTTCTAAACCCTACCTGAAAAGGGGATAGCAGTTCCTTTACCTCCAACCACTTCCCTAATCTTGAGTTTATAACCTTGCAGAAAATCTTACTCACCACATTTCCTAAACTAATTATTCTATAATTACTATGATCCTGTCTGTTACCTTTTTTGAAAATTGGTATTCCTACTGACAAATTCCACTGATCAGGCCATTTCCTTTTTTCAGTCACAAAACTGAAAACTGCTGCTAAAACTGGTACTAGAACTGTTTTTCCCATTTTCCAAATCTTTGCTGGTATTCCATCCACCCCCGGCGCCGAAGAGCCCTTCATTCCTTTTAGGCTTGCACAAACTTCCTCTACCTTGATCGGTTCTAATAGACTATAATCCTCTTGTCTTAAGGGGAAACCATTCTGCTCTCGTAGCTCCTCTGCTAAACTCCCTATACCGTCTCCATATTGCTCCCTTTTGCTAGTGTCCTGCTCCAGGTATGTTTTCCACGACTCAGCTGGAGGTATGTGTTTGTCGTTGGCCTTGAATTCCCGCCTTACTTCACTCCAAAACTGTTTTGGGTCTTTTGACAAGTATTCCTCGCTGATCTTTATAGCCCTAATCTCTTCTACTTGTTTTTTTCCCATTTTTATTAACCTCTTGTAGATTTTTCTCTCTGTTCGGTACTCCGATAAGTGTTTATTCATTTCCTGGTCATTTAGTGCTCCTTTCACTTTCCTGAGAAGTTGAATAAGGTTTACTTTCAGCCTCCGACAATCCTCATCAAAGAATTCGTTTGTATTTCTCACCATCTCCTTGTTATTTGATATTCCACTGCATTTCTGATATACTTCCTCTGATATTTCTTGCACGGCTTCTTCTAACTTCCCTTCTCCCAGTATATATATGCATTCCTCCGCCCTTTTCTGCATCTGTTCACTTTCCAACAATTTTTTCAAACGGTTTTCCTCCATACAATCTACCCTAATCTGATGTTTCATTACCTTCCTACCCTTATCTTCCATCTTTCCCTCATTCCTCCAACTATATCTCTCACCCTCTATCTCATTCATCCATTTCTTCGCCTGTCCTGACTTCATGACTACCTCTATTGGCTGGTGGTCTGATCCTACAACATCCATAACATAAAAATCCAAACAATTTTCCCATAACCTCCTATCAACCATAATATAATCAATCACGCTAGGCTTCCCCGAACCAAAGCACGTAAAATCTCCCCTTTCATGATCTTTCATGATCTTTTATGTTTCAATGACTTAATCCTCTAAGCCTCACTGATTCTTCAGATGAAAACTTAATAATGGTTTGGGACTTCTTAGTTAGTTCTTCTTAGTTCCCACGAATATTTTCAGTCTACACCTTTATTATTGGTGCTAAGACAGAGGGGGGGGGGAATACTAATGTCCTAGTACTGACCAAGTTTATTCAGGCTGTGTTAGATGAAATTGTGTACAAAAGTCGAGTTGTGTTTTTTTTTTTTTTAATGTTTAAGATCCTTAAGGTGTATAAATTTCTCTTTTTTCACTTTCCTTATTACTTCTAACTAGACTAAGCTTTCCTCAACTAAACTTTAAAATACAACTCAAATAAGATTCTTAAATTTGGAAAACACTATTTTCGGCGAGGGGAGAGGGAATTTTCCAGGGGGATTTTCTGTGGGGGGAATTTTCTGATTGAGGGTTTTCCCGTGGGCCATATCCTGGGGAGGAGGTGTTTCCATGGGGAAGTATTTTTCGAGGGGATGGGTTATTTTCTGAGGGAGTAAACGCTTAGAGCCACATTGTATTCATCTATTTAAATACATTGAAACATTGTAGGTAGATAGGAAAAGGGAAATATTACCATTTAAAATTGCTGAGAACCAAAATCCACTTGCCACCCACCCCAGCAAATTTCCTGTGAGAACTCATGGTGACTCGCTTTGCATTTTCCACCATTGTCCCGGTTAGTATGTTAAAATCTTAACCCCTTTAGAGTTATTCGACCAGCATTCCCATAAGGGCCTTATATCCTAACAATGGGTAACTGGCATAGCTTACCACCCTTGGCCCGGGGTTGGAAGTTGGGTTTTTAAATCGAGGGGCATAGATAATCGGCCTTAGGACTGCTTAGAACAAAATGTATATCCCAAAAGTTTGATCAGATGCGTTTGGGGAAAAATAGTGGGACGGGTGGCTTGTTGCCTTCCAATCACTTTTGACTCGTAAAAACCACTTTTGACTCCGAAATATGATTAAGCTGCTGGTGTGAAATTGAAAATTATTATAGTCCAATTGAAAGGCTCTTGGGGTGAATAGCATGCTTAAACAATTCCTATAAGCCTAAACCGTACTAGTTTTAAGTGAAAAGAAGACAAGAAACGTCGTCTTTTTTCTTCTCCTAATCTAACCTGATAAGATTATGAAGTAAACATTTTTGAAAATTAAAGCTATTTGTCTATGTCAGGGAAATAAGGCCTTAAAATATTATTGTTTGTTTTGGGAAATGGGGCAATACCAGAGGTGGGTACATGCCCAGTTACGCATTCCACATCAAATAGTTTAGGTATTTTAACTTGTAACTCACTGGTTACTATAGAACTTGCTTATTACCTTAACTATATACGTCCAGGTTTTTGTGATACTTGGAATAGCACTACATCAGTGTGCTACAGCCTCTCCTCTATCTTTCCTTCAGCTGGTAAAGGCTCACCTCTATAAGAAGAAAGGATTAGCAGGTCTTGCCGGGCTCGCAGGACTCGCAGGTATTGTAATGCCTTATTTCATTAGGGCTGTAATTCTGTATTGTACTAGCAAGAACGGTAGGATAGTGAAGGATAATTTTTTCTGATGTTTCTTTGGGAAGCCCTATTAAAGATTGAGAAGTAACATCTTTAAATGTCTCCTTTGCCTGTTTAATTAATAAGCCTTATTCACATAGAAAAAAGTCTTTAAAACCCCTCTCCACCACCTATAGGGTCAAAAATGTATATATCTGTCTGGTACAGTTTAAAGGTTTAGTCCATGTCCATACCAAACACGGAGTAGGAGAGAAGTCTCCAAAGCTTCCAAGAAATCTATGAACTGAGTAATTTTTTCTACATTTAATGTATAATCTTGATTTACTCCCACATAACTCAATCATTATCATTTCAACCGCCATAAATTGACCATCAAACACATCAACCCCCTCAACTCAACTACCTCATAACCCAAATACCTTAAATTCAATCACCAAACAGCTCAACCGCAATCAACTCAACCACTAAATATCTCAGCCACCCTCTACTCAACTACCTAAAATTCAACCACTAAAATAACTCAACCACTGCATATTTCAACCACCACATTTCTCAACAACCATCAACTCAACCACCAAATGGCTTAGATCTGTTTCAACTTTTGTCTGGTTAGGAATTTTTTAATTGATTCTTTAAAAAAAAAGGAGCAAAAAATGAACAATTGAAATTAGTGCTAGTTTTCTGAAGAGAAAAACGCTGTTCAAAGAGAGAAAAACTCGAATTCAGAGAGCAAAATGTGTTTGGGCACTTCGAATTTTTTTTTTGCTATTTTTTTTAATTCTTAAAAACTATAAATATTTTTATTTTCTAAATTTATTTAAGCTTCAGTCTGACCAAAAGCACTGGGGGACACATAGACACTGGGATACAAGGGTGATATATTCCTAAGGTTAACAATACTCTCCTTGGGGGGAAATATACAAAAAGCACGTCTTTGTAGGTAGTTTTACATTCAAAGCATCTTTTTACCCTTGCATATGAACAATTCCTTTCAGGTATCTCATTTTTTTCCTTCTGAGGGTACGTCTTGAAAGTCACTAAGAAAGTATTTTATATTTTGAATCTTTCTGACTCTGCTGTTGAGCAACCTGTGATGCCACCAGACGTTAAATAGCAATGTCACTATTTGATCCATCAGAGAGCTTCCGAAGAATAGGATGGGTGCAGATGAGCATACCATTAAGGGCATTGTGAAAACTCTCCGTGGTATTTGTAATTTTCGCCACAAAATTCAACGCACTTTCAGTGTGGTTCCAGAAGACTAGTAAAAATCTTGGCAATACAACCCCCTCGTTTGGAAATTGAATGCCAAGTACGAAGGTATCATTGAAGGAACTCAAGACAGAATCGTAATTATCACCTTGGGGGATATGGCCACAGAGTTCATCAAACACTCTTTCAATATCTTGGAATGGAACAAAAGCTAAGACTGAGATACTTTTGACGAGGATATTAAAATTGTGGTAATTTTGGAAATCTTGCTTGAGGCCTGGCTATTGAACTTTTCTTGTGATAGTCTGTCAAAATTGAAAGAAACATCCCGATAACTTAGAATTTGAAAGCTTAACTCGAAAAGCATTTATACCATTGAAAATGTGTGAAAATTCTAAAATAATTTTTTTTGAATTAATAAAAAGTGTTAACAGCCACCCCGAGAAGTAAAACACTTGTCCAAGGGAATGGCGAAAATACACGAAAAATAATACAGGACTAAATAAATAATAAAACAACTAATACAAATCACACATCCCTCATTGGCAGCACAAACCTCACAACAACATAAATTTAAGTTTACTATTAAAATTATACCCAAAATGGTCATGATAAATTACTCAATTGAGCTTTTGAATCCCGATCAGGACCATCACTACAAAAAATAAGATGTAAGAAACGTCAATCATTCCAATTGCTGTACCTGATAAACTTTGACAATGACAATGTGCAACCTATAGGTCATATCCATGCAATATTGACGTAATCAAATAGTTCGTCGTATCGAACTGCAAGTAAAGAGTGACGCAGCTCGATAGTAATCGAAACTCTAAAAAACAGAATTGTGATATCAATAGATATACCGAAAGAACTGGCTTATTATGCTGATTACAAATATGTAAGATTCATTAAATTTAGTGTTACCCATTAAAAACTACGAGCCTGAGAAAATTGGATTAATTTTCGACAAAGGGGGGAATTGCCCCCTAAAAGTTAAAAACTGGTAATAAGAACCACACAGTCAGACTCAGCGTATTCGAGAATTCTATTATAGAAATTTCAAGGTCCCATCTGCAAAAATGTGGAATTTTGCATTTTTTGTTCTTTTTTTCCCAGGAAAAAGATCGCAGATGCGTGTTTATTGGTTTGTTTTTTGTTTTTCCAAGGGTTATTACATCGAAGCAATAGCCCTAGAATATTGTGAAAGGGCTCATTCGAACAAAAATCAAAAGTTCTAGTGTCCTTTTTAAGTGACCAAAAAGACTGGAGGGCAGCTAACCCCCTTCCATCCCCTTTGTTCCTCAAAGTAGTCCAATCAAAATTTTGAGAAGACCGTTTTGTTCTGCACAGTTGAAAAGTCCAGTAACTATGACTTTGGGGATAAGCTTACCCCCCAAAGCCCATAGGAAAAGGTATTTAATTCATGAAATTTGTCCATTGTTTACGTATAGTATTTTTATAGTAATTTTATGTATTTGTGGGAAAACTTTTCCACTGAAGAGGGGATTCCTGGCAGGATTTTAAAAACAATCAGACATGAGTCTTTTTCAAATAAAAGTGCGATAAGAAACATTTTCCCCCGGAATCTTCCACAATAAAAATATCAACTAGATTGGAATTGTATGGGGGGAATTTTCCTGGTAGGAGGGGGAGGTGTTTTACGTGGGGAGTGAAGCTCTCCTCTTAATCGATCTTCACATTACCCAACATTACCTCTTCGCCTTCACTTATTCCTAATCTTAGCGACTTGTCTTCTTAACATTTATTTTAAACCTTTTCTTGCGCCCTGAACTCGCAAAACATATAAAAATCCATTCATTTTACCAACATTTTTATCTAGGATGCTTAAATCATTAGCATAATATAAGTCTAAGAGAGTTTTACTTCCCTACTATAGTTTATTGATTACTATAGTTTATTGATTCCTTGTTTTCCAATTGCCTTTGCTGTTTTTCCTAGGAAAAAAATCCATCAAAGTAATCCATGTAAATGGGGATAGGACGCCACCCTGCTTAACTCCTGATTGAATACGAAACCAGCTACTAACGTCATTTCCTATTTTAACTGCACCTATGTTCTTCTCGTACATAGCATTAATCATTTGAATGTGTTTGTCTGGAATATCATTCAAAGATAGAACCTTTCCTAAAGCTCTTCTATCAGCTAAATCCATGACCTTGCTGGTGGGATTTCAGGGGGGGGGGGGGCTCTATATATTAAAATAAATTTGATTTATTTGCTTGAATTTGATTGATAAATTTGTATATCTTTTTATGACTCTTGGTATCTGTAAGCAAAAGAAATTAATTAGGTAATTTACTCAAATTTAGGGTGAAGGACAACTTTATCATTCTAGGATTAACTATTAAGCAGTTCGTTGTAACGAACTGTAAATAAGGAGCGATATGGCTCAATAGTAACCGAAACTCTAAGAAACAGAGTCATAATGACAATAGATACGTCAAAATAATCAAGATTTGATGCATTTTCAAAATGTGTAAAACTCATCAAGTTTAGTGGTACCCGTCGGAAGTTACGAGCCTGTGAAAATTTGCCCACTTTTTGAAAAAAGGGGGGAACAGCCCAAAACAGATTCAGCACACTAGAGAACCCTACTATAGAGGTTTCAAATTCCAACGCACAAAAATGTGCAATTTTGTATTTTTTGCCAAAGGAAAGATCACGGATGCGTGCTTTTTTTTATGTGTGTGTTTTTTCTGCTGGGGTGATCGTATCGAACCAGTTTTCTTCGAAGATCGGGAAAGGCTCATTTAATCGGAAATCAAAAGTTCTAGTGCCATTTTTAAGTGACAAAAATATTGGAGGGAAGCTAGCCCCCCTCTAACCCTCATTTTTCCCCAAAAGTCACCCGATCAAAATTTTTAGATGGCTATTTTTTCAGCATAGTCAAAAAATATAATAGCTATGGGTTTGAGGATGAGTTAATCCCCCATATTCCCAAGGGGAATGGCTGTAAGTTATGAACTTCGCTCATTCTTTACATGTAGTATTGGTTATTTGGAAGTATAATTTCAGGGGATTTTTCTAGTAAAGGGTGGGGGAGGGTGACGTTGGAGGATCTTTCCATGGAGCAGTTTTCATGGGGGGAGGCCATTTTTCACAGAGGGAGAGCCGGATTTCCCATCATTGTTTACAAAAGAATCAGAAATTAAATATAAAAAACAAGATTTTTCAACTGAAAGTAAGGAGCAACATCAAAACTTAAAACAAACAGAAATTATTTCGTATATGAGGAGGATCACTCTCTCCTCAATACCTCGCTTTTTACGGAAAAGTTTCTTAGTGCTTTAAAAGGCACTTTCAATTCTAATTAAACCGCCTTTGTGATTCAGGAGTCATTCTTAAAGAATTGGGACAAAGTTCAAACTTAAGCGTAAAAAACGTAGCATAAAGTATTGAGGAGGGAGATACCCCCTCATATACGTAATAATTTCTGTCCTTCTTAAGTTTTAATGTTGCTCCTTACTCAAATTCAACAGTCAATTTAACACATTCAGTGATATATTATAAATTTGTCTTTCTTTTAGGTCTTGCTCCTCTCGTGCAGGCAAAGAAAGCTGAAAAAAACTCTGTCCAGCATACAAACGAGGTCCCTATGGATCTGTCTGCACAGTACATAAATCTTCCGATTGTTCATCCACCAGCACCGAACGCTTTACCGTCCATTGGAGTTTACTTGCCAAAAGAAATTCCAATGCCATACCCAGTCAAACAGTCTCAAACAGTGCCATTAAGTGCAGCTAACCGGAGTAAATTGATGAAAATCAAGAGCAAAGGAAGAAAAGCATCAAAACCCGTAGATCATGATCCTTATGGTGACTACAGACTTCCGCATTATATTACCTATCCTTCAAAATATGAGCCAAACTACATTCCAACTTATGTCCCTTCTGTGCCTGGTGTTTCTGGAACAAAACCAGGCTACTAAGAAGAAACCCGGGATTTCTATTCTAAATTATTCTAAATTTTTATTCTATCTTATATTTGATAAAACAATTGTTTAATATTAGTTTTGACTCTGTTCTGGTATTTGAATTTTTAGTAAACACGCACCATTACTTGATGACAAAACTACTGTCAAGACAGTCTGGATCAACCAGAAAATTCAATTTTCTGGATCAACGCAAGAAAATGCAATTTTGATCAACACTATTTGTCTTAGGCTTTTATTGGTTGTTCTACTTCCTGCTTTTTTAGTCAGGCACGAAATTCAAACAATGCTTTACTCCTAAGAAAACAAGCTTACTTCGATTCCCTATCGCTGCCGCTTCAGGACTGAAGTGAACCAAAATATAATAGCAACTATTGGGTTTCCAAATGTTTGCCTAAATTTAATAAATCTCCTAAGTCAAAAAACAGTAATATAAATAGCACTTCCGTTACAAGTTCTGAGACAAAATGAAGTACGAAAACATCTGCGGCTAGAAGACATGCAGCAACAATCATCACAACGATTCCAAAATCTAAATGATGGGCGAAGAAATCTGCTGTTAGAAGAAAAGTGTATACTCTAAAGACATAAGATATATATATACATATATATATATATATATATATATATATATATATATATATATATATATATATATATATATATATATATATATATTAAAAAAAAAAGACAGAAGGAGAAAAGGAAGACTTCCTACATTAGTGATTAATATAGATCAGCACTTGAGTGAGGCCTTAACCCTACTCATCCATACAATCACATAGGTCAAACAGCATAGCCATAGACAATCAACCATAAAGAATAATCCATGGGCAGGCAGTCATTTCGTCAATAAGTATAAGTCGTCATTTACCAAACAATAAAAACTGTAAAGACAAATAATTCAGAGGCAACAACCCAATACAAGGGCTCATCAGGAGAATACACACTCGCCTATAGGGTTTCGGCACTTTAAATTCTCCACCCAGGCAAGTGGTGTGCCCACCACAAATTCTCCATGGTATCCCCACGCTAGGTAACACCCCCAATATATATATATATATATATATATATATATATATATATATATATATATATACATGTATATATAAATATATATATATACATATATATATATATATATATATATATATATATATATATATATATATATATATATATATATATATATATATATATATATATATATATATATATATATATATATATATATATATATATACGTACGCGGTGAAAGAATTTACTTAAATACCAGGTCATCATTCATTATTTAAATTACAAGGTTAAGGCTTTTTAACTATTTAGGCAATCTAAGGTTATATGTGGCTACAGATCAGAAAAACATATTTATTAAATTATGTAATGCCATATATATCCTTAGATTGTCTGTATAGTTCAAAGAATCTTAATCTTGTAATTTTAATCACAGGTAACCTGGACCTCCTGTAAATTTTTTGAAACAAATATAGTATTATATTTTTTCTAGATCTCATTCCCAAGCTGAAAATATATGAGAGACCATCTGTTGTTATTTCAGTGTGCTTGTTTGGACTATTTACAGTCATTGCAATATTTGGGAGGTTATTTAGATTTGAGTTGTTTGTTGGTTATTTTTTATGTGTTTTTTCTTTATATGTTGTGTTTAGTTTAATTTAACTTTTTTTTTTCCCTGTTGATAGAGTTTCCCAGATGAGGAGTCGAAATATTCGGGTTTTCATTATCTAAGTTTGGTGTTTTGTTGTTTTTGTTTTGTTTTTTTTTGTCTTTCGTTGTTCCATTGTTTTATTTAAACCCAATTTTTCTCTCTTAAATTCTGTGTATGAATACACTCAGCGAATTTTTTGATTCTTCCAGCTTATCATACCAAATCTACCATGGTAAAGTAGATTTATTGAATGTTAATAGATCCTTGGCCCTAGAAAGGTTCCACAGTAATTGTGCCCTACATTAGTCCTGTATCTGAAACTACTACTACTGCTAACAATTCACCACAGCACCAAGCCGCTTAAGGTCAACACGGCTACGCACGTTCTTCCTCCATCCTAATTTATCGGCAATCTATCTTCCTTCATCCGCAGAACGTGCCCTAGTTATCTCAACCTTTCTTTCATCATAGCCCTGGAAAGTGGGACTGAACCACATTTTCGTACAGCCTACAGTTTGAAATACGGTCAGTCAGACGGGTACCCAGAACAATCCGCAGGCAATTCTCTGGAAAATATCTAGTAAATCTTCATCCGCTTTTCGGAGCGCCCATTCTTTACAGCCATATTTGACCACTGACATCACTGTACCTTCCAGTATTCTAATCTTGGTTTGCAGACCTATCTTCCTATTCTTCTGAACTTTTTTTTAGCTGTGAAATAAATACCCTGAGTCGTGGCTATTCTACTTTTAACATCTTCACAGCTCCGACCGTCTTTACTAACAAGACTACCAAGGTAAGTGAAGCTGCCCACCTGATCAATCTTGTCGGTACCCAACATTACGTTTTCATCTTCACTTATTCTTAGCCTTAGTGACTGCATCTGAAAGCAGTCATATTTTTAGGGTCAAAGGCCACTTTATCTGGGGCAGATCTAGAGCAAAATATTTGGGGACGGGGCAATGTCACAAGGGCACCAATGAGCAAAATCTTGGGGTCTATTTTGACAAGGGTGTCAATAATTGACCTAATTTACAAACTTATTCTAGAAAAGAATGAAAAAGAAAACAAACCGGGAAAGAGGGTGCCAAAAAAAATCTTTAAGGGAGGCAGCCCCCGGCCCCATGGATCCACTAGTGTAATGTTTGCATGTATAGACCCGGGTTCACACTCTGGGCCCCGTATTACAAAGCTGAGATCAAACCCACAGCCTCACTACAAGACCAAAAGGCCATGTTGTCTTATGCAACAAACCTCATCAAATAATCTTAGCCAACTTACATATTTTCAAATGTAAATGATTACACTGCAACTTTAATCATCGTGGTCGTTTTTTTAAATAGATTTTACCGGTCTACTTAAAACTATTTGCATTCTTACATATTTATGACTACATTTGTTTTGATACCAGTTTGGTGCTAAAACCCTATGAAGATTTAAAAAGAGCCTGGTCAATTTAGTCCAATAGCGCAGCCAAACGCCTTACTTTTGATTGTTCACCTCCATGTGGGTTTACGTCAGTTTACTTTTTTCGCACGTCTTCGGTCAAATCTTATTCAGATTAGAAATAAAGATGGCTAGGTCAGTATAAAAGCCTTTTCACATCTTCTGGGTCGAACTGTTTATTCTTAGTAAGATCAGTGAGTAGCGGAAGGCATGACATATATGGGAGTAACCAAAAGCGCTGATTATTAGTATGAGCGTTAAGACTCGATTGGGGTCGCTAGTTTTCAGATTAGAAAAAAAAAAATTTGTTCTTAAAAATATGTTTCGCAAAAAAAAATTTCACGATCATCACACACCATAGGAAAATCGATTCTACTCATTACGAGTACCTCGTAATGCTAAAGGCCTTGAAACTTGCAATTTCATTGTTTAATTCGTCAAAAAAAAAATCACTTTAGTATTCAAATATTTGAAAAGTAACAGATGATATACTTTGACAACTTCTAATAGCAACTGATAGCTCTTTCGTGCAATTAATTTAACAAACATACTTTCGAGATACTACCTCAGCATGTCCAATTTTCCCACCTGAGTCTGAATTGCTGGAAGAAACTTTGAAAATTGTAGAAGTAGAAAAACTAATTATAGAGCATAAAAGAAGCATTCGAACATATCCCATTACAGCCACAAAGTAAATCACATGGTCTATTTGCCGCACATGAGCAATTTTAATACATCACTTGCATGAGTAGTACTCAGGATTTCGTACGATCTGGGCATGCCTTAATGGTGTATACAACAGATATAACCTCACACTTCTGGAAAGTTCAGCTAGGACTTTCTTACCCATTGCATTCACCAAATTCATTAAAATATGAAGATCACCCATTCTTATGACAACGTTAGAATATGTTGTTGGATTTTCCACTCGTAAGGCATGTACAATTTCAAATAAAGCCCAGTTGTATGTAACAACAGTGTAACTCAGTCCTAGTTCTCTCGCAGCCTTCTGCAAAGCCTTAATGGATTTTTCCATAACTTCTGGATGAGAAGGAGAATGGGGAACCATTGACAGGTACCTGATCCTGATAGTAGGAATATCAGCCTTATTGTTATAAGCCTGATAAACATTTGAAATCAAAATATGTTTGAATTTCTAGTGACTCATTCCACACATTCATGAGTTAAATCGGCAAGACTCTACAAAGAAGTCAGTTCGTAAAAAGTCTAAAATAGGCAAACAGTTGACAAACTAATAAGATATCTGGATTCTGGGTTTTACCAGCATTTAATTTTTTTTTTTTTTTTTTTTTTTTTTTTTTTTTTTTGCTTTAGGCACATCTTACCAAACTTTCTTTTTTTCACATATGAAAAAAATTCAATTTTTTTCAGAAATTTGCAAGCAAAAATTACTATCAGTAATTATATTTCTTGTATCACTCCGTTGAAGTAGCTCCAACATGGTCATCCATAGACACTATTGCTATTCTATTATGAAGTTTTTCTATTCATCTAGGTTACGGAGATCTATCAGAACAGGCGCATTCGTGCTAAATATATGCCTAGGGTTTATCTGAGAAAAAAATTTGATCAATTCACTTTTTCACCAATAGTTGAAAAACAAAAATGGTGAGATACTTCCTCAATCACTTATTTTGTAGAACAAATTAACTTTCTACCGATTCGATCAATAAAAATACAACTTATGCAGGAACATTTTCAAAATGGATTAAGATTATTCCTTAAATTATTTTCGTCAGTTCTTAAGGATTACAATTAAACGGAAATGGGTGAAAAAACTTGGAAAAAGAATACTGAATAGTTATTCAATATCCTTTTCATTGACGAATGAGCCAGCAATTTTGGAGCAGTTTCGAAATTTTTATCCATTTTAAGTGAATTTTGTTATTTGAGATCGATTCCTAGGAAATTTGATGAAATAGGGATGTAGTACCCATTTGTCGACTACGTAACATTGATTTTCGTATTCTGAACGATCAATTACGTCAGATTCCATTCACAAACCTTCTTCAGCCTGCTGGTTACCCAAGAGCTTAAATAAGAATATGTCTCTCTTGTGGCTCTCTGACTGATTTGCATACTTCCATCCATTTACAGATTTTATGTGTCGTATATTTAGTTCCAAGTCAGATGCAAAATGAATAGGGTTGATTAAATCCACAACCAAACTCAAACCTTTCGACCCACAGTTTCTGAAATGTTTGCCTTCTAAGCTTGGGTGAAGAGTGATTCCATCTTGCCATTCTAAAATATATGCTACTTTAACTACCGTCTATGATTGGTCACGTGAAAACGAAGCCTCTTGATTCGGCCCAAAGCAGAGCTGAAGTGATGACATTTTTCATTTCCGGTACTAACGAAGTTATCAGCCATCCTTGGATCTTGGTCATAAACTTGCCATAAGGTACCCTCACCTTCTTCAGCGATAAATCCACAAATCAGAGACAAGCTTGAATTGAAATGAAGCATGTACATTGCTGTTTAAGAGACCTATTTACAATGGTAGACTAAGAGTCTGGTGTAGGACGAGGTTTTAAGTTCCCCCCCCCCCCGTTAAATTTAGAAAAATTCCCTTTTTATCAAAACATTGTAAAAACATGCTATTTTGTATTTTCACTGACAAAGCGAAATATTGAAAACAACACACTTGCTTATGTTTGATCTTAAAAAATACATTTTTCACTTCCCCTACTTAAATTTTTGTGAATCTGTACCAAATTTTACTTAGTTAATGTAAAAGAGCTACTTTTAGAGGCTGTTATTACATCCTTTTATTGTAATAGCTTATTATAATGGAACAACAATGCGGAACCATCCATCAGTTTTGTCTCCAATAGGTATTTGACGGACAAAACGGCCAAAAATCAGCGTATAAATAAAGTATACTCCTCTTCTATAATGATAGCCCGTTCAGAAGCATGGAAGATCAATTCTGAACGGAAGGCCAACCAATTCTGGGGCTAGGAATTTTTTCTAGTTTCCCTGTGGTACCAATCGGTTTTTCGTGTGCTGTTGAGCAAAATTGAGTAGGTATTCTTGAAAGAGAAAAACATATCAGATTTTGAGCTCGTGAAAGTTTGAGGTTTTGGCTCTTATTAACAACCACCAGTTGTTTGGCAGCACAAATAATGCCTTGTATACAACGAACAGAAAAGAGGAAGATGGTTGGCGAGAATTGCTTTTGACTTAGAGACTTAGCTTGAGCATGTGCATGTAGCATAATGTGTTTAAAAAATACTCCTTTTAGTTTTCACCCATAATGCTATACTAAATGAAATCATGACTGGAATGAGAAACCCGCGATGAGACATAGAACAGACCCTACATAAGTAGAACTACAAACAACAGCGGCATCTTTCCTATATTTGCTAGCAGAATATTTAAAAATAAATAGCGGGAAACAATTTCAAGAATGAGTGATATCAAGTTCCAACCTATTGGTAGGCTAAAGCTATTTTTACTTTGTAGGATATTTAATAGTAGTTCCATCGTATTTTGGCAAAATTCTAGATTCTAGGTTTTTGTCTGTCCTAGAAAGTAGGCTAGTTAATAATTCTTTCTAAATAGGCCTAGGCTAGTGTATAAGGCTTGAAAATCTACAGAATACTTGAGTTGACAGTTATTTAGTGGTTCTTACACCACTTTACCCCTCCCTTCCCCTAATGGACAAATATATAGCCTAAAATTAGCCTACTGAAGCTTTGTATTTTCAATAGTGCTACTCATTTCTTCCTAGCAAGCTTCTTGTTTACTGTCTGCTGTTAAATCTAGATTAAACTTGGACTAAAATTAGAATTTTTGGTAAAATTCTAGTTAATTGGCTTCTTGCTATCTTGGAAAGGGTTTAGGTTAGGAAAATGAAACTTTCAGGGATGGGTCTTCAGGCTAAAGTATGTCCCAGAAAAGTATTTTAAAATACCCACCTCCACTCCTTCTCCCTCTAGAGGGCCATGAAATTTGCCTACATGACAGGTATTGATATACCTATTGAAATTTTGACAAAACAACATTTTACCTTAATTTTCAGTTACTTGTTGCTTTTTCTCTACCTTTAGTTCTGAAAATGCAATTCCTGCTAATTGAGTAGAATTTTGAGCCATATCAATGTTTTTTTTTTCAAAATTTAGGAAATGTATTTGCATATCTTTAAAACCTTATAAAATGGGATTGAGCAAAGGTATGAAGCTGAAAACAATTTTGCTGTACTTCAATTAAGCAGAAGATTTATTTTGCATGGTTTCACTTTTATAACACACATATTTTTAAGGTCATCAAAGGTCAGGGCCCTCTAGAGGGAAAAGGAGTGGAGGTAGTTGCTTCAAAATACCTTCTCAGGACATACTTTAGTCTGTAGATTCATCCCTGAAAGTTTCATTTTCCTAACCTAACCCTTTCTGAGATAGCAAGGAGTCAATTAACTAGAATTTTACCAAAATTTTAGAGCTTTCTACTCTTCTTCCAAATTATACTTGGGCAAGAGCCATTTAAGAACCAGGAGTCTGCCTGCTCTAATCAAATTGATTCTCCCCTGGTTTTGTCTAATCTAATATTTAAGCAGAGTACCCAAAAGAAACCTCTATTGGTATAGATCTATGGTTATTTTGACATGCCTGAGGTTAGTTGGTCTCATGGTTTAGGGTATTCCCCTGCTTACCACCCCTCCTTTACAGTACTTGAACCCTTGCTATCCCAATATCTTGGATTGAAGATAATAGCAAAACCCAAGATATTGATCAGCCCACTAGAGTTAGAAACAGGCTTTTGAGCATATAACTGAGGATAGAGATATTGAACATAGCCTAATGGGAATATTTTCATATCAACTCTGCTTGATCCAGAAACCAAACACACCAAGATTTATTGATCAGAAAGACCAAAAATGATCCCTTACATCCCTAAAAGTGTAAAAAAAGCAAGAAAAAACAGAGATTGGGCTGTGCATAAATATGCAAAATGCAAGTGTTACAAACATTATGGAAAATTTGCCAAATGCCAATATCAGTTGCACTATATAACCCAGAAGATTGTTTACAATTACAAAGAAGGAATTACCCCTGATTCTAAACCCCCCTCTGGAATAGCCTATCCAAGTCTACCATCCAAGCTGAGACTCCCCACTCCTTCAAGGCTGGAGTAAACAGGGACTGGGAGAGGGCTGAGTGGAGGCTGGACTGGGAAGCTAAGCCAACATAATTACATCACTCACCACCAGCAAGAACCTACAGGAGGATCTACCACCTTATCTTGCTGGCAAATGCAATTTAAGGTATTTTAAGGTAAAATCTTAAAAAATTATGGCAGTATTTGTCTAAAGCTGACCCATCCCATCTAACCCTACCTAACATGAGAAAACTTGATGTCAGCACTATATCTGATACAAAGGAGATTGCTAATTGATTGAATGAGTGTTTTTGTAATATTACATGCAGATATGATAAAATTCTACTTTTAACTACTTTTGGCTATCTTGGAAAGGGTTTAGATTATGAAACTGAAACTTTCAGGGATGGGTCTATGGGGCATTCTGTATCAAATCAACACACTTTATAATAAAATAATGCATAATAATCTTTGATTTTGATGAAATTTGGCACAGTGATAGACCCCTATGAGAAACTCCTAAAACCAAAATTTTAGATTTTTTTGCTGAACTGGTGTCCAAGATATGGGTCATTGAACATTGACCCAAACTGCCCAATTTACGCCAACCGGCCAATGATTAAACTGCTGTATCTCAGCTCCTATTGCACCTAGAAACAAAAGTCAAATACCAAATAAAAGCTATTTGGAAGCTCTTTCTGAATAAAGCATCTAGAAATAGTTATTTTAATTAACCAGCAAAATATGAGCAAATGTAATCTAATAACCCTCCCCTGGGTCAGTTTGTCCAAACAGAATTTTATGTGCTTTTTTCCATACAAAGCTCTCATTGTTCTAAACAACTGGTGAAAATTTCAAAGTGTTGACATACCAGAAGTGGTATGTAGTGGGACATGTCCCAGTACCATGGGTGGCCATTCAAAAAAATCATAACAAAAAAAAAACCTTAGAGATCCCACTTTGAAATTTTCACCAGAGTATCCAAATCTGACTTTTTTACAAGCTTCAGATATTGCAGTCTGGCAGAAGGACAAAATATTAAAAAAAATTTTAAACCAAGCCACCAAAGATTTCCAACAGAGGGAATGGATGTATTTTTAATTTGAAGATGAGTATTGGGCAAGGTACTGTTAAAACAAACATACTCACATTTTTCAAGATCCAGATTTAGTCAAATATCAAGGAAACTGTTTTTTAGCCCTTTGAACTGTGCAAGACAGGGAAGATTTGTATCTACTGATAAGGAGAATATCATCTACATAAGCAATACATGATACATCAGTAAACCCCATAAAATACAAGTTTCATTTGACTTGAAAAATGAAATTCAATCACATATATTCTGGTCAGAAAATTTTCTTAAAACATACTGATAGGCAGAAAGAAGAAGGGAAAAGAAAGAGAGAAACGCAAAAGGAATTGAAATTTTGACTATAAAATACAAAGGGGAAAACAAGCATACAAGTAATAGAACAACATAATTTACACAACTCAAAATTATGTGGTTGGATTTGGCAAACAGACCACTTCAGCCATAGCTTGCATTTTACAGGCCTCTCCTGTAGAGTATTTTCCAAAAATAGTCCCATTGTTCAACCAAACATCTCTGTTTCCGAGCTTATTCTTAGCCAAGTCAAGAATCTGCTTGTTTTTTGATGTTAGGTGCTTGGTAACAAAAAAAAATCCCAACTGAGCAATCTTTGCCTTACATGCAAACACTTTTCTTCCAGTTTCAGCAGACTTGAACACAACCAACATAAGCAAAGGACGCTTTTTTCCATTTACAATGGTGCCCAAATCAGTGGAATTTGCTTAAAATTTAAACACAGAAACTAATGCCATCAAAGAAAATCAGAAATTTGCATTTCATCCATAATCACATTCAACACACGCCCAGAGATGGGAAGACCCCTACTTCGGTCAACACCATGAAATACAAGCTGATTCAGCCATATTTCCTGCTCCATATCATTGAGATGGGTTTCAAGCTGTTTAACTCTGTTTTACAGCTAGGTTCGTGTTTTAGAGAGCCCTTACTTTGTTTTCAATCTCATCAAACTTAGTTGAATACTGGACAAGTATATAGTTGTAAAGTCTTTTAGTACAGTACTTTTACAAAAGTTTCTCATTCCAGTTAAATGGCTCTTGTGTTTCAGGTGTTGCTCTTAAAGAATTTTGACGGAAGTCAAACTTTAGTGTAAAGAGTGAGGTATTAAGGAGGGGGAAAATTCTCCTTACATATGTAATAATTTCTGTTTGTTATAACTTTTAATGCTGCTCCTTACTTTTAGTTGAAAACACTTGTTTTATTGTTTTTTAATGTAATATTTTTTCTTATTTAATTTTGGACTGTTTTTAAATAATTCCGGGAGAACTGGCCCCTCTTCCATGGAAAATTACCTTTCAACACAGAAATTCCCTCCATGGATAGTTCCTCCCACATATATCCCCCTCCCATCCTCCCCTCCCATCTTGGACAATTTCATTCTCACTGAAATTTCTCATTGGAAAATATGGCTAGATGAAGGACCATCAAAGAGAAGGAGGATGGGATGTATTGCAAAGAAAAGCAACCATCAAATTTGAAATTGGCATAAATAAGGAATATAGTCATGCAACTTTTACATTATTTTCATGTTCCCTTCAGAAGAGCCCTAACTCTTCAGTGTTACCTAAGTAAATATTAAGATTTTTTTTCAAACAGTTTTTATATTTTTGTTGTTGCCATTTACTACTGGCCAATAATTAAAGACTGGATATCACTTTATAAGTCCATTTTAAAGCTGAAATAAAAACTATTTGAAAAAAAACAATAATATTTACTTAGGTAACACTGAAGAGTTAGGGCTCTTCTGAAAAGAACATGAAAATAATGTAAAAGTTGTATGACTATATTCCTTATTTATGCCAATTTCAAATTTGATGGTTGTTTTTCTTTGCAATACACCCCATCCTCCTTCTCTTTGATGGTTCTTCATCTAGCCCTATTTTCCAGTGAGAAATTTCATTGAGAATAAAAATTGTCCAGAGGAAAGCCATTTGAAAATGGAAAATAAATATAATTGAACCATTAAGAAAGAAGATTTAGACATTGGAATGAATTGCACGATTACAGAAATGAAATGTATTGCAACTAAATATAGAAATAAAGTCGTTATTACTATTGATTTAAAGGGGAAATGGTTGATCTATTTGCACCTAAGGGTTTTGATTCTAGAGCAGCTGATCTTGAAAAGAAATTAAAAAAATAAGACAAAGATGTGATTTTAAAGGCTATTGAAAGAACAAATAAAGATAATATCAATTATTTAGATAGTGATTTCCGGTGAAAAAAAAAATTAAGATATGCTCTACCGATAAACCTTACATTACTGCGGCTTTTAAAAAACTAATAAGGAAAAAAATCAATTTGTTCAAGCAAGGACATATCACACAGGCTAATGATCTAAGAAAGTTCCCGAAGAGAAAATTGAGAAAGGAAGCTTCTGAGTATTACAATAGTAAGGTTAAGGATTTGTATTCTAACAAACCCAAACAATGGTACAGGAAAATTAAAGAGATTTGCGGAAAAAACCCTGTTGAAGTCAGTTTTCATCTCCCTGAGCCCCCTTACAAGATAGCCAACGATTTGAACCTGCATCTTGCATCCATAGTACAAAGTCTCCCCCCTTTCACTGGCTCAGGTCAAACTATTCCTCCCTCCACCTCTTTCCCCCAAATTTCTCCCTCTGATGTTATAAATAAAATCCGAAAGCTCAAAAAATCAAGTACTTGCCCATTAGACATCCCAATTGACTTGATTAAAGCCTTTTCAGACACAATTGCTGGACCTTTATCTGATATTTTTAACCAAATTACAAAATCTGGTAAATTACCAAGTTGCTGGAAACTAGGTTTTATAACACCCATCCCAAAGAAATCTTCCAGTCTGACTATAACCAACATGCGTCCTATTACACTCACTCCAGTTTTTTCTAAGCTTTACGAAGGGTTCCTTTGTGACTGGCTTAAAATTAAAATTATACCAAGCATTGACATCCGACAGTTTGGTAATTTAAGAAAAACATCCACCAGCCATTACCTTGTACACTTGATTCACACAATCCTAAGTGAACTAGAGAAACCAAATGTTTGGCTAAACCTGGTTTTAGTCGATTTCCAAAAAGCGTTTGACTTAGTTGACCACACTATCCTAATTCATTTACTACATGATAACTTTGAAATTGACACACTTTTAGTAAATATTGTTTTATTGTTCTTTTCAGACAGATCACAAGTTGTAAAATACAAAAATACCTTCTCTAACCCCCTGCCTAGGTACTGTGGAATACCTCAAGGAACCTTATTGGGACCACTATTATTTCTTGTCATGATTAACGAAATTGGCAAGGAATTCCCCCAAAGATGGAAATATGTGGATGACTTATTGATCCTTGAAGTATGTCATAGGAATATTAAAAGTAACCCCGTTGAAATCCTATCCCAATGTTCGGATGAATCTAAGAATCTAAATATGACAGTAAATCCCACTAAATCACAGATAATGACGATCAACTTCTTGAAATCTACTCCTGCTTTTTGCGACCCGATCCCAAGCGAAACGCTAGTGAAACATGTTAAGCTTCTTGGTGTCACAATTTCTAATGATCTTAAGTGGGACACACATGTTTCCAACATTGTTAAACAAGCAAATGTTTCACTATCCATTTTTAAGCAGCTAAACAAATTTAATTGTCCTAAGATACATTCCCTCCGTGTTTACTTATCCTTTATGAGGCCGCTATTGGAATATGCATGTCAGGTCTGGCATTCGCAACTTTCAAATGAACTTAGTGACAAAATCGAGTCGGTCCAAAAGCGTTTGCTCAGGATCATTTACAAAGAAGGCAAAATTCCATACTCCTTCCTCCTTAAAGCTGCACGCATTATCACCTTAAAAGAAAGGAGGGAAAAAATTTGCCTGCTTTTCGCTAAATCAGTCATTTCCAATCCCCATACTGAGGACTTACTCCCTGATTTTCACAATCCCATTAGACTCCGACTCCCCCGGTCAGCCTCCTTAGCAATCCCAACTTACTCTCCGATCCATGCTGTTACAGAAAGGTTTCGCGAAAGTTTTATACCCTTTATTCTGGAACACCTTAGCAATAATTCGTGATTATGTACTTGCCAAATTCCCCTTTTCCTCTATTGTCGTTTTTATTCTTTTTTGATTTACTGCAATGTTTTTGTAATTTAATTGTTAAGTTTACTGATTTGCCCTTTATCTTTGATGATTTTGCTTTTTTAATTCCTTTGAATTTTAAGTGTTTGACTTAATGTACTGTTTTGAATTTTTTTTTTCTTAGCTTTTCAAACAGTTCGTGGTAACGAACTGTAGTAAGGAGCGACCCGGCTCAATAGTAACCAAAACTCTAAAAAATCGAATTTTGATACCAATACCTACATCAAAAGAATCGCATTTTAATGCTGATTTTAAATATATAAGTTTCATCAACTTTAGTCTTACCCATCAAAAGTTACGAGCCTGAGAAAATTTGTGCTATTTTAGAAAATAGGGGGAAACGCCCCCTAGAAGTCATAGAATCTTGACGAAAATCACACCATCAGATTCAGCGTATCAGAGAACCCTACTGTAGAATTTTCGAGCTCCTATCTACAAAAATGTGGAATTTTGTATTTTTTGCCAGAAGGCAGATCACGGATACGTGTTTATTTATTTTTTTTTTTCCAGGGGTGATCGTATTGACCCAGTTGTCCTAGAATGTTGCAAGAGGGCTCATTCTAACGGAAATGAGAAGTTCTAGTGCCCTTTTTAAGTGGCCAAAGAAATTGGAGGGCACCTAGGCCCCCTCCCACGCTAATTATTTTACCAAAGTCAACGGATCAAAATTCTGAGATAGCCATTTTATTCAGCGTAGTCGAAAAACCTTATAACTATGTCTTTGGGGACGACTTACTCCCCCACAGTCCCCGTGGGAGGGGCAACAAGTTACAAACTTTGACCAGTGCTTACATATAGTAATGGTTATTGGGAAGTGTACAGGCGTTTTCAGGAGGATTTTTTTTTTGGTTGGGGGAGGGGTTGAGAAGAGAGGGATATTCTGGGGGAACTTTCCATCGATAGTTTGTCATGGGGGAAGAAAATCTCCATGAAGGGAGCGCAGGATTTACTAGCATTATTTAAAAAAAAAACAATAAAAAAATAAATATGAAAAAGTTCTTTCAGCTGGAAGTAAAGAGCAGCATTAAAACTTAAAACAAACAGAAATTATTACCCATTTGAGGGGCTCACCTCCTCCTAATACCTCGCTCTTTACGCTAAAGTATTTTTAGTAATTTCAACTATTTATTCTACGGCTTTTGTAATTCTGGGGTCATTCTTAATGAATTGGTACAAAATTTAAGCTTTAGTGTAAAGAGCGAGGATCTGACAAGGGGGCGAACCCCCTCATATATGTAATAAAAATATGAGAATACAAAAGTTCTTTACGTAAGCTAATTTATAAGTTACGTAGATCTTTTACTAATAAAAATATTCGTAAAAAATTAAAAATTCTAGTTGCCTTTTTAATTAACCAAAAAATTGGAGGGCAACTAGGCTTCCTCCCCCGCTCTTTTTTTTCTCAAAATCATTCGATCAAAATTATGAGAAAGCCATTTAACCAAAAAAAAAAAAAATGCAAATTTTGTTTTAATTATTCCTCTGCGGAGAGCCAAAATCAAAACATGCATTGATTCAAAAACGTCCAGAGATTAAATAAAAAAAAAACGAGTTTTTTTAACTAAAAGTAAGTAGCGACATTAAAACTTAAAACGACCAGAAATTACTTCGTATATGAAAGAGGCTGCTTCCTCATCAACGCCCCGCTCTTTACGCTAAAGTTTTTTACTGTTTTAAAAAGAAGAATTGAGAGAAAGAGTCAAACTTTAGCGTAAAGAGCGAGGCGTTGATGAGGAAGCAGCCTCTTTCATATACGAAGTAATTTCTGGTCGTTTTAAGTTTTAATGTCGCTCCTTACTTTTAGTTAAAAAAAACTTGTTTTTTTTATTTAATACTGACATATAAAGTGAATTCGGCTCTATAGAGCTTGTGATAGTCTTTTGAAAATAAATATTATCTTATCTTATCTCTTAAATATTAAATCATATTAAATTATTACATTTTATCAGTAGTATAGGAAAAATGGAATATAATTAAACTCTTATTTCACAAATTCATCAAATTCTTATTTCACAAATTCATCAAATTCTTATATCACAAGACCTGTTTTGATCTTAAAGCTCATGATGGGAAATTGCAAAAATGTTGTAAATCTTAATTTAAAATGATGTGAATTCAATTGAAAATGGGATAAATTGATGGGGTGATCTAGGTCGGGCCTAGAACCTGTGTTCACATTACAAAAAAGTATAAAAATAAGACCAACCTTGATTTCCAAGGACCTGTTTTCATTTTGAATGTAGGAATTGAAAATTGTAAAAAAAAGCTGGAAATTTTTGTGTTAAATAGTGCAAATTCGATCAAAAAGGAGGTTTATTTAATTGATTTGTTGAGTGGTCCAGAACATACATTTACTATACAACTCCCATGCATAAGCAAGGATCTGGATATTTCCCAATTTTCTCCAATGCCCACATATATCCTTGTTTGCCAAAATTTGTGGATCTTTAATTTCCTAACTCTTATCATAATAAAAAGTTGTAATTTCATAACTTCGTAATTTCATTCATGTCTTATATTTTATTCCAGTAAAATTTATTTCTGACTTACTTGATCAGCTTACATAAGAGTCATAGTTGATGGCATTGCAGGTGGTGAATTCAGCAATAAATTAGTAGCAAAATTAGTGCTTCAGCTTATTAGTAATGTCTTTAGGATTAGTTACCTTGTGCTGTACTCTTTGTTGAAATGATGGATCCACTGCCTTGAAGGATTGGCTGAGGAGACATAGTGCCAAAATTATTTTGGATGTGTTGTGGATTCAGCAGTAGTCAACTCTTCACGTTCTTTTACCACCTTTCTGATAAGGTTTCTCTGTTTATTTTGGTACTTTTTGTGATTCTTGTAATGAGTATTGTATTTAAATTTTGTTTAATTTCTACATGTTTTCTTTTTTCTTCTAAATGGTTTCCTTTATTGTGTCCAAGTTGGGGAGGGTCTCAGTTGTGAATATCCAATATCGTCTTGTTATATGGAAAGCTGCTATATTATAATTTAAATGGAAAGGGCATAGAGCAAGCAAGCCAATAGTTCTGAACTTTAACGCTTTCTTCAAAGGGGAATAATAGATTCCATTTGGATACTTGTTTTGAACTTAGCATTATAATAAAATTGTTCTTATCAGCAAAGTTGTAGGCCTATTGAATAAATTCACAAGTCGCATTCTCGTTCTATTCAAGTTCCAGTAGTTTTTGAGGCGGGTTGAAATGCACAATTTTTCAAAAGTAAAAATTTATTAAGATCAACAATGAACAAAACAACTAGGGTGACATAGATACCACCAGCAGACGACCATAGCCTCCACCCTATGGCCAGCAAATGTTTTGAAATTGCCAATGTGCAAGCTTTATAATAACGTTTCTTTGATTTTGGCGGGATCAAGGTCAAACGATCTTTATTAAAGTCAAAGGCATCTTTCTGATGAGGGGGCGCTCACTTTTAAAGATTTTGTACACTGTGTGGTACGTCATATATGTCCATCTGGTAGAAATACACCAAGTACATGAGAACTGTGTTAGACCTTTTGGAATTGTACAAAGGTGGGTGGAACTGTACCAAATGAGATGTTCTACAAGATCCACTTCAAGATATCATCTAGGTGGCATGAAATTGACAAACCCAAGAGTTTATCCACTTTCAAAAATCATGTACACTCCTTGGTGCATACCAGGCATGGTGGAAGCGTAGCTTACATGGATAAGTGTTTCATCCATGGCAAATGTGGGGTACATATGACAGAAGTGTAACAAGGACGAAGGATTTGTGCCATGCATCGAAAGTTTGGTACAAAGGGCAGGACATGCCCGAATTTGTTTGGCAATATGAAGGTGTGCCAAATGTGTGTAAATGTACTAATGTTGTTTAAAGAGGGATGGACTGGTAGACGTTTGCCCTTATGTCATAAAAAGTGTGGCATGGTGGGAGTTTTGCCAACATGGTGCAAAAAGGTGTAGTTAACTATTACAGAAAATGATTCGTATGTATGGCATAATTATTGTGTCCAAGTAATATTAATATTGTCATTGGCAAGAACACATTCATTATATTAACATGTATCATAATAGTAATGAACAAAATAACACCAAAGGCGCGTGCAATATGCTGTCCCCCATGCCTTTTTGGGGGACAGTGCTCTGAAATACTACTTGTATTACAAGTTCGTCTTGACCTGTAGGATTACAGCTTTAAGTTTCAATTTGATCAGGAATAATTTGTTTTTAACTATCTTCAAGACCCTTGCCCCCTCCCACGACAAAAATTAGGTCCTTTTTAGCTGTAGATCAGTACCTGAAAGCTACAATTACACAAGCATCCCCTTTTCCATTACAAAACCTATGCGTAAATAACTGGAAATTTTTATTATTATAGCAATACGAACTTCAGGGATCATGACATCCTTGGAGATTTATTTATTTCCCCTTGTAACTATTTTGAACAAAATAATTATCTTAGTAATCTGATAATAATATAATAGTAATCTGATTACACAAGCATCCCCTTTTCCATTGCAAAACCTATGCGTAAATAAATGGAAATTTTTATTATTATAGCAATACGAACTTTAGGGATCATGCCATCCTTGGAGGTTTATTTATTTCACCTTATAACTATTTTGAACAAAATAATTATCTTAATTGAACCCCATCTTAAGTTTTTATTATGTGAGAAGTATCTGGGAAAAAAGCCATTTAGCCTTTTCCTGGCCTTTAGTTGAGCCTTTTGTAGAGGAAACCAGTATTTTCTTTAATTTTTTTCCGTGTTGAGGCTCTCTTAGTCTGGGGACTTGAGAATAGAAGTTTTGAGCTGATCAAGAAAAATATTTTTCGGGCTCTTTTATTAAAAAGTGTATTCTCGTTTTGGATTTTAAATTTGTAAAGTACGTTGCTTTAGGCTCAAAAACATAATTGCAAATTTTAAATTGATCAGGATAAAAAAAAATAATTTATTTCCAGGCTACCTAGTCCTTCTACCCTCCCACAATAAAAATAATGCTACTACCACTGACAAACTCACTACAGCGCCAAGCTGTCTGAGACCAACGCAGCTACGTACGTTACTCCTCAATCCCAATCTATTTAAAGCCTTCCTCTACTCAGATGTTCCAATTTCCCTTGAATCCCTCCTTAGGACATCCTTCCACCCATTCTGTGACAACCTGCTTTTTGTTTGGTCCTAGATGGTTGGCCAACAAGGATGATCTTTGGTAATCTTTCATCCACAGGACGTGTCCTAACCATCTCAAACTTTCTCTCATTGTAGCCCTAAAAGGGGTATCGAAGCATATTTTTCATAGTTCTCTGTTTAAATTGCGGTCAGTTAGATGGGTGCCCAAAACAATTCATAGAAAATTTATCTAAAAAACATATAGCAAATCCTCCCCTGTCTTTCGAAGCACTCAGACTTCAGAACCAGGCTTCACCTCTGTCATCACTGCAGCTCCCAATATTCTAAACTTGGTTTGCAGACTTATTTTTCTATTCATCTAACCGTTTTTTACTCTGAAAAAATGCTCTGGAGCTTGGGTATTCTACTTTAAACAACTTGCTTCCACCCAATGTTTTTACTAGTAGTACTATGGAGGTAAGTGAAGCTGTCTACTTGATTGGATCACCTCTTCTTATTCACTTATTCAATTTCTTAGTGACTTGGTCTTCTTAACGATAATTTTCTGACCAATTTTTTGCAACCTGAATTCTCAAAACCGTAAAAATTCGTTCATTTTGCCGCTTTGATCCTTTTGACCATGATATTGATCCACGAAGGTTTCTAGCCAACTACATACCCAACATTAAGCAAGCCCCCTTTTCAATCGTAAATATACGTTTAAACAATTGTCCGTTTAGGTTTTAATATGGCTCTTTACTTTTCTTTGAAGAGTGCCTTTTTTGTAAAAAAGATATATACAATAGATATAATATTGCTTGAATCTTTTGCTTGTTTATACTGGATTTCACTTTATATTTTTGTTTTTGTTTTAGGATATGTCTCCACTTGGTTCAAAGTGAAAAATGGAACACCACGACAGGGGGGTCTTTCTAATCTTACTCGAGGGAGTGTGAAGATTTTGGACACAATATACAACAATCCAGAACATTCTCTTGAAGGTCTATTAGAATACTCCCACGTGTGGTATGAATTGTTTTTGTTATAGCTACTGGGCGTAAGTGCAGCTTAGGCCTGTGTATCAAACTATGAGTTGAACTGTCTGGTTTAGCTGTAAAGCCTCTATTGGGCTTGCTGCAAAGAAAGTACTCTAAAAAATTGGACTTTTGACAGATCTAAAGAAAAAAAAAACTACTTGTACCTTATACCAAATACGGAAATGGGCAGAATAAAAAGTTATTTTCAATCTGTTTATTATTAGATATATATTTTGCCTGCAATAAGAAAAATGTAAGCTAGAAGTTGGGTAATGTTAATTTTTGTGACATAGAAATTAGTTGCCTTTCAAATGTCACCCCAGCAGCCTTTTTCTTTTTCTTAAAGTCGTGTCAGTATCTTCAAAAAAAACTTGTATTTGGCCTGTAAAAAAATGTATTTGGCCATTGTTTGGAATGCTGTAAATATTTTCCAAATTTTGCTTCTAAAATATACTTTTCTCACCCTTGTCAAAGAACGACTTGTATTTCTTGATTTGTTGCAAGCACATGATTTGCTAGACATCTGGGGTTGCTATTTGCTTTGGAAAGCTTGTCTCAGTAGCTTTTTAACTCAAAAAAAGGAGTATAAAATTATAGGAAAGTGCTGCTTGTGCTCCTTTTTACTTTTCCCTAAAACATTAGGTATATTCCCTATTTTTGAAATTACATTAGAAACTAATAGTTTCTAGTATAGTCAGACCAGTTTTCTTTCTATGATTTTTCGAAGAATAATTGATATAAATTACAGAGTATTGCTAACAATTTAGCTCTGTTTAACATATATTTATATGCCCTGAAGTTATGTTAGTCATTAAGCAAGATATCCTAAAAAAGATTCTTGACCAATCCCAATGTGTCTTCACTGCATCCTATGAAACAAATAATCACCCTTGTGCATGGTTGGAGGGAGGAGAAGGGTACCTCCTCTTGAGACCATTCATAGGAACCCGATCCCAGAAGAATCGCAGCCCAAATGTGAGTCTTGTTTTTGCTTTCTTGGACGGAAAAACCGTTTGAAATTCTTTGTCAGGGTTGGTGTTGCTATCACTCATCTAAATTCCGGTAAAACTGCAGAACAACAGCTTTTTTTTATCTGGAAGCTGTTGTATAAGCAAAGTTTTCAAGAATGAATGCACAGGTTTGGTAACCTATACTCCTTTCCTATTCTTGAGGCTTGGAAGAATTTTTATCTCAGCTTTCTAAAAGATTAAGGCAAAGAGCAAAGACCTGTACTCTTCCTTTCGTCTTCGAACCGTTTGCCTCGATAGTTATCTTACAAATAAATATACTAACAAGTAGATTGAAAAAAATCCACTTCCCCACGCCTGTTGAAAAAATGGCATTGCCACGTTAAACTTCAAAAAGGTTAAATTCGGTCTGTATTCTTTAGCTTAAGGAATTAAGCGAAAGGATCATTATAAAACTGTAATTTTGTGGCTTTTTTACTAACTTGCAAAAAGTGTTGAATAGGATAATTGAAACTTTCACGAATAAATCTACAACCCAAATTACAGCTCGAGAAGGTGTTTTGAAGCCTATTTTGTTTCCTACTTTTGAAGGTTATGCGGAAAAGATTCTACTCCTTCCTTAACTTTGAAAAAAAAATAGATTTGGCATAAGAGTAATCATCTCTTGTATTTGAGAAGGGGAGGGGGCATGGGTCCTTTTGTTATAGCTATTTCTTCTTTAGTGAGAGAATGAAAAACACACCCATATAAATGCCAGTTTAAAAAAAAGATAGCTAGTGTCTTAACAGGCCATCTGGATCAGTAAGTGAAAGATGCATTATTCAGTTTTGGGTATAACAGTTTTTAACACTTTTACTGTTTATAACAGTTTTTTTTTTAAGCCTACCCGTCGCCCGTTGCTGTGATCTCAAGAGGAAGGAGATTCTAGGAAAATGTCTGCGAGAAAAATCCTTGGTAGAGACTCCACCGACAATTCCCCCCTGCAGAACATTCTCTGCATGTAAAATAACAATACTATTTTTTAATTTGAAAAGTATTTGAAAAAACTTGGTAGAATACCAAATTTACGAATCTGTTGAATAACAAATTCATGGAATTTGTTGAAAAAGAATTTTATGATTTCAGAAGCGTATTAGATGAGTAATAAAAATAATAGTAACGTATAGTTAGTAATAAAAATATGTAACTTGCGAATTAACTCACGTAACCAACTTTTATATTCGTATATTTTTGTTACGTATATGAGGGGGTTCGCCCACTCGTCAATACCACACTCAAGTTCTGTTGAGAAGTGAATTTTTATTAATCCTAATGGAATAAAACAAAATGCCGGTTTTTCAGACCATGGGGTGAAATTCATTCAGTTTGCGGTCAGTGTTGATAGGAAATAGTCTATGACCATGGATGTTAAAATGACAATTTGGAATTTGCCAAGAACTGAAGAAGAGGCAATTAGACTTTTCCAGGATAAGGAGATGTTGCCCAAAACAAAACAGTACGTCAATGGAAACAACATGACTTCATACTTTTTCGATCAAGAACCTTTTTGAAATAGTACAACTAGGCCATGTATGAAACAAGTCAGTTTGCGTGTCAACACGGGGTTTTCTCATAGTAGAATACCACTTGTTGCAGCAATTCGTTTCATTTACTTGTGGGTTTACGAATCGTCGTCTGTTGTCTGATGCAAACCAGAGCTAGGTATTTCTAATGCGTTGTGGGCGTATATTTCTATGTTGTAGCTTTCATCACTTTCGTTGATAAAGTATTATATTTTCATCATATTTGTTTTATTTCATTAGCATTAACTAAACTTCACTTCTTGACAGAACTTGAGTGTGGTGGCTATAAGACACAAGTACTGATTAAATTTCCTGAATTTTATATATTTCGAATAAGCATCAAAATCCGATTCTTTTAATATATCTATTATTATTAAGACTCTTGTTTCCTACAGTTCCGGTTTCTATTGAGCTTCATCACTCCTTAATTACAGTTCGTTAGCACGAACTGTTTGGCAACTACGACAAAATTATGAAAAACTACGAAAAACTCTTTCATGAAATATACCATCTAAAAGATTTCGAAGGGTCAACAACTTGAGTTTTAACGTAACATTGGAAGAAGGGACTCGGATTAAAAGTCTGATAAAGTTTAAAGACTTGAACATTATATTCGGCTATTAGATCGTGGTCATCTTTTCGATGCTTTGTTTCTGGTACATTTCAGGGTACGGAAATTTGTCTCCATATGATTACGTAGCGATTATAATGAAAAATGCATCATAATAACGTAGCTTGGCAATTGTTGTATTAAAGAGTCTTTGTAGCAATATGATCCTGAAAACTCAGGGATGTATGCATAGTACTAATTAGGCTCTAAGATGGTATGGTAAGTTTTGTACCGTTACGATACTAGTGATGCCGCCAATCATTCCTCATATGTGCTGCTACCCAGACGTCTTCCCATTGGGGTTGGACTGTCGAATTGATAAACTTCAGGTCCCGTTGGTGTACGACAAAGTATATTTTTGGCTTTCCTCTTCTTCGGGTTCCCTCTGGTTGCCACTCGATTACCGTTCTGGGGAGTCTATCTTCCGCCATACGAATAACTTGTCCCAAGTAGTGCCATCTTCGTTGGCATGTGACATCTGTTACCAGGGGCTGATCAAACAGTTCGTGGTAACGAACTGTAGTAAGGAGCGACCCGGCTCAATAGTAAACGAAACTCTAAAAAACGGAATTTTGATGCTAAAATATACATCAAAAGAATCAGATTTTTATGCTGATTTTAAACATATAAGTTTCATCAAATTTAGTCTGTCATCAAAAGTTACGAGCCTGAGAAAATTTGCCTGATTTTGGAAAATGGAGGGAAACTCCCCGTAAAAGTCATAGAATCTTAACGAAAATCACACCATCGCATTCGGCGTATCAGAGAACCCTACAGCAAAATTTCAAGCTCCTATCTACAAAAATGTGGAATTTTGTATTTTTTGCCAGAAGACAAATCACGGGTGCGTGTTTATTTGTTTATTTTTGTTTTATTTTTTCCCAGGGGTCATCGTATCGACCAAGTGGTCCTAGAATGTCGCAAGAGGGCTCATTCTAACGGAAATGAAAAGTTCTAGTGCCGTTTTTAAGTGACCAAAAATTGGAGGGCACCTAGGCCCCCTCCCACGCTCATTTTTCTCCAAAGTCAACAGATCAAAATTTTGAGATAGCCATTTTGTTCCGCATAGTCAAAAAGCATAATAAATATGTCTTTGGGAATGACTTACTTCCCCACAGTCCCTGGGGGAGGGGCTGCAAGTTACAAACTTTGACCAGTGTTTACATATATTAATGGTTATTGGCAAGTGTACAGTCAATAGGAAAAGTTTTTTCAATTGAAAGTAAGGAGTAGCATTGAAACTTAAAACGAACAGAGATTATTACGTATGTGAGGGGTTCTAAAAAATACTTTGGCATAAAGAGCGAGGTATTTAGGAGGAGATAAATACCTCTCTTTTTATGCTAAAGTATTTTTAGTAATTTCAACTATTTACTCCATGGCCTTTCTGATTCAAGGGTCATTCTTAAAGAATTGAGACAAAACTTACGATTTAGTGTAAAGAGCGAATCATTAACAAGGGTACAAACCCCCTTATATACATAATAAAAATATAAGAATATAAAAGTTTGTTACGTAAGTTAATTCTTAAGTTACGTATATTTTTTACTAATAGAAACGTTCGTTAAAAATTAAAAGTTATAGTTGCCTTTTTATGTAACCGAAAAATTGGAGGGCAACTAGGCCTCCTTCCCCACCCCTTATTTCTCAAAATCGTCTGATCAAAACTGAGAGAAAGCCATTTAGCCAAAAAAGGAATTAATATGCAAATTTCATTTTAATAATTTATGTGTGGAGAGCCAAAATCAAACATGCATTAATTCAAAAACGTTCAGAAATAAAAAAAAAACTAGTTTTTTTTAACTGTAAGTAAGGAGCGACATTAAAACTTAAAGCGAACAGAAATTACTCCGTATATGAAATGGGTTGTCCCCTCCTCAATGCCTCGCTCTTTACGCTAAAGCTTTTAATTGCTTTAAAAAGTAGAAGGGCAAAGAGTCAAACTTTAGCGTAAAGAGCGAGGCGTTGAGGAGGGGACAACCCATTTCATATACGGAGTAATTTCTGTTCGCGTTAAGTTTTAGTGTCACTCCTTACTTACAGTTGAAAAAAACTAGTTTTTTTATATTTAATCAATGATAGAGTGAACTGTCTGGTTAGTTATGTGGTCCCTCCAGTTAATGTTCAGTATTCTGCAAAGACAGTTGTTCTTAAAAGCGAGAATCCTCTTTTCTTGCTGTTGGTTCAGTTCCCAGCATTCACAGCTATAGAGGAGTGCAGAGATGACGTTACTGTTGAACAGCCTCAATTTCAGTTTCAGGGAGTACTTTTTCGATCGTCAAACTTGCTTTAGTTGATTAAAAGCTCCTCTGGCTAGTCCAATCGTAGATTGTACCTCTTTTTCGCTTGATCCACCTATTTCGACTGTACTTCCGAGGTATCTGAATTCCACTACCTGCTCTATTGAATTGTCCCCGCACTTTATGTCAAGCATGGCTTGTTGCCATGCTTTTTGTCTTGTCCGAACTAATCTTTAGTCCCAAAAGACTTGCTTTCTCTTTTATGACATCGAGAAGCTTCTGGAGCCTTACCTTGTTTGCCTCAGTCAGTGTGATGCTGTCGGCAAAATCAAGATCTGCTAGTCGTTTATTATCGTATATTTGGATCCCAAACCCTGTGCAATCTCGGAGTACATAATGGATAACAAGGACAAAAAGCAGGGGGGAGAGGACACTTCCCTGTTTGACCCCAAACATGATACTGAAATTCCTTTATTTATTTCGTGGGTCCGAACGGAGCATTCCGTGTTTTCATACAGCGCAACGATCAGGAATACCAGTTTATCTGGAACGCCGCAGTGTCGGAGGATTTTCCACAGTGACTCTCGGAGTATTGAGTCAAAGGCTTTTTTGAAATCCACAAAGACAAGGTACATCTTTTGCCTCCATTCGTTGCATTCCTCAATCAACATGCGCAGGACATATATAAGGTCTGAGCAGGAGCGAGATGTTGTTCGTTTCTAAAGTGCTTATCGAACGCTGTCTGGATGTGGCGGAGGATTATCTGTGAGAACAGTCTCCCCGGGATAAAAAGGAGGCTGTTTTCCCTCCAGTTATCGCTCTTCGATGCATCTCCTTTTTTGAAAAGCTTGATGATTGTGCTTTTTCTCCATTCTTCAGGGACTTTTTCCGATTTCCCGATGCAAGCAAAGAATGTGATCCACACCGTTATGTAAGCACCTAAAGGGGTTTTGATCATTTCTGCTGATATCTTGTCGCTTCCTGGTGCTCTTCCATTCTTCATCTTGCGAGCGGCTTGAACTACTTCATCGGTCGATGGCTCTTCTGTATTGATTTGAAGGTCCAGGAAAGGGGTTGTGGGGATGTCTGCTGTTTTTGGAGGACTAGTTTTGTTGAGGACTTTCCCAAAATGTACGACCCAAACTTCAGAGATTTCATCGGGGGCTGTGGCCATCTTGCCATTTTCATCTTTAACTGACCCTTTTAGGTTACATCGTTTCCCGATGATTTCAATGGTAATTATATAAACAGCTCTGGAATCGCCATATTTGGCTGCTTCTTCTGTCATAGCTGCCTTCTTTTCTAGATTATCTGTTGTATCTCCCCTTGTGCTCTTCTTCACTAGCTTGTCTTGATGTTGGTATAAATGATTTCTCAAGACTTTATCGCAGTCATTTCCACCGTTTAGAAGACGTTGTTTTAATTTCCGACGTTCTTCAATGAGGATCCATGTCTTATCAGATAACCATTCATATTTGTTTTTTTTTTATCCAAGCGTTTCTAGTTCTGTCTGGTTATAGGCTTCTTTTAGGCTGTTCCAGAATGACTCCACACTGCCTTCAATTTTAAACTATTGGGCCAAGCTCTCAAACCTGTTTGTGAGCTGGATATTAAAGTTGTGGTGAACTGTTGCGTTTGAGAGTTTTTCTGAATCGTTGGCGGGCTTTTCATTGGATTATGACTTCTGTGTAGATTCCAGCTTGAGGGACAGTTTTGCGATCATCAAGGCATGGTCTGAGTCGACTTCGGCTCCTCTGTGGGCCCTAACATCCTGGAGACTCGACTTCTACTTTTCGACTGTTCACGACTTCGACTGTTTATCAGGATATAGTCTATCTTATTATGGGTTCGACCATCCGATGAATTCCATGAGTATTTGTGGATGGTTTTATGTTGAAACTGAGTTCCAGCGATGATGAAGTCATTTGTTAGGGCAAAGTCAACTAACAGTGATCCATTCTCGTTGACTTTGCCGAGGCCTTGACTGCCAAGTACTTCAGGACAGTAGAACTTGTCCATCCCCACTTTGGTATTGAAGCCGCCAACAAAGCAGACGAGATCATGGCTGGGGATATCTTTGGCGACAGCTTGTGGGGTGTTGTAGAAACTGTCTTTTGTTCTATCATCTGCGTCGTTAGTTGGTCCGTAACATGCGACTACTGTTATTTTGGCTTGTCGACCTGTGAGCCGTGCCTCGATGATCCTCTCATTTATGGGTGTCCATTTGCATAGAGCTCTGAATGCAGATTTGGACAGGATTATGGCAACACCTGCTTTTTTCTTTTTTGGGTGCCACTGTGTAGGATTGTGAATCCCTTTTCTAGGGTTTGACTGCCTACACCTGTCGAACAGACTTCCAACAGAGCAAGGATGTCGAGGCCATATCTTTCCATCTCATTAACAACTTGTTCTGATTTTGAAAGTTGGGCCATGGTCTTCACGTTCCAAAAGCCAAGTTTCATTGGATAAATCGCTTTCAAAAATCGTTTCCGGGGGCGATCTGAATTCGTCTTCATGGTGTCCGGGGGCGGTCCATAGTACAGATTCTTGATGGAATGGGCGGTCCAATGTTTAAATTTGTATATATATTTTTCTTCCTTTTTTTTTTAACGCTGGTTAATGGTTCTTTATGCCTTATGAAAGTATATGAAATCCGCTTTTTCGTATTAAATTTTTTTCGTACGGTATACTATCTAAAAACTTTGGAGGGTATGGCAACTTCAGTGTTACGATACACAATAAACGAATAAATAAAACTGCTGAAAATATATTTATTTTAAGTAACAATGCCAAAAAAGGAAAAAATTAATGTGTCTCAGTTCTTTTGTCTCACAATTTTCAGCAGTGTTTTCATCAGAACAACTCTTGGATTTACTTAAGTAATTGAATACCTGTATTACAGTTCAAAGAAATAAGCGCTTTGAACCTAACCTTTGCATTTTAAGTACTCTACCTTATTGTTTGAAGGCCCCCCTATTTTAAAGTGATTTTCTTTTTACAGGCTTATTTGGGTTTTCCATGAAAACAAAGGAGAATATAAAAAAGCAAAAATTGCTCCGCCACGCCTTGGAGGAAAAAGGATCGGTGTTTTCTCAACTAGGACGCCCCATCGTATGAATCCAATTGGTCTCACCCTGGCCAAGTTAGAACGTGTTGAAGGTATGTTGAGACTCACCTCAAAATATTTGGTCATTATAGTTGAGAGGGCATTGTGTGAATTTTGCATCGAAATGAGATCTAGAGTCTATTCCTTTAAAATCTCCACGCAGCGTCCAGTCTCTCTTCTCAGACCAGGGTTGCCACTTTTCCCTTTTTTCCTCTTTGTTTTCTTTTTTTCATCCTTTACGAGTTATCACTCAGATAAAATATTTCCTTTTTTGTTTTTTAATGAAGAATATATTTTAGATACTGGAAATGAAGATAAATTCAAAGAACTCTTCTAACTTGTCTTATTCCATTATCTGTTGGCCCTGACATTTAATGTAGCCCTGCTTTGAATCGCTGACAAAATCAAACTACAAAAAAAGGTTTCGTACAGTTTTTACGTTTAATAAAACGACTTTAATTTTCAAGATACAGATTTGAAACACAGTTTTAGGCAGGTTGCTGAATCAAGAATTTAAACAAATAAATAATGCACAGAAAAATAGCATTTAGAATTCCACTCACAGCAACTAATTACGCCTTCATGGAATGAAAATGATAATGAAGCTGTATAAGAGTCCCTAATCTTTTTTTTTAAATATTTTTGCCCATTGAAATTAGAAAATTCAATGATATCAGGTTTATTTTACAGTGCTCTTGTGTATGTTTTATTATTATTATGAATAATATCTATGAAGCTTTTAATTGCCATGAACTATGTCGCTGATTTGCAGAATCCTGTCCAATGTTTGATTCCTTGTTATCTTTAAAGGAACGCAATCTTAAAGCAAAAAAATAATCGGAGTGGAAAGGGGTTTGGGTAGGACTTAGGTGGAGCTTTATTTTCTTCATTTAAAATTGAAACTTGGAAATCAGGAATAAACATGGGCACTGTATAAATCATGCAAAAGGTGCAAGGAAGCTCTTCATTTGTGGTTTGAATGCAAGAATAACTCATTCCGTACTTGGGTATTTCTATGATATGACATTTAATACAGAAAAGAAAATAACTTGTCCAACCTTGACTCAAGTGTGCTTCCAATCCAGAAAAATTTCCTGATCCAGAAATACCAGTTTTTGAGCCACCTTCTAATTTAAATGGCATCCTGAGTAATTCAGAAAACTCAGACGCATTAGCTACACAAAATATGTCTAGTTTGAATCTTTGTGTTGACAGGGACTCTTAAGCTTTTCTCTGGTATATTTCGGGGACCTAGTGTAAGACTTATGATTGTCAAAAATACAACCGAATTAATCAGATCAAGGCTAAAAAACGGAAACCTGCCATTATCTGGACCTAGTCTTTGTTTCATAGGCTCCAGTAGAGAGAATTTACTCAGAATTTATCTAAAGAATGGATTCTAGTTGACTGTAATGGTGTACATGGGCTCATGAAGTGCTTCAAAAAAAAAATGATTCATTAGAACGACGCATATCTATTAACTATTAAAAACTGGATTCAAGGCAGTCTTGCTACATAATGGTAATGTATTTGCATTCCTTCCTAAGGGATATTCATGTTCAAATTAATGAAAGTTATGATGAAAAACCTGTGATTAAGGAAAAAATTGTGGAGATGTCAAAATCCTAACCATGTTATCAGGTGACCGGGGAAGCTATTTAAGATATCCTTCATTCTTCCTCGATGGGACGGTAGAACCAGGCATTGGCACTTGACAAAACTGACACTCAACAATGTCCTGTATCTACACTGGACTGAGACAACTGAATCTACACTGGACTGAGGACTGGACTGAAACTGAGACAGTTTAATTCTTGTTCGGAAAAGCGTTATCACTGCTACCTTGGCTCTGCCAGAAAGTGTCATTACCACCTCATCGTGTTAAATTGAGACTTATAAAACAATTCGTCAAGTACCTGAAAAAGATTAGGATAATTTGAGACAACTATGCCCGAAACTTTCTGAAGCCAGTATTGAAGAGGTTGGCCTGAATCTAAAGACCGGTCTTTATTTGGCAGTGTTAGCAAAACTGGAACGGGTGAAGGCCAATTGCCTTCTAATTAAGAATGATATTTCTTTTCCAGTTTTTGCATTGTGGGGAAAGAAACCGGAGACGTGGTTTTTTTTTTACAATGGTGAGAAAACGGAACACAAGAATATCTGGACTTAAGAAAACTTACGTTTGGAGTTTTGCAGAAATATAAGATATAAATTTATCTTAACCATTCTTCGCTTTTTAGAATCAATTAAATAAAAAAAAAAAACAAGTTTTTTTAACTGAAAGTAAGGAGCGACATTAAAACTTAAAACGAACAGAAATTACTTCGTATATGAAAGGGCTGCTTCCTCATCAACACCCCGCTTTTTACGCTAAAGTTTGATTCTTTCTCTCAATTCTTCTTTTTAAAACAGTAAAAAACTTTAGCGTAAAGAGCGGGGCGTTGATGAGGAAGCAGCCCCTTTCATATACAAAGTAATTTCTGTTCGTTTTAAGTTTTAATGTCGCTCCTTACTTTCAGTTAAAAAAACTTGTTTTTTTTAAATTAATTTCTGAACGTTTTTGAATAAATGCATGTTTCGATTTTTGCTCTCCGCAGAGGAATAATTAAAACGAAATTTGCATATTTATTTTTTTTGCTAAATGGGTTTCTCATAATTTTGTTCGAATGATTTTGAGAAAAAAAGAGCGAGGAGGAAGCCTAGTTGCCCTCCGATTTTCGGTAAATTAAAAAGGCAAATAGAACTTTTAATTTTTTACGAATCTTTTTATTAGTAAAAGATATATGTAACTTATAAATTAGCTTACGTAAAGAACTTTTGTATTCTCATGTTTTTATTACATATATGAGGGGTTTTGCCCCCCCCTGTCAGTACCTTGCTCTTTACACTAAAGCTTAAATTTTGTCCCAATTCATTAAGAATGACCCCTGAGTCACAAAAGCCCCAGAGTAAATAGTTGAAATTACTAAAAATACTTTAGCGTAAAGAGCGAGGTATTAGGAGGAGCTGAGCCCCTCATATGGGTAATAATTTCTGTTCGTTTTAAGTTTTAATGCTGCTGTTTACTTCCAGCTGAAAAAAAAAACTTTTTCATATTTATTTTTTATTGTTTTTTTTTTTAAGTAATGCTAGTAAATCCTGCGCTCCCGTCATGGAAATTTTCTTCCCCCATGACAAATTCCTCGATGGAAAGTTCCCCTAGCATATCCCCCTCTTCTCAACCCCTGCCTCCAACCAAAAAATCCTCCTGAAAACGCCTGTACACTTCCCAATAACCATTACTATATGTAAGCACTAGTCAAAGTTCGTAACTTGTAGTCCCTCCCACGGGGACTGTGGGGGAGTAAGTCGTCCCCAAAGACATAGTTATAAGGTTTTTCGACTACGCTGAATAAAATGGCTATCTCAGAATTTTGATCTGTTGACTTTGCGAAAATACTTAGCGTGGGAGGGGGCCTATGTGCCCTCCAATTTTTTTGGTCACTTAAAAAGGGCACTAGAACTTAGTATTTCCGTTAGAATGAGCCCTTTCGCAACATTCTAGGACAACTGGGCATCCGTGATCTGCCTTCTGGCAAAAAATACAAAATTCCACATTTTTGTAGATAGGAGCTTGAACCTTCTTCAGTAAGGTTCTCTGATACGCTGAATCTGATGGTATGATTTTTGTTGAGATTCTATTACTTTTTGGGGGTGTTTCCCCCTATTTTCTAAAATAAAGCAAATTTTCTCAGGCTCGTAACTTTTGATGGGTAAGACTAAACTTGATGAAACTTATATATTTAAAATCATCATCAAAATGCGATTCTTTTGATGTAGCTATTGGTATCAAAATTCCATTTTTTAGAGTTTTGGTTACTATTGAGCCGGGTTGCTCCTTACTACAGTTCGTTACCACGAACTGTTTGATAGGAGACAAGGAAATATAAGTATAGAATTTTCTTATGGATATAGTGCATAAATTTTCGGTAAATGCTAAGGACTCCAACTACAAAACCATTGTGCAACATATGGTGGAAATTTAAAATCTCGAGATTACAAGAGGAACTGAAAAGCGTATCTCTTACACTCTCGTATTCGCGTATTCTCTTGAATACTTAAGAGTCAAAAGTGAAAAATAAGGTAAAAGATTTTGCCAGGATGTCCCAGACGTCTCCATGGAAAATGCGATGTCAGTATGTTCTCTGACTACAGTTGAATGATCAATCGAGAAGCTAAAGAAGGAAATCTGAAACCAGTTTTGAGAAGCATCAGAGACAAAAAGGAAAGCTATCAAACAGTTCGTGGTAATAAACTGTAGAAAGGAGCGACCCGGCTCAATAGTAAACGAAACTCTAAAAAACGGAATTTTGATGCTAAAAGATCCATCAAAAGAATTGGATTTTCATGCTGATTTTAAATATATAAATTTCATCAAATTTAGTCTTTGTCATCAAAAGTTATGAGCCTGAGAAAATTTGGCTTATTTTGGAAAATAGGGGGAAACACCCCGTAAAAGTCATAGAATCTTAACGAAAACCACACTGTCGCATTCAGCGTATCAGAAAACCTTAGTGTGCAAGTTCCAAGCTTCTATCTACAAAAATGTGGAATTATGTATTTTTTGCCAGAAGACAAATCACGGATGCGTGTTTATTTGTTTGTTTTTTTGTTTTTTTCCAGGGGTGATCGTATTGACCCAGTGGTCCTAGAATTTTGCAAGAGGGCTCATTGGAACGGAAATGAAAAGTTCTAGTGCCCTTTTTAAGTGACCAAAAAAATTGGAGGGCAGCTAGGCCCCCTCCTACGCTCATTTTTTCTCAAAGTCGTCGGATGAAAATTCATAGATAGCCATTTTATTCAGCATAGTCGAAAAATCTTATAACTATGTCTTTGGGGACGACTTACTCCCCCACAGTCCCCGTGGGAGGGGCTGCAAGTTACAAATTTTGACCAGTGTTTGCATATAGTAATGGTTATTGGGAAGTGTAGAGACGTTTTCAGGGGGATTTTTTGGTTTGGAGGGGGGGTGAGAAGAGGGGTTTATGTGGGGGAAATTTTTCATGGAGGAATTTGTCATGGGGCAGGAAGATTTCCATAAAGGGGGCGCAGTATTTTCTAGCATTATTTAAAAAAAACAATGAGAAAATAAATATGAAAAAGTTTTCTTCAACTGGAAGTAAGGAGTAGCATTAAAACTTAAAACGAACAGAAAATATTACGCATATAAGGGGTACACCTCCTCCTAATACCTCACTCTTTACGCTAAAGGATTTTAGTAATTTCAACTATTTATTCTACGGGCTTTGTGATTCAGGGGACAAAATTTAAGCTTTAATGTAAAGAGTTATTGACGATGTATTGACGAGTGGGCGAACCCTCTCACATACGTAATAAAATACGAATATAGAAGTTTGTTACGTAAGCTAATTCGTAAGTTACGTATATCTTTTACTAATGAAAACGTTCGTAAAAACTAAAAGTTCTTGTTGCCTTTTTAAGTACCCAAGAAATTGGAGGGCAACTGGGCCTCCTCCCCCTCCTTTTTTCTCAAAATCATTCGATCAAAACTATGGGAAATCTTTAGCCAAATAAATAAATATGCAAATTTTGCTTTAATTATTCATCTGCGGAGAGCCGAAATCAATACATGGATTAACTAAAAAACGTTCAGAAATTATATATAAAAAAAACAAGTTTTTTTTAACTGAAAGTAAGGAGCGAGATTAAAACTTAAAACGAACATAAATTACCCCGTATATGAAAGGGGCTGCTCCCTATTCAACGCCCTGCTCTTTACGCTAAACTTTTTACTGTTTTAAAAAGTAGAGTTGAGAGAAAGAGTCAAACTTTAGTGCAAAGAGCAAGGTGTTGAATAGGGAGCAGTCCCTTTCATATACGGGGTAATTTCTGTTCGTTTTAAGTTTTAATGTCGCTCTTTACTTTCAGTTAAAAAAACTACTTTTTTTTATTTAATCAAAATAAAAGAGCAACATAAAACTGTTGAAGTGTCGGAACAATATAAATTGTAAGAAAACAAATATGCTCAGTTTGTTGTAAAAAAAAAGCATATTTGTTTTGAATTTATTTTCTGAAAAAGCTATATGTGATAGGATGTCACAGAAGTGTTTCATTTGAATACTTTACCTTGTGGTTGAAATTTTCAAATAAACTGATCTCTTGTCTAAGTACTTCAGTAGTTGTGACAAAAATACATCTGATTGTTAAAATTTTCCTTTTTTGTGATTCATTTCTTTCCCTGGTGTCTGACTTGGGTTCTCCTACTATGTAAATCTTGCTCTTAATTGTTAAATAAGTTCCCATGGTTTTAAAAATTTACAAGTTTATCCTAATTCCCTTGTTGAGATTTAAGAGGGAAATCATTCTTCTTGGGATTTGTGAAAACTATAAAACTGTTTACAGAAAGATAGAGGTAGTGATTAAATACTTTGTATTACATAAATTGTAACAACACAATCAAGTTTTGTAAGGTTGATTCTTTCCTTTTTTTTAAAGCCCTACATCAAAGGCTCTAGGCTTTTATATGTCTGAATAGGTTTCTGTAAGAGTTCAAAGCAAGCCACACGGGCACACACACCCCTTTCGTTGAGGGCTTTGGTGGGAAATCCTGAAGTTGCAAGTAGCATCACTTTTAAGAATTTTACCAATTTGGAAATTTCTCCTTCAATAATTTGGAAGTATTTTTGTGTTATAATCAATTAACCTCAGCCTTTTGGACGGAAAAGAGGGAGACTCCAAAAATAGTTTTTTTTTTAAGCAAAACCTATTTTGTTTTTAAGTACATTTTTGAAATATATGATATATTGTAGGTCTTACAGTTTGGATATCGGTAGCTACCCTCTATGCCCCCTCAAAGGAGTATATATACCACAAACAGGTCACGTCATCTTTTTCCCTAAGGCCAATTGGCTTTAAAGATAAGCCTTTTATTTGCTTTTAATGGTTTTCAAGACCTTGACTTGTATCAATTTAAAGAGTATCTTGTACACAGTAAACTAATGATACAGCATAAATAAGTTTGTGTTCGATATTGAACCACGAAGCATGCGTTTACTTTAACAATTTTGTTTGTTTGTTCCTTTGTTTAATGTATTATTTAATTTTTACTTGACTTTTAAAGGTTCGGTGCTTCATCTAAGTGGTTTGGATCTTCTTGATGGAACCCCTGTCCTAGATATAAAGCCATTTATACCTGAATATGACACTGCAGAGGGTTTGAGGAAAAGAAATCTACTCTTTGAAAGTGAACTGTCAAACGTGAACTCTGAAGGTTTAGAACCTGTCAGCGAGGTAAAAGATTTTGACAGTGCGTGTGAAAAGGTCTCTTTAAATGACGATGCAATTGACTGTCAAAATAGTCATTTATCTATTTCAAAGGATTTGATAAGCGATCATTCATCAGAGATTCAAGTGAAAGATAAGGATAGTCAGTATGATTTAAATAGGCAGGAGAATATTTCCATCCCTGATCGTTGCTTTGTTTCAAGTTCTAATTGTGCCTTGGAAGATGATAGTGATCCTTCAGTCACAAATGAGAATGGTGCAAATGTTCAAACTGACTTGAATAGTAGTAATATCAATAGTTGTGTTGATTTGAACCTTGATTCTGTATCAAATGATAATTCTGATGTTCGGGTTGCCAATTGGCTTAGTAATAAAAACAAGAAGAGAATTCCGGTTAAGTTTAGTAACAATGCTACAACCCAGCTGCATCGGTTCTCGAGTGGGTCGGGTTGTTATATGCTTCGTTACTTGAAAGACATCAATGAAGCTAAAAATGCCATTTCTCATATACTTGGTGAAGATCCAAGATCTATTTATAGGAAAAAAAAGTGCGTAGATAGGTTATATTTTGTCATGGTTGATAATATGCATGTCACGGCTTGGTACGATGACGAAAGTATTGAATTTGAGGTTTTGCGAATAATGCCAAAAATTTTGCGACAAAGAAACTGATATACTTTAGTTTTTTCCCTTTTTTTGTATTTATTTATTAATACATCAAACGGTAAGTAATAATGTTTGTCGCTTCAAATAATATTGCCACTTCAAATAAATCTATTTTCAGTACTGTTATTAGTACGTCTTTAAGTTATGAGTAATGGAGCTAAATATGTATCTCTTAAATGGTCCGAGGCTCGAGTGAAAAGTGGGCCATTTGCGAGGGATGAAGGCCAGAGCTACTAATGATCTTACCCAAGTAAAAAGCATTTGTCAAGTATGTACATATATATACTAGATAAAGAGCTTGCTTCACGGGCTCTTTTTCTAGCAAAAGGCCACTTTAGAGGCTTTTTGATGGAGAAATTTAAAGTTTTTCCTTTCTACTCTTTTTACAAAAACACAGATCAACCCTTGTTTCGTATGGTTCTAACTACGGTATATGTACGAAAATCTATAATATTTAATCTATTAGTATAGGAGCACTGAATATTCCTCTTTGGACTGAAAAATTAGCTAAACTAAACAAGCTAAACGTATGAAAATTTATGCAGAGTAATTATGGAACTAAGTTAATGTACATAGATTTAAAAATCTGATAATTTACACTAAGAAGAAACAAAAAAACACCTAATTATGACGTTATGATAACAAGTGATTGAGGGCAGAAGAAATTAGATCATCATTTGCAAAGGCTAAATGCCCTGATCGATTGGAGGGAAGTAGCAAAAAGACGGGAAAGCTGGCTTTTTCTTCTGGCTTTTTGATTTTTGAATTAAAATAAAATAGTTGTGGGCATCAAGTCATGGCTAATTGTAGAAAAAGCCAAGACGGATAGTCCAATTGAATGAGAGGCAATCCTGGCATTAATCCCCCCCTTATTAGGATTGTATAAACATGATGTTAGTTCATTTTTTAATAGATATGTCTATCTATATGTCTATGTATTAGGGCAGTGGAACTAAGGTTCGATAGTCATAGAGCTAAGATCGTCATAGAATGTCATAGAAGTCATAGAACCTATAGTTTTATTGTCAGTAAATAAATGCAAAAAGAGAGGAGATTAACAAACCACCATAGGCCACTCTCCACCTGTTTTAACCGCTTTAACTATTCCTGTAGGAAAATACCATTGATAAGTTTTCTCAATATTCCTGTGCAAGCATTCCTTAACACGCTTAGAGTGCTTGGGTCCTAGAAATGAAAAGTTCCTTTCAAAGCAAATTCTAGGAATAAAATCGTCTTGTTGCTCAGCAAACCGTAAACTCTAGTAGGCTTTGAATCACAATCTCTTGAAACAAAAACAGATTTATATAATTTTACATTGGGATGGCTGATAAATTTTAAACTGGAAGCAGCATGATAAAGGACTGAATTTTGTGTCACTCTCTCATAATTAACGATATCATGTAAATGGCAAGACGGGGGTAGGCTAGATCTCTGAGATGGTGTGTGTCTACTCTGTCATTTGCTCATTTATCTCACTGGAAGGGAAATCCTGCCTTTATAAACTCCTAACGATGAAAGGGTGAACATTTTACGAGTTTGCCTAACCAGAAGGGTGAGTTTGAACAGCATTGTTAAGTGACCTTGGTTGGGGCCTCTTGAAAAAAAAATACAGCCTATCAAGCAGTCACCGAAGCCACGCTGAAACAAAATTCGGTGGTGGAAGCGATTATGCTCTGCGGTGGCGCGCCGCCGGATGCTGATTGTTGTGCCGTCAATTGATTGGAGTTTGATTTTTTTTTGCTTGTTTTTAAAACGTTTTAAAACTAAATTTGTATCAGTTCTTTTCGGAATTCCTTCTAAGCAAGAGTTTTTGGGGTCCACAATTCCTTTTCAGCCTCACCATGACCGAACTTCAGACAAAATAAGAACGAGACATGAATCTTAACTTCTCCTAAACACTTTTTATTCCAAATGATCGACAGTTACACCTCAAACTGCCTTGAAATCAAATAAATCTGACAAAATTGGAAATTTAAAATTTAAATTAAGCTCAAAACTTGAACTAAAACGAATTTATTTGCACCATGTCTGGTGCAAGAATCCTCAAGGGAATCTGATTTGTATATCTTCCTCAATGTCTGGATTTCCTTGTCTTGCAACATACATTCCACTACTTTGACTACCTTATACTTATTTTGCAATTATCTAAGTTCTCCTCCCTTATTAACAATACTCAGAAAAAGCAATGTAAATTGTTTTTATATTATATTGCATTGTTGTATATTACTTTACCATTGTTTTTCCTTCAATAGCCTCGCAACGAAAACTGAAGGTAAAGGTAAAGAGTGCGGCTTTGGACTTGATAGTTCCTAATGGTGGTTTTGATCTCTGTTTCAGGATCCTTCAGTCAGGAAAGGCAATGGGAGTTCAGGGCTAGTCATCCTTTGCTTTCACACATCCTTCCTGTTTACCATCCCCAGATTTTTTCTGGGTACTCATTTAGAGGCGGGTTGACTCTAGCTAATCATAGAGAATCACGCCACTAACCTCCGTTCCAAACCAAATAACAAACGACACCAGTATTTGAACCCCTGTCCTCACAGGCAAAGGATCTCAAGTCTAGCGTGCTAGCCACTCGGCTAGGATGGCTCAAAATTGTACTAAGCCACTTTTTTGCATTTCAGAGCTGTAATTAATAGAAGTAAGAATTACCAATATCTCAGTGGTGCCATTTCAGAAAACCTTAGGGGGGGGGCCAAAAATCGATTTTGGGCCCCCATCCAGCCTTAAAAATTTTAAAATTTTCGAACATGCCTTTAGGTACCGTACTACCTTTGGGGTTCGCATTTTGCAGCTTATTTAGGGACCAAAAACAGTACCAAAATAGAACATTTACTGTATAAATCAGAAACTTACGTACAGTTACTTCAGCAATGGATATCTCCTTTGCTTCATTTTTGCGAAGTCGTCGACAAGCTTCTCAAAATTGAGCTCCTTCACTGCAGCTTTCTCAGAGAATATAAGCAGCAAATGCGAAAGTCGCTCGTTTTCCATCGTTGTCCGGAGGTAGTCCTTCACAAACGTCAACACAGAGAAAAAACGTTCATTTGAGCACGTTGTGAGCGGGAGTGTGAGGACTACCCTAACGACCTTAAGAAGCTCAGAATAAGCTTCTTTCAATCCTCCGAGGCGTTCGAAGACATCTAAAGCGTTTGCCGGTTTCTGTGGAAGCTGCGACACAAATGCACGAGCTATTAAAGCTTGACACTTCAGCTGCATAGTATCGATTCCCGCCTGATCGAAGTATGTTGCGATCACAAGAAGTAAATCTGAGTCCATAAAATCTTTGGATTTGGGGTTAAGGCAACGTGTGGCTTCTAGCACTGGCAGCTGGACAGAAAAACGCTCTTCAAACTCATTTAACACTCTGTCCAAAACCTCGTAGAACTCTCTCCGCATTTTGTCTTCCGTTGTTGTGCTTTCGGAGTCAATGTTGTGCTTTCCAATTGTTGTTGTCGTCAAATAGTCTCTTAGTCTTCCGGATATCTTCTGAACTCGTTTTGATTTAACAGGTATGGCTGAAGAGAGAGCACTTGTTTCCGACAGATCAGCTCCGACATTAATGGCCATCTCTTTAGACTTGCCGTATAGGACACGAAAATACTCGTCATCACGCATTTTCCTCAGTTCGTTCTTTGTTGCACTGATTAAAGTGCAAGCTTCTGAGATGACCAGATCTGCTGCCTGTAGTTGTTCAGAAAGAGGGTTTATCACTGCAAGAACTTCGTGAATGACATGCAAACTGAATATGAAGGGAAACGACTCTAGCTGGTTCTTAAGGCCCGTAGCTTCTGCCGCTGCCTCCCTGTCAGAAGATTCTTGAACTACTGACAGAACTGCGAGTATGCAGTCATATCTAACCAGGATCTTAGCCACTGATCTATACCAGTAAGACCAACGTGTCACTACTGTCCTTTCAAGCGTTAGCACAGGCACATTGGCAGTTTTCTGGGCTTCGACGAACAACTGGTATCGAGTGTTGCTGTTGGAGACGAAACTGTAAACTGTTTGCAAAACTGAAAATACTGATGAAATTCTTCGTATTTTCTGCATACAATCGCCAATGACAAGGTTAAGTCTATGGGAATGACAGTGTGTGTACACCGCTTGTGGTGCTTTTTCCCGGAGACGGGCCTGTACTCCTGAAAAGTGTCCGCTCATTACACTGGCCCCGTCATAGCACTGTCCAACACACTTTGACCAGTCAAGGCCGATACCCTTTATTTCGTTGTAAATGAAGTCGGCCAAACTCTCAGCGTCAACCTTGCGCATGTGGTAGCAACCTATGGCCCTTTCTTTGATTTTCAGGTCATGAACATAGCGCACTAAGATCGCGAGTTGTTCCTTTTTCGAGAGGTCTTTTGTCTCGTCAGCAAGAACGGCAAAATATTTTGCTTCTCTGACTTCTTTCGCGATAGAACTTTTGATTTCATTTCCTATGACCTCAATGTAGTCGTTTTGTGTGACATGTAATGGCCATAGGCCTTACGAGAGTTTTTCATCAAGTCCGGGTTGATTTCTGTTAAAAGATGTACTGTCTCTACGAAATTCCCTTGATTGGCACGAAACGCAAGACCTTGCCGTCCAAGTAATGCTGTAGTTTTTAGTAGAGCTTTTACGTACTGTCTATTCTCTAGTATTTCCTTTTCGCGTTCTTTGGAGAGGCATGACGCAACAGATTCGGCCGCCTCCGTCTCAATAGCTTTAAACTGAGTCAAAGAAATGGTACATGCTTTGTGTCGGTCGCTGTTTTCGTGCTGCCGTATCAGTTCAGAAATGTCTTTCCACTTTCTAAATCCTACGTCAATGAATGCTCTAGCTCCATACCTTTCGCCTGATCTTAGCGAGGATCCACTGAAATGTCGGCAATTGAAACAGAACACCGAGTCCTGTTCTTTCGAATATTCGAGCCATGGGTATGCCAAGAAATAGGAGCTGTTAAATTTTCGTGTGCGATTCCCGATGGTAGTGGCGGGATAGTCAGTCAAAACTGGTTGGCAGGGGTTATCATACGGGTTCACGGACAAATCGGTACTGATCGTTCTGGAAGCCATTTCCTCCGTTTGTGGTTCGTGCAGGTTTGTCTCCTCAGAAATGTGTCTCACGTCCAGGGTCTGCTCGTTTGTCGGTAAAACTTGGGTTGCCGATGGGTTGTCCCTTGACGTCCCAGCATCACTATCCTACAGAGTAATCAAGTTTTAATTAAAAACAAATTAAAAGTGATGTCCCAGTTACTTCTTTTACCAGTACTTCACCGATAGTTATATTTCTAGTTTACTAAATACTCGACAAAATTTGCAACTTGGATGTGTCCTCTTGTAAATTATTAAGTTTCATCCAGATGGGATAGTTATTCGAAGTATCAAAGAATAGGTCGCTGAGTATTCTTTTTTTATGGCACTTGCCCTTCGGCCAAGTGCCATATAGCGATCGCAATTTCTGTCCTTCCGTCGGTCTGTCCAGGTTTTGCTAGTTCGGGCACTTCCACATACGCTAGGACGATGAAATGATTAAGTTGGAAATAGTCACTTCCCCGATCCGAGCATCGTGGGGGGAGTGGAGGGAGGGGGAATCCGGAATCTTGAGGTATTTGCAACTTTTGAACGGGTAATCGGATCTTAATGAAACTTGATATTTAGACCTCGTGTCTCAGACATCCCACTTCAAATCCGGACTGGATCCGGTGACTTTCGGGGGAGTTAGAGGGGGGACCGGAAATATTGGGAAACGCTTATAGACTGGAGGGATCGGGGTGAAACTTGGTCGGAAGAAGAGTCATAAGTCCTAGATACGTCATTAATATAACTGGACCGGATCCGGGCACTGTGGGGGACTTGGGGGGGGGGGTCCGGATTTCTGGCAATTCCGCGAGATCGGTACTTCCTGATGCAATAGGACGATGAAACTTGGCAGGCATATCAGGGACTCGAACAGACTAACTTGAGATTAGTCGTTTCCCCGATCCGACCATCGTGGGGGGAGTGGAGGGATGGGAATCCGGAAACTAGTGGCATGCATAACTTTTAAACGGGTGATCGGATTTCAATGAAACTTGGCAAGTGGAAAGAAATATCGTCTCAGATGTTCCATGTCAAGTCTGGATCTGATCCGATATTTGTGGGGGGGGGGTGGAGGCGCCCACCGGGAAACTCGTGAAATACTTGTAGTCGAGGGATTGGATAGGGTACGCTCCGATTCCAGTCGAACTTGATGGACGGGAACCGGAGATGTCAAAGATGTGACTTTTATTTTTTCAAGTCGTGTTCGGCCACAGTAGGGGGCCAGGAAATTGTGTGGCTCGCATATGGGTCAAATGAGTGCAGCGATTTAAATGAGACTTGGAATGTAAAGTAAGCATATGCCCTAGATGACATATTTTACTGTCCGAACCAGATCCGACCACGGTCGGGGAGGGGGGGGATTTATTGAAAAATGCTGAGATTCGAGTGAAACTTGATAGGTGGTGAGACAAGATGCTCTAGATGATCCGTTCACGAGTGTCCGAGCCAGATTCGGCCGCGAAAGGGGCAGCTGGAAGGAGGTACCGGCTAGAACAATTAATTATTGTTCTCTAGTATATTTAACTACATTTAAAAGCCATATTAAACCAATACAGATTTTACAAAATAAAGCCCTAAGAATCCTTAAACTTTTTATTCCATCACCTATTGAACTTCCAAATAAGTCTTCTACTGCATCTTTATATACATATCTAGATATACTTCCAGTCTCTCAACAATTTGCTTTTGGAGCAATTCTTTTCAAAATCAATTATGATATTAAGAAATTACCGCCATATTACCTCCATCAAAGTTTGTTCTCCCAATCACAAGATTTACATAATTATAACACTCGACAAAAAAAGGATATCTACATTGACAAGTATAATACTGAGAGATCTAAATTCGCTCCGTTTGTGTCAATAGCTCGGTGCTGGGATGCTCACAAGACTCTTATTGATAATTTTTCCTCTATTCATTTAATAAAAAGGAAACTTAAATTTCATTTAGTTCAGGATTATTTTTAATTAAGTATCTTTTTAGTAAGGCAAAGTTTTTGTATGGTTCGTTGCTCTGGGTGATTATGGGCCTCTCAGCTATCTTCCAGTATTAATTTATATTTAATAATATGGACATTTTTAATTTCTTCAATAGTATTGAATGATCCTGGGCTAGCTGCTACTTTCATATTATTGTTGTGTTATTGTATCTTTGTCGTCATGTTTATCTTTGTATTGTAGTGTGTTATTATTTTATCTTTGTCTAGGCCTAGTTTTTCGAGCTTGTCTCCCCATGGGCCTATGTCATTTATATATACATGTATGTGCGATTAATAAATAAATGGACTTGAACGTCTAGGGATTAAACGAATATGTTTATTGTGCTGAAACTTGGAAGTTACAACAGTCATCTGCTCCAGATGATCCGAGGCGATGCCAGAAATGCACCGACTTGAGTGAAACTGCATATCCTATTTCTAGCTCCGAACCGCATTTTTGGGGTGGCGGGTGTGGTTTGTGACGGGCTCATCTCCTTTGTTGTACTGCCTACTCGTAACAAGTGCCATATGAGCTCGTAGCTCTTGTTCTGGTTCGTTCAGTAAGATTGGTCGACGAAACAAAATTTAAAATGTGGTAGATTTACTTACAGTCGGTTTGAAAAACGAAGCCAATCGTCGTTGCATCTTTATTTCTTCTTCTTTCCTTTGGGCTTTTATTTTCCTTTTTTTTGCACCACTCGCACCGGATGAACTCATGTTTCAATAATCCGATTTGAACTTGAACACAACTCAACACTGTTTCACGGTTCTTTATTTGATGAAGGGTAACGAGAAACTAAATACAAAACTGGAATGACACCCTGGTCTGGATACCCTCTTTTCCAGATGTTAGCCTACACATAAATGTGCCGACTGACGGGATTCATTAATCACTGGAGAGACTTCAATGTCACAGAAGTACTCCGAGCCCAGAAAGGACTTTACAAACCCCTGCCAAAAGGGTGACCATAAATTAATTAGGGAGAACGGCAAAAACAGGATACTTTCTTGAAATGCAATAATCGTCGAGTATCTTGAATTTGCTATTTAGTAATAATTCACAGTAGAAATACGGTAAAAAAAGAGAAAAAAGTAGAACAAGGACGAATAAACAAAGAATTACGTGGTTGAAATTGGGCCCCTCCAGAAATAAGGGGGGCCATGCCCCCCCCCCCAAATGGCGCCACTACAATATCTCGATTCATAGTTCACCAAAAGTTGTTCAAGACAAGTACAATCTATATTTCTTCTAGCACAACGAAAACTAGCTGCCACATTTTATAGCCGGACCTTATAAAAGTTGAAGACTTCATAAAAAAGCTAACTTCTTTAATGAAGCAAATACAGAAACTCAGAATTAAAACGCAGAGAAGTTACCCAAGGTAAATAGCAAGATGCATTCCCTAAAAGTGTTTTACTATGTCATAACAAATTATGTACTCTATAGAAAATATATAAAGTACGCATTCACTTCTTCAAGCTTTACGGTTAACACAAGTATTATATCCACAGTAGCGGTAATAAAAATTACGCTGGTGAGATTAACAAAATAAAAATAGTAAATAAATAAACACCGCCGCCGGATTTCAAATGTAGTACTTTCAATAGAATCAAACACTTCGTGGTAACGAACTATAAGTAAGGAGCGTCCCGGCTTAATACTAACGAAAACTCTGAAACACGGAGTTTTGATACCAATAGATATATCAAAAGAATCGTATTTTTATGTTGATTTCAAATATACAGGTCTCATTAAGTTTAGTCTCACCCATCGAAGGTTACAAGCCTGAGAATGTTTGCCATATTTTCGAAAAAAGGGGGAAATATCCCCTAAAAGTCGCAGAATCTTAATGAAAATCACATCGCCAGATTCAGTGAATCAAAGAACCCTATTGTAGAATCTATCTGCAAAAGTGTGAAATTTTGTATTTTTTGCCAGAAGACAGATCACGGATGCGTGTTTATTTGTTTTTCTTTTTCCAAGGAGTGATAGTGTCGACCCAGTGGTCCTAGAATATCGTGAGAGGGCTCATTCGAATGGGAATTGAAAGTTTTAGTACTCTTTTCAAGTGACCAAAAAGATTGGAGGGTAACTAGGCCCCCTCCCCCGCCCCTTTTTTCCCAAAATTCGTCCGATTAAAACTTTGAGATAGCCATTTTGTTAATCATAGTTGGAAGGCCCAATAACTATGCCTTAGGATATAACATACCCCCCACAGTCCCTGGGGAAAGGGAAAATTGCCCAATGTTAACACATAGTATTTGCTATGTGGCAGCATGCTGGTTTTTTTTTTTTCACGGGGGAACTTTCCATGGGGAGCAAAGTTTCCAGGAGGTGAACTTGTCAGAGGAAATTATACACTAGGGGAAGTTGCCAGAATTCTTACACAAAACTTTTTTTTATATTTCTTGCCTTCTCTTTTCCGTCTCAATTTTACGCTTGGAGTTGTTAAGATAATTATCCTGGTAATTGTAATTGTGCCAGGTAATTGTCCTGGGTAAATTTTCACCGGGATTCAATTGTCTAGATGATATATCGACTGAGAGGGTAAGTCTCCGTGGAGGTGGGGCCTGATTTCCTGGGATTATTTAAAAAATGATCAGAAATTGAATTTAAAAAAAGTATTTTCAACAGAAAGTAAGGAGCAACATTAAAACTAAAAACGAGCAGAAATCACTTTGCATATGAAGGACGTTGTCTCCTCCTCAACACCTCGCTCTTTACACTCAAGTTTGAAATCGGTCCTAATTCTTTGAGAACGACTCTTGAGACACAAGGGTCATTTAATTGGAACAATAAGAAGCCTTTTTCGAAGGTACTAAAACACTTTAGCCGTAAAGAGTGAGGTGTTGAGGAGGAGGTAATCCCTTCATATACGTAATAATTTCTGTTCGCTTTGAGTTTAATGTTGTTCCTTAGTTTCAGTTGAAAATTAATTTTTTAATTAATATAATTACTGAGCCAATGTCATGGCCTGATAGTCTGATTAACTTATCAACCGAATATTTTGAAAGAATCGACTCAGTCAATCTATATTTCCTTTTTACAGTTTTTTTTTTCACAATTAGTAGAATAAGCCGTAATTCTCTAGAACTATCCAGAGCTGGTGCTAGTTAATACTGGAACACTGTGATTATAATACCACACTTATGTTTTCACTGTCAATACTACTTTGACAATATCAAAACGATATGTACTAAGACAAGGCTCAAAGGACCAGACCGTAAGTAAATTAAGTGTTTTTTAAGCAGGACTCCTAGTGCTGGAACCCATTGGGCAAGGGCAAAATACAGAATTAATGAAAATTAATCGCATACTAAATTAATTTAGCAGCCTACTCGCATGAATTGTCCAAATATACTCCTCCAGCTGAAGAGATGCTAGACGTTCTGCCCTCTCCATATTGATAGGAAGAACCACTAACGAGAATTTGGCCCTAAAACCCACACCTTTGAGAGTTTTGCAAACTCCTTCCCCACGGAAAGGAGATCCACTGACTCTCCCAGCTTTCATTATCCTTGGGTGCAATAATATAATAGTGGATAACCGTCGCTCCATTTTTTATGGACTGTGTAACTTTACGTTTAGAGGCAAATGATACCATGTGGCTGTGTCGTCTCCTAACTAGGACAATATTCATTTTCAGCTTTTCAGAAGTCCCAAGCCAATTAGCTATCTCCTAATTTACTGTCAAAATTGATATTTATCTGTTTGGAATTTCCTTAGCTAGGAGATTATTTTAATATGTTGTCAAAATTTCATTCTTTATAGTTTTAATTACTATTGGAAAGTTATGTATATGTAGTTTTCTCTTTGTTACCATAAGTTCTAGATGTTGAATGTGTTAATTCTATGTAAATTCGTGAAAAGAAGCATGTGTTTTTGGAGGAGAATCAAGTGGCTTTTTGCAGCGATGGCTTGTTAGTTTTAGCAGCTGTAGAAAAAAAGACAGGAAACCGAAAACGGAGTGTCGAATGGACAGAAATAGGATTTTGCTCTTTTCATGTTTTAATATTACTTGTTGTGTTTCCGCAAACTTTTGTTTGAAATATGTTTTCAGGTTTTACGTGTCGTTATTGACGAATGCGACACAGCATGACTGTATGGCCTATGAGCCTAGTAGGGATAATGATTAGGTTTTTGATAGTTCAAAACTGATCGCACGTTTCAGGATTGTTTGTTCGATATCATTTTAGTTTTGATTTGGCCAAATTTGTAGACGGACAAATCGGCATAAATCTACCCAATTACTGTTGGGTCAACTTCAAATTCAATTTTGTATAATACTGTACGTCTCCCGAAATCCTGCGAACCAATCCGATAAAAGAAGAAAACAACAATTAATATAAAAAAAAACGCATCCCTGATCTTTCTTTTTGGGTTCGTATTTATTGATAGAGAGAGTCCTGAACTTGAAACTTCTGATCATTTTGAAGCCTTAGAAGTTTTGAAATTAGTAATGCCCTTTGGAGTGAATACTTGCATCATACTTCTGTTTTTATAGCTTAACAAGCTGTTGGGGTGGCGCTTCGCGCCACCCCAACACCTAGTTGGTGGGGCGCTTCGCGCCCCCCCAAGCCCCCCCGCGCGCGTAAGTCGTTACGCGCCATATTAGTTACGCGCCATTGTAGCTGTGTCCCTGTGTCCCACCTGTGAATAGAGATAGATATAAATATATATTTTTAACTACGTAAAACATGCGAATATACAACATTCTTCGCTGTCCCATTGTCTGTGCATATAAATAGCATTTATATTCCCTGTGTCCCGGTCGTCATTTGTGTCCTAGTGTCCCAGTTTGTATTTTCTCTTTGAGTGTCCCGGTCGTCATTTATATTCCCTGTGTCCCAGTGTCCCGGTCGTCATTTGTGTCCCGGTGTCCCGGTTTTCAGCGTCACTATGAAGTACATATCGCCGAACCTTTGTTTTTTAACTTAATTCTGGTAGGCATTGATGACCTTATCCAAGTCAAAATCCAAAACCCAATCATCATCGCTATCATTTTCAGTTTTGATATGTTTTGACTCTCGCTTTCCAGGTGGATTTTCATCTAACTGTGTGGTTTTGCGTTCTTTAGCCGCAAGCCTGTTTTCTTGCTGTTCTTGTGATTCCTCGGCACGCTTTCTTTTCTTACTTTCTCTATGATTCCTCGGCACGCTTTCTTTTCTTACTTTCTCTATCAGCAGCAAGTTTTTTGGTATAGACTCTTTGAGCAGCTTCCTCGGCTGTTTCCACTGTAGGTTCTTCAGTCATTTTACAATTAAACATTTTTCCGTGAACGCATGTCTTAAATACCATTAATGACGTCACCGTCATAGCAAAAATGACGACAACTAACTTCATGACGTCAGTCGACACAGAAACATGACGTCACCTGACAGACAGACAGACACATAGACAGACAACTTATTTTTATATATCTACTAGCTGTTGGGGTGGCGCTTCGCGCCACCCCAACACCTAGTTGGTGGGGGCGCTTCGCGCCCCCCCAAGCCCCCCCGCGCGCGTAAGTCGTTACGCGCCATATTAGTTACGCGCCATTGTAGTTGTGTCCCTATGTCCCACCTGTGAATATAGATATATATATTTATATATATATATATATATATATATATATATATATATATATATATATATATATATATGCTTTTAACTACGTAAAACTTGCGAATATACAACATTCTTTGCTGTCCCATTGTCTGTGCATATAAATAGATTGTCAGGTTTACCGACTCTTGAACATGCAACATATAATGGTCCATGGGAAAACAATCCGTATTCAGATCTATACCTCATGATTCTAATGATTGCCCTTGAGCTTTGTTGATGGTGATTGCTAATCGACCATTCCCTGAGTCGCCATCGTCATTTATATATCCCCCTGTGCACCCCGGCGTCCCCTTTGTAGTTATGTCCCTGTGTCCCGGTCGTCATTTATATTCCCTGTGTCCCGGTCGTCATTTGTGTCCCGGTGTCCCAGTCTGTGATTTCTCTTTGAGCGTCCCGGGCGTCATTTATATTCCTTGTGTCCCGGTGTCCCGGTCGTCATTTATATCCCCCTGTGCCCCCGGCGTCCCCGTTGTAGTTGTGTCATTTATATTCCCTGTGTCCCGGTCGTCATCCCGGTATACATTCGTTTTTGAATTGGTATATGATGAAATTAATTTTTAATTTTTTCCCTTTTTTTCCTTTTAGTTTTTTTTTATAGGTTTTGACCTTTTTTTAGATTTTTTAGTTTCTTTCTTTTTCTTTTTAGTTTTTTTTTGAAGTTTTTATCTTTTTAGTTTTTTTACTTTTATTTATATTTTTTTAGTTTTCTTTTTCTCCTTTATTTTTCAGTTTTTTTCCTTTTTTTAGTTTTTTTTTTCTTTTTTAGTTCTTTTAGTTTTTACCTTTTTAGTTTTTTTTAGTTTTTTAGATTAAATTTTTTTTTAGTTTTTCACCTTTTTTCTTTTTAGTTTTTTATTGGTTTTTACCTTTTTTTTAGCATTTTTATTTTTTTTTCGTTTTTTCTTTTTACTTTATTTTTAGTTTTTATCTTTTTTATTTTTTTTTATGTTTATTTTTAATTTTATTAGTTTTCTTTTTCGCTTCTATTTTTCAGTTTTTTCCTTTTTTTTTAGTTTTTTTTAGTTTTTAGTTTTTTAAGTTTTTTCCTTTTTTTAGTTTCTTTAGTTTTTTTAGTTTTTCGGCTGTTTTATTTTTTTATTAGTTTTTATTTTTTTTTGTAGTTTTTGCCTTTTTTTAGTTTTTTCAGTTTTTTTTTAGTTTTTAGTTTTTTACCTTTTTTAGCCTAACCAGGATTTGAACCTGGGACCTTCATTCTCCGTTCTGACACCCTCTCTCACCGAGTGACTACTCCAGCATGTTCATTTTGGTGTTTTAAATGGTATATTATTAACCAAATTAATGTGTTTTACAATATACTAAGCATCGTCATAACAAAAATGACGACAACTAATTTCATGACGTCAGCCGACACAGAAACATGACGTCACCTGATCCACGATCCACAGATCCACAGACAACTTATTTTTATATATATAGATTTTCAATCGAGACAGCCTTTAGAAACCTCTTAGCAAACTCATAAAAATTATAACAGGGAAACTAGGTCTCATTTTCGCCCATTTTTGGCCAGATAAACCGTTTTCGAAATTTTTAAAATTATAAAATCTAGGGTTCTAGATTCCACAAAGGTAGCTTTGGGGCCTGTACCTAAAGGAACACTTACAGGTCACTAACTCATACTACCAAACAATTTTAATTTGGAATAGACAATCTTTTATCCTAAATGAAAGTCACTTAACCGCCCTCCCTCCTCGACATACTGAGGCCAAACCGAATATGGACCCTCAAAAGCCTCATCTATGAAACTTGTTCTTATTTTCCACCAAATTTAGCTTATATTCAACTACCCCTTCTGGTAGATGTCATGATGTCGAACATTTTGGGATTCTCTCCCCCGCAGGCACTAGATTGGTCAGACCCACCAAAGGCATAACAAGGTTTCTTACGCTTACTTTTTCTGATGTTTTGTTGAAATGTGACATCCCTCGTCCCTTGTGAAACTCCAATTGAACTTCTTTTTCGTTTTGCAATCTCAATTTCGGGGAAAAAATTAAATTTTTACTTTAATAGTTGCGAACCTCTGATCATGAGGTAGTAAAATGCTCAAAAGCAGTGATAATTTTTCTGTGCTACACAAATATCGAACTTTTCATGAGAACCTCAAGGAAAATGTTGCTTTCTTTTAAAATGAAAATTTGACAGTGGAATCATCCTAAGAAGTGGGGAAATTTTCCTCAATCCTAATACTGATTCTGGAAATCATGAAACCATGCTGATGGTTCTAGATTATATGAAATAGTAAATAGATTGTTACATTGTTTCGCTCCCTACTGAAAGATCAGGTAACACGTTAGAACCACAACATTGTTTGCAAAACAATCTTGAAATCATTAGAATCACTGTATACTATTTTCGGAATCATCACTGAAAACTAAAAAAAAAGAACAACTTAGGTCTTGCGAGGATCAAAGGTGAGGGTCGAGTGAGGTGGCAAAAATAACGTGAACTGATCATTTTGCTAGCTAGAAGTCGGTGTGTTTTGTGAAGCTGAAAGCATAGTGTCTAGACTTGCTTGTAAACGTAGGAGGAGCAGCCATTTTCCACCTCACTTGACATCTGAAATTCAGGTGATACGTGGAAATTTGTTTAACCATAAGCTCCCCAGACTTACGATGGCTGAGCTTGCAGAATTGCATCAATAACCCTAATCCTAGGTTTGTCTGAGGTCAAATTCAAAAATCTGTTTTTTTTTTCAAAGAATATTAAAGAGCGACATTAATTATTTTTGTTGGGTCTGAATTTTAAGTTAAAAATGTACGAACATAAAGCAAAAGAATAAAAATGAAAGCAAAGAGCAACATTAAAAACAAACGATGAGGAATTGTCCTGTATACGAGGAGGGCTGCCAGTCCCCCTCATTTCTGCATTCTATCCACACTTGGTTATGTTTCTGTACTTTAATGATTTCAGTTGCATTAGCTTAACTAAATTTGCCCCATTTTTCTGATTAAATTATGAATTTACCTAAGCTATTAACTTTCAGTGGGAACTTTTAAACTTAAGGAACGGTGTATATCTAGAATCATAAAAAAATGGGTTTTATTGATACGCAAAATAATCAAAATACAATCATTCCTTGGTTAGGGAAACCCATGACACAAAAACAAAAGAATTTCTATTCTTTGTAAATAGGGCCTTGAAAATTTGTTTGGCTGTTCTTGAGTAATTAACATTAGGTAGTATGTATTTCATCAAGATCAGATCACTTTTGAGGGGTGTCCACCCACTCTTTTGGAAATTATATAAATTAACTTATGCTAATAGCTTTTGATCAGTAGATTTAAGCTTAATTCACTTTACATATTTGGAATAAATATAGAATAGAGGTTTGTTTTATGCACATTGTTTCTAAAGTCAATTTTTTTTAGTGTTTTGGTTACTAGTGGAACGGGTCGCCCTTTACTTAAAGGCTGCTTCGCGAACTGTTTGACAAAAACTTGGAAGGCTGCTAAATAGTTATATATGCATGTTGAGTAAGTAGCCTTTGATTATGGTTCCAGTCTTAAAATGATATTATTTTAGACATTTGACCTGCAACAGTGAGAGATAGGTAAAATCATCACTCTCGTCCGTTCAATGAGAAAATATACGACATGCCTGTTTATGATTAAACAAACACATCGGATGTTGCACAGCCAATGGAAAGATAATTTGAAACATCGGACAATGCCTCCCAAGACAAGCAATACAATTAAACATAAAATTGCATGTTATCAGCAGCTGTATTTTGACTTTTTAACATATCCGACTTGAAAGTCTTAAAAATGTCTAGGTTCTGTATTGACACTTTCCACATGCCCACTACGCTTACGTTTTTCCAAATGGCGCATTTCAGCTAGCTCTTCGGGTGTCTTTCCTTTACTTAAAGCTTCTTGTACATTTAAGATTTGTCCTCGCAAAACCCTCATTTGTTTCTCGTATAATATAATGTTAAAGTTCTTATCAAGTTTGAAAAGGTCTAATATATCTTGACGCAGCTCCTGGATGAAACTTTCTTTAGACACCAAAGGTAAAATAGCATCAATGGTTGCTTGAGTAAAGGGTTTTTTAGCATAAGGCAGTTCAGCCCATTGGAAGTGGTAGCCTCCAAGTGAATCTGGATCTCTGAAAGGAAAGGCCAGTCCATTATCTATTGCAAAAATTTCTACTTTTACAATTCTAAAGTTATTTAAATAAACTTCATCATTTTTTTGAAGTTCCTCCTTTTCACACCGTATTAACCAGCTTTCTAGAGTTCTGTCTGTGTTTCGAATAATGTAGTCTAAAATTACGAGTCGTTCAAACTGCTCCTGAAACTGTTGCTTTACTGGATCATCAAGTGTCGTGAACTCGGGTTTTCCAAGCCAGTGTTTTGCATTTTTGCAACCTTCAATAAAAAGCTGCATTGACCCCACTTTACCTGGAAGAAAGATGAATTTGTGCGTATCCTCTGAGTTGTTGTGAATCATAGAGTTAGCCGCCTTTTTAGCAGCCAATTTAATTTTAGTAACCTTCGAATAATGAAATCTCTTGCAAGCGAATGCCTCTACTCTTGTTTCTGGTACTATACCAAGTTTAAGTTTCTGATCTACTAGATATGCTCCTGCTTCTGAAAGATACCCTTGATTACGAAGCAAACACTTGCGCCCAAAAAAGTAAGGACATGGTTCTTCATCTTTTGGTTTAAAAACAGCAATATATTTTTTCTGTTCATCTCTCAAGAAATAGCGACCACTAGACCTCTCGGGAACTTTTATTGGCCTTATGCCTCTCCTGATGGCATCTTTAGCCTTTTGTGCAAGTTCTGCGAAAGAACAGTCTGCTCTAAGTGCTAGAGCACCCGACATAGATGTGGAAAAACAGTCTTCTGTATTTGCTAAACTGTAAGGCATAGGTGTGGAAAAATAGCCATACGTAAATAAGAAACTATCTGACATAGGTTGGCAACTGGTTTTTTCCAAAACGTCTTTCAATTCAAAAATATACTTTTCTTCTTGTGTACTTTTGTTCATCGATTCGGCTTCTACAGATTCAATACTGCTGGATATTGAACTTACGTCATCTTCTATGTCACTTGAAATGTCAACTGCTGAAAAAAGTCTTTGAAGGCCTACCTTTTTATCCTGGCTGTTTGAATCGTCATGCATTTTAGTGTCTTTAGCCTCCTGCAGTTCAAATATTTGCTTTACTTCTGGTGTACTTTTGTGTATCAATTTGGTTTCTATAGATTTACTGATGCCGGATGCTGAACTTTCGTCATCTTCGATGTCACCTGCTTGATTGTCAACTGGTGAAAGATCCCTTTGGAGACCTTCCTTTTTATCCTGACTCTTTAAATTGCCATTCTTCTTGAAAAGTATTTTAATGCCAATTAGCTTTTTTATCCCGTATATAGCTTGCATGGTCCAGCGGATAGTGTGTTGAATACTGTTGTATTGTTTTGGTTTAGCTGTAAGTTTTTTGGTCGCTCTAGTTAAATTCTTTTAAGAGTTGCATTGACTGTCATTATTCTTAAGCCTTTTGAAATTGTGTGAAATTTATTTTGCGATTCCATAATCTCAATATGTGGACCAATTGGCTTGTACTGTAACAAACCTAATATTAGGTGCTTTATGCGTCAGAAACCAAAATAGGATGACCGTGATTAATGCTTGAAACGCCATCTTCAGTTAATTTTTTCAATTAAAGAAATACTCCCTTTTTTTGTAGTCATTGTGCCAAAAGAAAACAAAGGGTCTTATCTATCTATCTATATATATAAAAATAAGTTGTTTGTTTGTGTGTTGACTGACGTCATGTTTGTGTGTTGACTGACGTCATGTTTGTCGACTGACGTCATTATAAGGATTGAGTATTATGTCGTCATGAAGTTGTTTGTCGACTGACGAATTTACAGACTGGGACACAAATGACGACCGGGACACCGGGACAAACAACTTATAAAAATAAGTTGTTTGTTTGTGTGTTGACTGACGTCATGTTTGTGTGTCGACTGACGTCATGTTTGTTGACTGATGTCATTATAAGGATTGAGCATTATGTCGTCATGAAGTTGTTTGTCGACTGACGTCATGTTTGTCGACTGACGAAATTACATACCGGGACACAAATGACGACCGGGACATCTATATATATAAAAATAAGTTGTTTGTTTGTGTGTTGACTGACGTCATGTTTGTGTGTCGACTGACGTCATGTTTGTGTGTTGACTGACGTCATGTTTGTCGACTGACGGCATTATAAGGATTGAGCATTATGTCGTCATGAAGTTGTTTGTCGACTCACGTCATGTTTGTCGACTGACGAAATTAGATACCGGGACACAAATGACAACCGGGACACAGGGAATATAAATGACGACAGGGACACTCAAAGAGAAATTACAGACTGGGACACCGGGACACAAATAACGACCGGGACACAGGGAATATAAATGACGACCGGGACACAGGGACACAACTACAACGGGGACGCCAGGGGGCACAGGGGGATATATAAATGACAACCGGGACACAGGGAATGTTCGATTAGCAATCACCATCAACAAAGCTCAAGGGGCAATAATTAGAATAATGAGGTATAGATTTGAATACGGATTGTTTTTCCCATGGACAATTATGTGTTGCATGTTCAAGAGTCGGTAAACATGACAATCTATTTATATGCACAGACAATGGGACAGCGAAGAATGTTGTATATTCGCAAGTTTTACGTAGTTAAAAATATATATCTATCTATCTATATTCACAGGTGGGACACAGGGACACAACTACAATGGCGCGTAACTAATATGGCGCGAAAAAAGCTAAAAAAAAAAAACTAAAAAGAAAAAACTTAAAAAAAGGAAAAAAATAAAAAAGGTAAAAAACTAAAAAGAAAAAAAGGTAAAAAACTAAAAAAGCTGCAAAACTTAAAAAAAAACTAAAACAGAAACTACACACACATATATATATATATATATATATATATATATATATATATATATATATATATATATATATATATATATATATATATATATATATATATATATATATATATATATATATATATATATATATATATATATATATATATATATATATATATATATATAAATAAATAAGTTCTATGTATGCATGTTTGTTTGTGGGTTTGTATATGACGTCATTATAAGATGACACTACAGACCGGGACACCGGGACACAAATGACGACCGAGACACAGGGAATTTAAATGACGACTGGGACACTCAAAGATAAATTACAGACCGGGACACGAATGACGACCGGGACATAGGGAATATAAATGACGACCAAGACGCTCAAAGAGAAATTACAGACTGGGACACTGGGACACAAATGACGACCGGGACACAGGGAATATAATTGACGACCGGGACACAACTACAACGGGGATGCCGGGGGGCACAGGGGGATATATAAATGATTACGGGGACACAGGGAATGTTCGATTAGCAATCACCATCAACAAAGCTCAAGGGCAATCATTAGAAAAATGCGGTATAGATCTGAGGACAATTATATGTTGCATGTTCAAGAGTCGCTAAACATGACAATCTATTTATATGCACAGACAATGGGACAGCGAAGAATGTTGTATATTCGCAAGTTTTACGTAGTTAAAAACATATATATATCTATCTATATTCACAGGTGGGACACAGGGACACAACTACAATGGCGCTGAAAATCGAAAGACACTAGGCTTGCCTAGTTTAACAAAAAAGGGTCTTCGAATATTTCAACAAGGGCTTGGAGATTGAGTTAAGACTTTCAGACAATATTGGGTGCCGAGTGGACCTTAAATTTTGACCTGAGGGAGGGGACAGGAGTAAATTTAAAGAAATTGTACTTACAAAGGATATCAAAATAAGGTATCTGTTGTATCTCAGGAACGGCTTGGAAAATATACTTAAAATTTCAAGGCACTGTTGAGGGGGGGGGAGAGAGTTGCTGAAAATGTTGTGATTTTGCACGATAAGACCTGATGAAAATTATAATTTCTTCACGTCTAAGTAGTAAGGTAAATCAAGAGACGCTATTTGGTTGGAGATTACCAGAATAGCGTATCTGCAACATCTCTAGACTGGCATAGAATATCATTTTAAAACTTTCAATGGGTGCTAGTGGAGCCAAGTGAACCTCGCGTTTGGAAATGAAAGGGAGGGGGTAGGAGAAGGCCTAAAAATTGCTTATTCTACGATTCACCTAGAGTTTCGCACTGCAACCCTCTATAGGACCCAAATCTATTTACGGTTAACTAGTGGGAAAACACAAAGACATGGTTATCAAAATAAAAGCTAAGTAGACTGATTAGTTAATGTACAATGATTTGAATTCCTGGCAGTCTCAGCGATTTTCATTTTCCCGTCTTCAATGTCAGAAAATCGGCAGAATATATTCTGTGTTAGAAAAGCGCAAATGATGATTTGGTGGCCATGCTTCTGTTTATGCTAATTTCTATTCGTTTTAGGACTCATTTATTCATCTATAGGATTCCTTTATTTTCCAATTCATTTAAGCGAGCAATAATTTTATATACAAGCATAGCTATATTTTTTCTCGAAAATGGCGCGAACATTTTTCCTGAAAATTTTACAAACTAACATTTTGTGGCTTGAAAAAATTATATAAATAGGTAACGACTTTGAAAAATTTGGCTAGATCCTTAGTGTTTGAAAAAAACATTGAAATGAATGACGTCACTTTGATATACATTAAGGTAAATTTTTCATAGAGGTGATCGATCGTTTTTGGTATTTATGACTTCATTCGAAATTATACAAGATGACGGATGAATTTGAAAGGACAAAGCAAAAGGCATGGAAAAAATATATGGTTAATGATGAATGAAAATGAAGCACAGCAACATCTCCGGCCATCTTCTCCCTCTTATTACTCCAATGTTAGCAGGGCACCAGAACATCAAAGAGAGCTGTTTAATGGCTCATTTTAATGAAAAATTTTAAATTTAGTGCCTTTTGTAATTAACGAAAAATAATATTTAAATACATGAATTTTTTGAAAAACTGTATTTTCGTATACAAGATATTTCACGGGTATAAATATTTCAGAGGTATAAGCAATGAAAAACACCTTATTGTTAGTGAGTTAATTAAGAACGTAATTGAAGCAAAAATAATTCATGGAAGACAGTTGGAAAGGAAGTTTTTGGTATATAGAGCGTCTGTGAAACTATACAAGATGATGAACGAATCCAAATAGATGATAAAGCTAAGCGAATGGGGAAAAAAGTCTAAGGTAACGATTAATGGAAATGAAGTACTGTCCGGGTTGCAGCGGTAGCTAGCAACCTAGTAAGAGACGATCACCTCCAATGCAAAGAAATACAATAGTCGATAACTAAAAAAAAAATGGAGTCATCTAAACACAAATTATACTATTAGAATCGTTTTATCTGAAACCCCTATCTAGGAAACTTACAGCGCCTTTGCTTGAATAATGAGTAAAATCTACTGGCTTGAAAAACAAGAAAATTTGCTTCAAATATTCAGCATCAAAGATATCTTTTTTTACGTTCTTCCTCCTCAGCTAGTAGGGCACCGGAACATCATAGAGCTCATTTGCTCATTTGAAAGAAGATCGCCACACCTAGTGCCTTTTGTACTATAATACATACATTTAAAAAAATTGTAATAAAAAGTACATTTAAAATAAAATATTTTACATAAAACTACATTTGCGTGTTTAAGCTTGATGAGTGACTTCATAATCGTAGGTTGTAACCATATATGACGTAATAAGTGAATGCAAAATTTATACACGCTTATCTTTCGAATTCTAAATCATGGTTGCCACATCTAGTACCTTTGTACCTAGTGCCTTTTAAAAGATTATTTTTTAAATAGAATCAATTTTCTATCAAAGACTTCATTTGTCTATAAAACTGTAGTGGCAAATGTTATTAACATCGTCTTGCATACATAGATCAAAATAGGATTTTTAACATTATTGAAAGCATGTTGATATATTTGTATAAAATGCAATAGCTTTTATAGGTTTTTTTCAAAAATCTAATTTGTCAATCAAAACTAGAATAATACCTGAAAATTTTAAATAAAATAATTTTATTTCAGCTCTCGGGTTAAAGTTTAAATTTTGTCCTGAAATGAAACTTTTTTTTTAGCTTAACTTCAAAAGTGATCATATCTATAGCGTTATAAGAAATTAAAAATAATACATAAAGGATCGATACAGTCATTATAAGTTACATTAAATAAAAAAACAAGTTTTTTTAACTGAAAGTAAGGAGCAACATTAAAACTTAAAACGCACAGAAATTACTTCGTATATGAAAGAGGCTGCTTCCTCATCAGCGCCCCGTTCTTTACGCTAAAGTTTGACTCTTTCTCTCAATTCTTCTTTTTAAAACAGTAAAAAACTTTAGCGTAAAGAGCGGGGCGTTGATGAGGAAGCAGCCTCTTTCATATACGAAGTAATTTCTGTGCGTTTTAAGTTTTAATGTCGCTCCTTACTTTCAGTTAAAACAACTTGTTTTTTTTATTTAATTTCTGAACGTTTTTGAATCAATGCATGTTCTGATTTTGGCTCTCCGCAGAGGAATTATCAAAACGAAATTTGCATTTTTTTTTTTTTTTTGGCTAAATGGCTTTCTTATAATTTTGATCGAATGATTTTGAGAAAAAAAGAGCGGGGGACGAAGCCAAGTTGCCCTCCGATTTTTTTGTTAATTAAAAAGGCAAATAGAACTTTTAATTTTTTAAGAATCTTTTTATTTGTAAAAGATTTACGTAACTTATAAATTAGCTTACGTAAAGAACTTTTGTATTCTCATGTTTTATTACATACTAGCTGTTGGGGTGGCGCTTCGCGCCACCCCGACACCTAGTTGGTGGGGCGCTTCGCGCCCCCCCAAGCCCCCCCGCGCGCGTAAGTCGTTACGTGCCATATTAGTTATGCGCCATTGTAGTTGTGTCCCTGTGTCCCACCTGTGAATATAGATAGATTTATATATGTGTTTCAAACTACGCAAAAATTGCGAATAAACAACATTCTTGGCTTTCCCATTGTCTGTGCATATGCAAAGCCGTATGTACTAATAATGACGTCATATACAAACGCTCTTTTTACAAACAAACAAACATGCATCCACATAACTCGTTTTTATATAGATAGATACAATACAAATTAACTGCGTAAAACTTGCGAATAAACAACATTCTTCGCTGTCCAATTGTCGCTGCATATAAATACATTGTCAGGTTTACCGACCCTCGAACATGCAACGTACAATTGTCCATGGGAAAAACAATCAGGATTAAGATCTATACCACATTTTTCTAATGATTGACCTTGAGCTTCGTTAATGTTGATTGCAAATACTAATCGAATTGGGAATTGCAATCTTTTAAATTGAAAAAGCAGATCCGTTGGAATCATGGGAATGCGAGGAATAAGAACAGCCTCACCCTCATAAGGCCCTGTCAAGATTGTGGCCTCTATTAGGTTTTCCATTGTTTTTTTTTTACGGCAAGTCGCGTGCCATTGCAAAGCTTTGGTGGGTTGATATTTCTTAAAAGTATTATTGGTACGCCTATTTTTAGTTGTAGCACGTGTGGTGGAAACCCTGAAGGATCTATGGAATTTAAAAATTCAGATGGATAATTAACCGCTTCATTTGGTTCCAAAACTGTGTCGACTGACTTGTAAAGGACTGCCTGGTCTCGAATCTTGTTCAAAACAATATTGTTGATTTCGTGGACGTCTATATTTCTGGGTGCGAGAATCGCTCTTTCACTTAGCCATTTATTATTTTTATAATTTTTTAGAATATTCGGAAATACTTTTTCAATCAATTCATTTTTGGACGTCACTAAATTACAGAAATCAGCAGGTAGTTGTATACGTCCTGAAATTGAGTCTACTGTTTGACCAGAGTCATCGTTTTGCAATCGGACACGTATATTTGTAGTTAATTTTAATATTTTTACGTGTGCCTATAAATTAGAATTTTTTAGGCAAGCATTCATTTCGTCTGCAGGAGTTAAACTACGTAAAAATTGCGAATATACAACATTCTTGGCTTTCCCATTGTCTCTGCATATACAAAGCCGTATGTACTAATAATGACATCATATGCAAACGCTCTTTTTACAAACAAACAAACATGCATACATACAACTCGTTTTTATATAGATAGATAGATAGATAGATAGATAAAATACAAATTAACTGCGTAAAACTTGCGAATATACAACATTCTTCGCTGTCCAATTGTCGCTGCATATAAATAGATTGTCAGGTTTACCGACCCTCGAACATGCAACGTACAATTGTCAATGGGAAAAACAATCAGTATTAAGATCTATACCACATTTTTCTAATGATTGACCTTGAGCTTTGTTAATGGTGATTGCAAATGCTAATCGAATTGGGAATTGTAATCTTTTAAATTGAAAAGGCAGATCCGTTGGAATCTTGGGAATGCGAGGAATAAGAACAGCCTCACCCTCAAAAGGCCCTGTCAAGATTGTGGCCTCTATTAGGTTTTCCATTGTTTTTTTTACGGCAGGTCGAGTGCCATAGCAAAGCTTTGGTGGGTTTATATTTCTTAAAAGTATTATTGGTAGGCCTATTTTTAATTGTAGCACGTGTGGTGGAAACCCTGAGAATAATATCTCGAGGTAAAAACTGATCACCGACCATAACGATGGCCACTTCGTCGATAGTTGGAGCATTGTATCTACGCACGTGTTGGCCAGGAGGCGTTTTGTCAGCGGAAATAACAATTTTATGCGTATAAGTAGGCATCAAATCGATGGCTGTTTTGAACAGACGCACTAAATTATTATTTTCGTTGAAAAGGTGTTGTAATTGGGAAACGATTGTCCTTTCAATGTTGGGAGAAATTTCGCAACGTGCATTCAATTCAGAATTTCTATCACTGATGAAGTACAATTGTAAAAATTTATGATTCTCGCCTGAGAATGGTAGAAGAGACCCTGCTCTATGATAAATTTGCCCTTTTACTTTGAAAGTAGACATAAATTGATCTGGATTTTTAATTTGGGCTCCAAACGACGTCATTTGGAAACATGAGTTGTATTTTCTGATTCATTTATATTCCTTATGTCCCGGTGTCCCGGTCGTCATTTATATCCCCCTGTTTTATATCCCGCTTATTTTTCAGTTTTTTCCTTTTTTTAGTTTTTTTTTTTACTTTTTTAGTTCTTTTAGTTTTTACGTTTTTTAGTTTTTTTTTTAGTTTTTTAGATGATTTTTTTTTTTAGTTTTTTACCTTTTTTTCTTTTTAGTTTTTATTGGTTTTTACCTTTTTTTAGCTTTTTATCTTTTTTATTTTTTTTTATTTTTATTTTTAATTTTATTAGTATTCTTTTTCTCTTCTATTTTTCATTTTTCCTTTTTTTTAGTTTTTTTTTTAGTTTTTAGTTTTTTAAGTTTATTCCTTTTTTTAGTTTCTTTAGTTTTTTTAGTTTTTCGGCTTTTTTATTTTTTTATTAGTTTTTAGTTTTTTTTGTAGTTTTTGCCTTTTTTTAGTTTTTTCAGTTTTTTTTTAGTTTTTAGTTTTTTACCTTTTTTAGCCTAACCAGGATCTGAACCTGGGACCTTCATTCTCCGTTCTGACACCCTCTCTCACCGAGTGACTACTCCAGCATGTTCATTTTGGTGTTTTAAATGGTATATTATTAACCAAATTAATGTGTTTTACAATATACTAAGCATCGTCATAACAAAAATGACGGCAACTAATTTCATGACGTCAGCCGAAACATGACGTCACCTGATCCATCCACAGATCCACACACAGACAACTTATTTTTATATATATAGATATGAGGGGATTCGCCCCATCGTCAGTACCTCGCTCTTTACACTAAAGCTTAAATTTTATCCCAATTCATTAAGAATGACCCCTGAATCACAAAAGCCGTAGAATAAATAGTTGCAATTACTAAAAATACTTTAGCGTAAAGAGCGAGGTATTAGAAGGAGGTGAGCCCCTCATATGGGTAATAATTTCTGTTTGTTTTAAGTTTTATTGCTGTTCCTTATTTCCAACTGAAAAAGCTTTTTCACATTTATTTTTTAATTTTTTTTTTAAATAATGCTAGTAAATCCTGCTCTCCCTTCATGGAAATTTTCTTCTCCCATGACAAATTCTCGATGGAAAGTTCCCCCAGCATATCCCCCTCTTCTCAACCCCTCCCCCTAACCAAAAAAATCCTCCTGAAAACGCCTGTATACTTCCCAATAACCATTACTATATGTAAGCACAGGTCAAAGTTTGTAACTTGTTGCCCCTCCCACAGAGACTGTGGGGGAGTAAGTCGTCCCGAAAGACATAATTATAAGGTTTTTCGACTACGCTGAATAAAATGGCTATCTCAGAATTTTGATCCGTTGACTTTGGGAAAATACTTAGCGTGGGAGGGGGCCTAGGTGCCCTCCAATTTTTTTGGTCACTTAAAAAGGACACTAGAGCTTTTCATTTCCGTTAGAATGAGCCCTCTTGCAACATTCTAGGACAACTGGGTCGATACGATCACCCTTGGGGAAAAAAACAAAACAAAACAAAAAACAAAAAAAACAAATAAACACGCATCCGTGATCTGCCTTCTGGCAAAAAATGCAAAATTCCGCATTTTTGTAGATAGGAGCTCAAAACTTCTACAATAGGGTTCTCTGATACGCTGAATCTGATGGTGTGATTTTCGTTAAGATTCTATGATTTTTAGAGGGTGTTTCCCCCTATTTTCTAAAATAACGCAAATTTTGTCAGGCTCGTAACTTTTGATGGGTAAGACTAAACTTGATGAAACTTATATATTTAAAACCAGCATTAAAATGCGATTCTTTTGATGTAGCTATTGGTATCAAAAATCCATTTTTTAGAGTTTTGGTTACTATTGAGCCGGGTGGCTCCTTACTACAGTTCGTTACCACGAACTGTTTGATAAAGGGATCGTTATATCTGGGTTGCAGTGATAGCTATCAACCTAGTAAGAGATCATCACGTCCTATAATAAAATGAAATAGCCCATAATTCCTTAACGTAGTCAAATAAAAAACTAAGTACACTATTAGAACTGCCTTGTCCGAAACTTCTATGTAGGAATATTACACTCTCTTGCTTGAACAACAAAGAAAATTAATCGGCTTGAAAAACAATAAAAGTGGGTTTGACTTATATATTCTGCATCGACGGCATCTCTTCTTTCCGTTTTGCTTTTCTCTTCAGCTAGCTTAGCACTTGAAAATCATAGAGATCTATTTAATGGCTCATATGAAAGAAAATTGGTGCATCAACCGAAATAATTTAATAAAAAAATCATTTTTTATGAAAAACTGCATTTTTCTATAGCTCTGTAGTAGCAAATGTTATTAACATCTGCTTGTCTCCTGAAAGCCAACTTTTTTTGGCTCAACTTCTAAAGTGCATATTTCTATAACGTTGTGCTTTATTTTTGTAGTGTTTTTATTTTAGTCCGGAATGCAGCGGTAGCTAGCAACCTAGTAAGAGACGATCACGTCCCATACTAAGAAACAAAATTACCCATAACTTCTAAAAATAATTTCATATCCAAACACAAAGTGTACTATTAGAAGTACCTTTTCCGAAACTCCTATTTAGGAAACTTTTGGTCTCGTGGCTTAAAAACAAAGAAAATATGTTGCCTTGAAAAGAAAGAAAATTTTACTTATGTTTGCTGGAGGTTAGCTTTCGATCAGTCTTCTAACTCGTTTCATTACGGGAGCACCTTGAAGTTTAGCCCAAAGTAGGTGTTTTCATACGATTAGCTAAACAAAACAAGTTTTTCAACTGAAAGTAAGGAGCAACATTAAAACGTAAAAGGAAGTGAAATTTCTATGTATATGAGGGTTTTTTCCTCCTCAATACCTTGCTCTTTATGCTAAAGTTTGACGTTCTCTTCCAATTGCTTAAAAATGACTCCTAAAACACAAGCACCGTTTAATTAGAATAATAACCCTTTTTAAAAGTTCAAAAAAAAATTATTAGCGTAAAGAGTGAGGTATTGAGGAAGGGAAAACCCTCTCATATACGCAAAAATTTCCGTTCTTTTTAAATTTTAATGTTGCTCCTTACTGTCATTTGAAAATACTTGTTTTTTTTACTTTAATTTCTGATTTGTTTTTTAAATCAAGCCGAGAGATTGCCCGCCAATCTTCTTATCACTAAAAAAAGGCACTAGAAATTTTAATTTTCATTTCAATGAGCCGTCTCCCGATATTTTAGGACCACTGTGTCGATACAATCACCCCTGGAAAAAACAAACAAAGACAAATAAACACGAATCTGTGATCTTTCTTCTGGAAAAAACAACAACAAAATTCTACATTTTTGCAGATAGGAGCTTGAAACCTCTACAGTAGGAGTCTCTGATGTGCTGTATCTGATGGTGTGATTTTCATTCAAATTCTTTTACTTTTAAGGGGTATTGCCTGCTTTTTTTAAAAATCAGGCAAATTCTGTCAGGCTCGAAGCCTTTGATCGGTAAGACTAGGCTTAATCAACTTATCCGCATAATAAGCCAATTCTTAATATATATCTATTGATATGAAATTCCGTTTTTTAGAGTTTCGGTCACTATTGAGCCGGGCTGCTCCTTACTTGTAGTTCGCTGCCATGAACTGATCGATCTGAAATTGGTGAGAGATCAAGTATCAAAAGCTCTTTAACAAAAATTTGCATAATTTCCTGTAGTTTCGCACATTTTCATAAGAATCTAATGAAGTCAAACGCTTTTGCTCTTAAATTCTAAAATTAGCTCATTCGTTACCGGTAATGTATATCCCCAAAAAGAGGTAATGCAGCTGAAGTTTAAAAATCCAAGTCCCTCATAGATATTTGTTGCAGTAAGAATATTGTAAGGTAATATTCTCTGGAAATAATTTTTCAGAGCATCCCACTTTTCAAGCAGTCTCCTGGCTACTTACTTCACTGCCAAGCAAAGTGTCCTAGACGGATAGAGAATAGTGTCTGGCAACTTCGAAGATTTTATAGTAGTCAGCAAATCTTTTGAGGTTGTATGCAACAAAATTGTAAACGTCATGGGCAAACTGAACGTTTTCGCGATCCAGGACATCACTTGTTGTGCCCGAACTAAGAGCGAACTAGATCTACGTTGCATGGGCATCATGAGGTGTTGCGGAAACCTTTGTTCGGTTTCGCCGAGTAACGTGTTGCGAGAGCAACACTTTGGTTTTGTTTCCTCGCTTCGATTAAACGCTGAAGTTTTTAATCTGTAAAGATCTTAAAATAAATACTAGGTACATGAACTTGCAAAAGTTGCAAACCCCTCATTGCAACTAACAAAAGTTGTAAGCCCCTCATCGCTGAAGATGATTGTAGCCTAGCAGCCAATTATTACTTACAAGTCCTCTACATGTCTTACCGCTGGAACCAAACTGGTCTTACCATCAAATACACTGGAAACAAATAATAGGTACACCAACTAACAAAAGTTGCGAATCCCTCATTGTGGAAGATGATTATGAGCTAACAGCACAGCTTAGATACGAATACAGTTATGAAAACTCCTATCTTGCCCATGAGAAGCTTTTGGTACAAAGCTCTGAACTTGGTGCCTCCTCCAAGCCTGCGCTCCAACGTGTAGATCGTACTACAACACCATAGACAGGAATGCAATTTTGTTTAGTTGCATACACAGATTAGATACCAGTATTGGTATCTAAGCTGTGCTGCCAGTTTCCTGTCTCCAGCCGCTATCGCTACCGCGCACTGTGTCCCAAAAATAAATCGAGTTTTCATAACTGAATTGGTATCTAAGCTGTGGCTAACAGCCGATTGTTGCTTAAAACTCCTCTATATGTCTCATAATCGGTATCGGCCTATTTTTGGTTTCAGTATGTACCTTACTACTGAAGTTGTGATCCCCTTTAAACTTTCAAACTGGTATATCTCATGAAGGAATTTTCTACCGAAAAATGGATGACATATGCTTTAATCAGCTCATCAAGAGCTATCAACTGCCGTCGAAAAAAAAAATCTATCTGTCTTAGTTCAAAAGTTGACTTTTTTGCCTTAGGCCAAGTTTCTAAGGTCATCACTTAGAAAGGAGCGAAGGATAAACTCTAATTTCTTTAACAATGCGGGAACTTTTAAAGTTTAAGAAGCATATTTGATACCATTTCTGTAGCGGCCTATTTTTGGTTTCAGTGTGTACCTTACTATTGAAGGTGTCGACTCCTTTAAACTTTCAAACTGGTTTATCTCATGAAGGAATTTTTCTACAAAAAAATGGATGACATATACTTTGATCAGCTCATCAAAAGCTATCGACTGCCGTCGAAAAAAAAATCAATCTGTCTTAGTTCAAAAGTTGACTTTTTTTTGCCGTAGGCCAAGTTTCTAACGTCATCAAACAGTTCGTGGTAACGAACTATAGTAAGGAGTGACCCGGCTCAATAGTAACCAAAACTCTAAATTTTGATATCAATAGCTACATCAAACGAATCGCATTTTAATGCTGATTTTAAATATATAAGTTTAATCAAGTTCAGCCTTACCCAAATACGGGACCCAGAGATCGAATCACGCTGCAGGAATGCACTGCAGGGCCGACGCAGGGACCTTAGTAGTCAAGAAGCGTCGTTAATTCTTAAATAATAAAATTAGCCTTACCCATCAAAAGCTACGAGCCTGAGAAAATTTGCCTTATTTTAGAAAATAGGGGGAAACAACCCCTAAAAGTCATAGAATCTTAATGAAAAATCATTCCGTCAGATTCAGCGTATCAGCTCATATCTACAAAAATGTGGAATTTTGTATTTTTTGCCAGAAGGCAGATCACGGATGCGTGTTTATTTGTTTTTTTGTTTGTTTTTTTGTTGTTTTTTTCCCCAGGGGTGATCGTATCGACACAGTGGTCCTAAAATGTTGCAAGAGGGTGTTCATTCTAACAAAAATTAAAAGTTCTAGTGCTCTTTTTAAGTGACCAAAAAATTGAAGGGCACCTAGGCCCCCTCCTACACTAATTATTTTCCCAAAGTCAACAGATCAAAATGCTGGGATAGCCATTTTGTTCAGCGCAGTGAAAAAACCTTATAACTATGTCTTTGGGGACCACTTGCTCCCCCACAGTCCCTATGGAAGGGGCTACAAGTTACAAACTTTGACCAGTGCTTACATATAGTAATGGTTATTGGGAAGTGTACATACGTATACAGGGGGATTTTTTGGCTGGGGGAGGGGTAAAAAACGCTAAAGTTTTTTACTGTTTTAAAAAGTAGGGTTGATAGAAAGAGTCAAACTTTAGCGTAAAGAGCGGGATGTTGATGAGGAAGATGCCCCTTTCATATACAAAGTAATTTCTGTTCGTTTTAAGTTTTAGTGTCGCTCCTTACTTTCAGTTAAAAAAACTTGTTTTTTTATTTAATCACTTAGAAAGGAACAATGGATAAACTCTACTTTCTTTAGCAATGAGAGAACTTTTAAAGTTTAAGAGGTACATCTGATACAATTTCTCTACCACAATCACAAGTGCAAAAAACCGAATGATAAACTCAGATGAAATCACAAACAGAAATGGGTAGAAACAATACATGGCAGAACTTTCGGTACCCACTTTTTATTTCTGTAATTTTTTCTATTTATCACTCAAAGAAGATGTATTGGCTGTGGGGCTGGGTAACTGCCTCGTAGGTTTAACACTTATAGATTTTAGTCCATGTTCAATTTGATACTGGTGCCTGCCTGCTTGCCTGCTAGAACGGAGCTTTCCACTGGAAAGCAGAAACATGGTTTGATTTTGATTGCATAACTTCAGATAGTTCTCTTTCACATAGGCTATAGAACTCCAAGCCACTTCACACACTATAGGCTCTGGCTCAAGGACAAGTAAAAATCATCCTTTTTGGTCCCAGGCAAGAGCTCTACGAAGCTTTCCGAAATGCAAAGTCATATTCATCAGTCCGGTCTACGGTCTACACTTTCTGTAATAACTGCAGAGGTTAGACCCTTACCACTTTCTAGGAATAAGCTGTAATCAGGGTGCTTGAAAAAAAAAAACACGACATAACCAAAGTGTTGCTCTCGCAACACAATGAATGATTGAAGATGCTACTGCAACTAAGATAAGTCCTTCAACTTAGAGGAAAAATAGGATACCATAAGGAAACAAATAATATGGAATTAGATTACGCTGAAGTATCTCCCACCATGATAGCTAACCCTTCAGTTTTATTTGCAAATTCTTGTCAGCTAAGATTAAATCAGATAATAATTTAATTTTTCAATCCTTAACTAAAGTCTCTCTGATACCTTTCTTACCATTAATTGAGCCCCCGTTCCTATTTATTAAACTCTCCCAATATTTTCCTATTGTCAATCTATTATCGATAATAATAGGATAATTGGACCCTTTGAATTTATTTACGACAGTGTTTCTATGTATTCCGACTATCAGATAGTCTCCTTCTATACTTGTTTTTTGCAAGAAGTCCAAATGACCCACATGGAAGAGATTAAATGCTCCAGCAACATAAACAATCTTGTCACCAGGCTTTGGTTCTTTCACTTCACCAAACTGTGCTGTTTCTTGAGGATACTAAAGCTTGTGAAATTCCTGTCCCAGGGGTTCGATCGGTCGAGTCCCTCGGCACGCAGCAGGCTTTTATAAATGGATTCTCATTGTTGCTTGTCTTCTAACCGTAGGTAATTTGAAACAATTTGCTGTCTTTTCATATTGCACTCTTTTCAAATATATTTGATTATTAAAGCAAGTCCAATTTCTAACAACGATATCTACTAAGTTTCAAAGTTTTACTTTTCTGGTTAATCCCTTGTTAAAACATATACAAATATTTTTGCAATTACCAGCCACCAGGCCCTGGCACTTAGCTCGTGGCAGGCTTCTATATGTAGATTCTCAGTGTCGCTTGTCTTCTAATCGCAGAAAATTTGCTCTCTTTTCATACTGTATCTTTTCAAAGATATTTGATTATTAAAGCAAGTCCGATTTCTAACAACAGTATCTGCTAAGCTTCAAACTTTGGTTTTTTTAAGGTTTTTGAATTGTTGTAACTCCTTGTTAAAATATATACAAATATGTTTGCAATTACCAGCCACCAGGCCCTGGCACTTATGGTTTTTTTAAGGTTTTTGAATTGTTGTAATCCCTTGCTAAAATATATACAAATATGTTTGCAATTACCAGCAACCAGGCCCTGGCACTTACCTCGTGGCAGGCTTCTATATATAGATTCTCAGTGTCGCTTGTTTTCTAACCGCAGACAATTTCCTCTCTTTTCATACTGATTCTTTTCAAAGATATTTGATTATCAAAGCAAGTCCAATTTCTAACAACGATGTCTACTAAGCTTCAAACTTTGGTCTTTTTAAGGTTTTTTGAATTGTTGTAATCCCTTGCTAAAATATGTACAAATATTTTTGCAACTACCAATTTTTTGCTTTTTACGCAATTTACTGTCTTTTCATATCACTGTCATTTCAAAGATATTTGATCATTAATGCCAGTCCGATTTTTAACAACGATATCTACTAAGCTTCAAACTTTTGGTTTTCTTTTTTAAGGTTTTTGAATTTTTGTAATCCCCTGTCAAAATAGAGAATCATCATTTGTAATAATTACAAATTTTCGTTTTGGGCCTTTATACTGATATTATGTAACTGGTTTCGCTCAAAAAGGTTTTCTTTTTAAAGGTTTTTGAATTGAAAAATATATATAAAAATATTTGATTATTGAAGCTAGCCCGATTTCTAACAACGATATGTACAAAGGTTGAAACTTTTGGTTTCCTTTTTTAAGGTTTTTGAATTGTTATAATTCCTTGTCAAAATATTGAATCATCATTTATAATAATTAAAAATTCAGTTTTTTGGGCCTTGCTACTAACATTATATATCGAAGTCATAATCAGGATGATGAAGAGGGCGTTTTTCATGTCTGTCAAAAATATTTGAGCATACTCCTGTAGCCTGAATACCTTCAAATCGAAGGACACGATATCGCTGTTCCAGTTTTATTATATTTAAGAAAACCCATTTTTGTGAACTATGACAAGATGGTAAATGGTATAATATTTAAGCACAATCACATGCAGACACTTAAATAAATAAATAATTTTATTCCTCACGCCTCTCAATACAAAATTTCCACATAACTGACACCTTATTAAAAGAAAAAATGTTATGGCAGGGCGAATAGCGGATCGGCTGCGGCACGATTGCCATTTAAAGTCGTCCTGCGTTGAAAGTCTCGAGATACAGTATGTTTATGTTTAGACTATTGGAGAAGGTTTCCAGTAATTTCATCATTTCGACTGGGAATGGTACACTCCGGTTAAATTTGGGTGTGTGCCTTGAAAAGTTTTCTGGGTATGTTTGTTTCCTCTTGACAAATCTGTCGAATGGCTTGTGCTATATTTGTTTACATCTGTTGACTCCGATTTCGAAATGTATTTGGGAATATATCGTGCAATTGCCTATTTGGTTCCACATGGCTGAATATCCATATTGGCATTCCATAACTTTAATTTTGAAGGATTGTAATTTTGACTATTTTTTGGGAAACTCTTTTTAAGTATTCAAATTCGTCCACAATTTGCAATAAACTTCTCGAAAGTTTATTATTATCCGAGTCTGTGCACTAACTTTTCGTGGAAAGTCGAATCTACACATTCCCAAATTATTTTTGTGACGCGTACTTGTGCGTCTGTGAAGCAGGTTTCGCTTTAGTAGGGCATGGATATCCTTATCTTCATTCTACATAGGAAAATAACATGAAATTATTTCGTCATTAGTTTTTTACTTTACTCTGTATCAGACGAATATCACCATATGTAAATGAGGGCTGCTACAGTTCTGACACTCAATTTGCCACCAATAGTCCTTAATTCTGCCCCCTAGCAAATTGTCAATATTTTTGATATATTTTATGAGAGCCATTATTCTTCTCATAAAATGTCGACAAACTACTACAGGATAGCGTCCAGTAAGCCACTGAGCTTCATCTGTGGTAATGCTAGTTAAATCCACATCTAGCCGACTATCAGCTATAAGTAATGTTTTCCGAATATCAGTCCAGTCGAAATAATTACAACTCAAGGTTATAAACCAAATTCGAGCACCTGGGGAGCGAATCGTAGATATTTACTCATTAATAATTAGTTCGCTAATATGCTGCTGATCCTCTCAGATTCTTCTTATAAAGATGAAGATCCTCAGCAACACTGTCTTTTCCTCTAACCATTTTACCACACGCTGATATTGTTGACAGCACTCTAATAATTTTCAAACATAGAGACTGCATAAAATAGGTAATCGTTGGCTTGAAATCTTGCATCTTTTTTCATAATTCTACATTGGAAGTAATATAAAGGAGAAATTTTTACTCCACGATCCTCATTTAATCTATTTATTCCGTATGGAATAGGTAATATCACGAGAATTCGTCAGTTTTCTTTTCATGGTTTACAATAAAGATTTTTTTTTTGGAACGATTTCATTGACGTTTCCAATTTCGACTAAATCATCTTCAACATCTCCTTGATCAACATCACAGATGTATGTACTGGTAGATGTTTAGTAAATACAGCAGGATCTTCATCCGGTAGATAATTTACTGATGCTTGGGGATATAATGTATATTGTGTCAAATATTCATCCATTTTTATGACATTTCCTTTGATACTCGTGTCAGTAAAGTGAAAAGTAAATTCTTCATTCTTGGCTTTCAAGACGCTTAGAGCATTGCTGTGTAATTCTTCAATCGATTCGCATTATGTGACACATGGCTTTCCATTATCATTTGGTAATGGTGCACCTATGGATCCGAGTGAGTGCCAATCCGTAAAATAGTATTTTTTCCTCATAATGCGTAAGACCCAATGATTTTGAGCGTGAAACTATTATTCCGGTACTATGTTGTCTATATAACCTTGTTAATGCAGCAAGCAATGTAATTCCTAATTTACCATTATTCGCAAAATCCAATAAGTTGCCGTTGCATAACCAAGCATCGTCATAGTTTAGGGAAAATGCTTCGTCAGACATTAGAAAATCGTTCTTAACGACATCTAAATTGTTCAATACCAGAAAGCCTTAAGGAGGAATTGGAAAAGCTATTGGATTTCCATTATTAGTTTCATATCGTATTAGAGCATAAATATAATCCCCTTCAATCATGTTTCTTTTGAGACTATTTTGTTCCAGTGGTTTGAAGGTAAAATAGCAGCTCGAGCCATATTTGCGAGTGCCGTGGCAAAGCATTGGCCGCCTGCCAATGGGCGGCGGCCAAAATATAAATATATCGGCTTTTCCTTGATTCTAGTCAGCACGTGTAATTCCTGATAGCTTCCTATTATTAAAAAGTTTAACATATACAGTTACTGAAGCATTTGTTCCTGTAATAGTTAGCAGAATAATGAATCTATACTGGAGCAATGACAGCCATAAAAAAAAAGCTCTGCAAGGTTGTAACAAACAAACCATAAAGATATGAAAATATCTTGTAAAGGTAGGTTATGAGAGAAGCCAAATTTTATTCACAGCTTTCGAGAAATTAAATCAGATAGAAAGGTTATCCAAAATACTTTTAAAATTCTAGGGACCTTTCCTTGTTATGCACTTGAACGAGTATGTATGCTAGGCCTAAGGAACAATTAATAAAATTTGAAAAGAAAGCGGAGCTTTAAAGATTACTAAGCGGAACTATAGTAAGACACTTCCAGCAACACTGGACAAGGCTGGTCAGTTATGAACGTCAGCTATGAGGCTGGTCAACCAAGTATGAACGAAATAATTTTTTCATGGAGCTTATTCAATCTAGGATAGAAAATGATTGCATACATGTACAATGGTTCTCAAACAAAGAAAATATCTTCAGGGGTTCGTCCAGAAGTCTAATAAAATGGCAAAAATGTATATTAATCTGATAAAACTGAGAAATATTTTAAACATGCATTATGGTGAGCATTGAAAAGCTGATCTGCTTAACATATCGATGGCCGATCTTGAGAACGTCTTGGATCTTGCAATAATAATTCTATTTCAGTTTACTCGGAATTCAATGACTATGAAATTACTTCAGCTCGGCCAGCGGTCAGACTGTTGAATGATCTTTGTTTGGCAGTATCGGGTCTGATATTCGATACCAACTGTCACGAGCCTGACGTAAGGACCCTTAAATTCAATAAGCTTCGTCAATCAATAGACTAGAATACTTCAGTTGAGGTGCGTGGATCTTCTTTTGAATTTCATAAAGCTGAAAGTCTGGAAACCAATGGTGTCTATAATCTAATGATAAGGATCTTGGCTGTTATTCTTTTGGGGCTTTTAGCAGCTTCCTTGAATATTACGCTTAAGACGGTTTCTTGTCGTTAAAAGGAAATCAGTCATAAAACCCCTTCTTAAGACTGCTCTGTACGAAAAAACTGATGCCATAGAAATTCACCAAATCATCAAAAATAGTTTACTGTTACCAAAGAGCGTGTTAGAGCGTGCTATTGCAAGTAGCTGCAACAACACTCTACAGTTGCAGCAACTATAATGTATAGCTACATTGTCACACTAATTATTAAGCCTTATTGACCAGCAGTACAAAAGATCTGTCTTGGTTCAAAAGCTGATTTTCTAGAAGCAGGCATAACTTAGTTTAATTTAGTTTAACCGTGATTTGGAACTGATGCCTACCAACTTACCCAAGTAAAACAGTGCTCTCCAGTGAAAAGCGTGGCTCGCATAGTTTGATGGAAAAAGCTCGATTAACCAAGTCCAATCATTTCTCTCTCATATAAACTATAGTGCTCCAATTCAGCCCAAACAGTGCAGGTTCAGGCTCACTCATAGGTGGAAACTATTCTTTTGGTCCTAGGCAAGACAGTCTTACCAAATATGACATTTATTCGTCAGTCCATCATTCATCAATTCAAATAGACCTACCTGATGTAGACTATGAAATTCCGCTTCAGCTCACACATTGTAGGGTCTTGCTCGTGAACAAGCAAGTAAAAACTATTCTTTCTTGTACAAGCAAGACCCCCCCTCCCCTCAAGAAAGTAATATCTCGCTCATCAATCCGACTTGAGCTACACATTTCCACAAAAACCGCCGAAGTTAGACCGAAATTGGCGACAGAGCTCGGAAAAATTAGTTCACAGGACAAAACATATGTGCTGCCCCCACGCAAACACAAGATTATTAGGTAATATTAACCAAATCTTCACCAAAATAATGTGTACAAGTTTTATCCAAAAATAATTCTTATTTACAATACGTTCTATAAAAGGTTCTTTAAATATCACAAGTTCAATATTATATCTGCCTTGGAACTACTATCTAAAACAAAGTGTGATACACGCAATCTTCCATCCTTACTCTACACTATATACAATGTGGAAGTTTATTCTATTCGTCCGATGAATCAAGCTATTCTTGCTGGGATTATGAAACATGCAATCTTCTCTCCTTTCCCGTCAACTGCACCGTATTGGACCGTTACGTCAGTCTGTGAACAAAAGAAATGTATCAATATATATTTTATATAGATATATGAATATATTTGGAACTCCTTGCTTCGCTCGGGCAAGATCGTAGGCAGCTCGTGCCCTTGCAAATGACCAATGCCAAACGAGGCACACCTTCCAGACATCGTCAATTCTTAAGTACAATTGCGCTTGCTAATCTAATCCTATGTACATTGCTATTTAATATTACACACAGGATAAGGCCTTCGGTATTTTCTTAGCTGGATTTAGTAAAGAGTGTACCCCAGAGAACCACGGCTGTAACTTTTCAGGAGAACCAAAGAACGGGAAAATCATTTTGACTGTGAAAGCTTTGAAGGATGAGGCTAATGGAGATAAAGGGAATATATTTTAAACATCATCTATTTTCAGTGGCATAAACTAAATTCAAGTATCCTGAGCGAATTCCAAATTATTATCCCAAATTATCCCCTTTTAAGGTGTATGTCTCCTTTTTCCTTGACAAAAAAGGAAACAAATGCCAGGTCCCCATGGTGTAGTTCCATAATATAATCCTCTTCTGTATTCTGAATTGCAACAATACCTGATAAAAAAGAGACACATGCCATTTAGTGGCGTATGTCTCTTTTTATCTTTGTAACGATAAAAGATAGGACAATTCTGAATGCTCCATTCCATTTCTCGTGTTGAATTTACCCATGACAAATATATAGCTCATTTTCGACCGAAATGGCGACCGAATATGTCACCCTTTTAATTATCAAAGCCGATCAGGCAGCAGAGTCACTCAAATATGACAATATCCCATAGAAGCAACTTTTCAAAGGACAAGTGTGTTTACTATCTTGTTTATGAAGATGTAGTTTTTATTGTCAAATTGTATTTTATTGCAGAATTTTCTTTGTTAATTACAAAAGGCACTATATATAGCAACTTCCTTTCAACTGGGCCTTAAACAGACTCTCTATGATGTTCCAGTACCCCGCAAGTAGTGAAGAAAATAAAGGAGAGATATAAGTTCCCTATATGGTGGTTTCTGACAATGGCAAATCCAATGATGCACTTTGTCTTTTGATCCAACACCATTTCCCAAGAGTTTCCAGCCATTTCTGGAATTTTTCGTTAATTCGTTTTCAAAATTGTATTTATTTTTAGGACCAATCGAAATAATAGTTGTCATTACTATATCAGCCACAAATGAAAATTTTTTCTTACTAGACAGCTATTTTAACGCGTTTTTCAATTTTGGTTATGGGCCGTGGTTCGTTCTTCAGACAGTGTAAAGTTTCCTCTCGTAAAGGTTAGTAGAGGGTTTTTGGTTCAATGCTAATCTTAGTATTTTTTCTTTTTTAATCAGAGCTTTAACTCGAATAGAGCTGGAAATAAAAAAAAAACATTCAAATGCTTTTGAATTTCAAGATTTCATCAGACAATTTTGTTTTCTGAGAGTTAATTGAAACGCAGAGACCGAATGATGTATTCGTAGTTGTATTGAATAGGTCGCCATCTAGCTCTATATCCATTTTCACGGATCTTCTGGATACACTACTTGAGTAATTACCAAATGGTTCACATTCCTTTATGATTCGCTGGTACTTTAATATTGACCTAAATGAGCTTGATGCAAGCGTTCCTTTGGGTGTTCTGCACCTTTGCATGTCTTATGGCTTATTTCTTGCTATTAATACATGCACTCCGGTCACCATATCGGCATCAAAACTTACTGACAATATTTTTTTTCAAATTTGAATATTTCATATCAAAGAGATGTGCACATATTATAGATATACCTAACCTTTTGGGATTCTGACAAGATTTGAGGTTTGTATTCCCCCAAAGCCAGTACCAAGAATACCAAAGAGTCCAATACCAGTGATTAACCAGAATAACCTTGAAAGTTTCAAGCAGAGCTGTGGAAGTTGATTTGAATATATTTGGTGGATCTTAGGGACGATATAAACATGTGTTTTTGATGATTTTGTGAGATGCTGATTTCGACACTGATTGAGACATGTACGGTGGTTCTTATACGAAGAAGGAAAAAGAAACCTAAGAAGCCACTTTTTAGGAATTTCTTAAATAATGAAAATAACCCAATTTTTTAATAGTTTATAAAAATCACAGAATTTGAGAAATGTGAAAAAAAATATTTTGGTAATAGACTCAAAAAAGCTTGTGATAAGCCTGCAAACACATGGACAGTAAATAAAAGCGTAATATCAACAGTAGATTGTTTTATTCGATGAAGTACTAATGCAGAACGGTCTGTCATCTAATAGAGCAAATACGATGCTTTTTCTCCACAAATTACTACTATTGATGCAATTTTTTCTTCGTGTATTGTACCTTCTGATGGTGACCCTATTTTGATGTCTTACGGGGACTCCAATTGATGTTTCAATTTAAGCCTATGTGAAACCCGTCATGCCTGATTATGTATGAATGATTGTTTTTGGGATGAAAAGTACATCGGTCAGTAGTGATTAACTTAATCTAAAAAATGCGGTAAAAAAAATGCGTTTGCTTATAGATATAAGCTGAAATTAGTAAGACATAGCTCCTAATTTAAGGGTGGCAATAAGAATGATCTTGGAGACTATTGGTCTCTTTCAATTTTAATGTTAGCTCTCTTTTGATAGAAAACTGTATTATAATTTATATGATCGTTTGGAACTCCATAAACTATAGCATTCAAATCAATTTAATTTTTGGAAGTGCAGAACCACAAAGATAACCTTATCATTTATAAAATTACTTTTTCATTATCTCCACAACAAAGAGTATTATCTTCACCTAAACCTGACTAACCTTATTTCAAACAGTAGGCTGTACAAAACGTGTGATTCAATCCCGCTTTCTAGGGCTATAATAAGAAAAAGGTCGAGATGCCTAGGGCACATTTTGCGGATGAAAGATGACAAATTGCCGAAGATTGTCCTTTTCGGCCAACCATCTAGGGCTAAACGGAAAGCAGGTCGTTCTCAGTTGGGGTGGGAGGATGTCATAAAGAAAGATTTAAAGGAAATAGGAACTTCCTGGGAGGGTGTAAAGAAGGAGGCTTTGAATAGACTGGGATGAAGAAGGAGCGGGCGTTGCTGTGTTGGCCTCAGGCCGCTTGGTGCAGCCGGAGTTGTTAGCAGTAGAAGTAAAAGATTTGTTTATTATGGGGTCCCCTAGAGCTCTTTAGTAAGTCCTACTATTTTTTTATTTTTATTAATGATCTACCTTATGCAGTTACAACTGCTTTTAGAATTGAGGAGTTAGTCAATCTTGTACCTTCTGGGACCAAAATCACTACACCGCTATTTGCTCACAGTACAGCATTGATGTATGTTGCTCCAGCTGAACAACTGCTTACTTCTATGATTAGCACAGCAATGACCAAGACATGTCTATGGTTATATCAAAACATAGGCAAGTGGAATTCTGTTATTATTTCATTGTCTCAAAATTATTATTCTTGGATTACAAAAATTTATTCGCATAAGAGAATTCCACCTTCTTCCAAATTCCAAATTCATGGAGAGAAAGGAACATTGTGAAATATATGAACTGCTAGTAGGGATTAAATGGATTTTCAATAAGTATAGTGCAGAATGCTTCATTGATAAACTAGACTTGAGACATAACAAAATATTGTCAAAAAAATTACTTACTGTAGGATAAATTGAGAGAATTGGGAAGGTATTAGAATATGTGTATGCCTGGCCAGAGAAGATGGGGCATGATGGCACATTAATTGCTCTTGCACCAGTTCTGAGATCAATTGGTGTTGTTTTTTGGCAGGCTGGAGCACCATTCACTCCAATAAAAGGCAAAGATACTCGGTTAATTATACCATACACAGAATTCGTTATTGTACTTGAATGTTCTCCTGGAAAAAGATAAGAAATTACCCCTGATGTATTAAGAAAAACGTTATAAGCTTTACACCAGTTTTGTGAAATGAAACGGTAACAGTTGAGGTAATGGGGGCTGGAACTGATTCTTTTCATGCAAAAATTACATAATACAAAACCATCCTATGAAGACCTTCCTAAACCTTTTTTTTATAATCAAAACCACTAACATTGAATAAGTGGATACTAATTTTAACGATCATTTTTCCTTCACAATATATACTTCTTAATTTTTTTTTGGCAAAATACAACAAGAACTTAATAACAAAACTCAGAAAAATCATTAAGAAAGAAATCCTGATTGCTAGAGAAAACCTGACTAGACTCATATTTTTATTTCTCGCAAAACTACGTTAAAAACAGAAAATAAAGTTTGTTCTCTGAAAAATCCGGAATTCCCAAGTTTCACGAAATTAGAAGACTAACTAAAAAATGTTTGTGCAAAACTGTGGGCGATGAATCGCTGCGACCAATAGGTCATAAATGTGAGGTAACACTTTTGATTATGTCTCTGTTTTATTCTCGCTATAGAATATGTCTACTAAGCAATAATATAGACTGACCAAATAGTATGGAATACTGGTAAGCTTTCGATCTTTGTAGATTTAACATGAGAGGCTAGGAAAAATAAAACACTTTCGTAACGGCAGTGTCTGGCGAATTCATTAAAAAAGTAGAAAGTTTCAAAGCGAAATGGAAAATCGAGGTTATTATTCTGCCCTTCTATAAAATTAAAACTAAAATTTCTTTGCAAAATCAGTTAGTCAGAACTATTTTATTTTCAAGAATAGCTTATATCAAAATCCGGTATGCCTGAAGTAGGGTGAGCAGAGAAAGCTAAGTAAACTAGTTAACATTGAGCTGATATACAGAGTTTGGGATTCTTTCCCCTGAACTATAATCGGAGCTTCCTGAAAAGAAAAGCCTACAGCAATTTGGGGTAATTAACTATTTAAAAGTTAATTACCTCTAAAACTCTAAACTTTAGATACTATTTTAGATACTAAAAGTTTTAGATACTATTTAAAATAAATTTAATATCTCTAAAACTTTGATTAGAGACATGGAAAAAGAAAACCTTTTAAAGTAAAATTACATATCAGAACATTTTCACTATCTTGACAATTAACTGAGCTAAAAAACATTTTCAGGAATGGGTTTAGACCCAGTATTATACCCCATGAGGTGTTTTCAATCTCAAAAGAATTACGATGTTCGCAAAAAATCCTAAATATTAGATGGCACTCAGGGTTTTCCGACTCTAGTACGAGTCTCTATTCTTACCAGTTCTAACTACTCTTTGATTCCCAGACTGACTGTAAAACAGTCGGCATTTGTTAGCGAAGGCCAAAGCTTAGATACCAATATATTGGTATCTAAGCTGTGGGGAAGGCAGATCCTAACTTAACCAAAAAATAAAACAAAACTTAAAAGCTCATGTTGTACTTGCATTTACTGGCAACAGCTCTATGGGCTATCAGCATGAAATCTGACCCCCCCCCCCCTAAAGAAAGGACACAATTTAAACTTTTGTTTGTAGTCCTTACTGTATTTAGCTAAAATATGGTTGGCAACAATCACATGTTTCCCTTACAAAAGTGGGATCGAGCGCGAAAACTCTAAAGCATAACTGTAACTTTTGGCCACGTTTGACTATATTCTGCCAGCCCGTTTTGTAATTAGGCGTATGACAGAATTTACTGAGGATCCTGTTTCCTCTCCTTCCAGAAGTTGGATCAGGTGAGATCATAAGAGATACGACGACGAGCCCTACTCTTACTTCCCGCAACACCTGGTTGCGATTCAATGCCTTCTCTGGTAAATGTGCTGAAGATAAGAGTGTTAATATCTTCCTCCCTCGCAGAGGCTTAATCTGACACCAGACTCCAAAAACACATAACTGGGATATTAAGTGCTATTCTAACCTTGAATTGGCACATGTAACTTCTGTGCTTCGTTCATTCAGAAAAAAGAAATTAAAATTTCACCTACAAACTGCTGAAAAAAAAACAAACATGAAAGCAGTTGTGACGTCAAATAACACAATTAAATAAAAAAGATTGTTTTAAGAAAAGTAATAACTCTTAATAATATAATAGCAATAATTCTTACCTTAAGGTTAATGGCTAAGTCAAATCAAAGCATAAACAGAAAATATCTTGAATGCAAAGGGGACTTGTGATATCCCGTCTCTTTACACTGATGTTAACATAAGCTTTGAAGAAAACAGTTCATATTTCCAAATGAATACTTTTGTCACAATATTTCAACAATGAAAAAACTTATTTTGGTTTCCTCACAATAAAATATAGAATTTTTCTGTAATAATGGAAATAGAAAAAACATTCAATTCCAACTTTTTAAAAAGAATAGCTGAATAAGACAATAATGACTTCCAAAATCTTATTTTTACTATTCAAATGAAATTTCGGTAAGGCATAAGTTAATATTTTTTGTAAACAGCAAGGTATGATAATAAATTATGCTCCAAACAGAACTGCCAGCTGGGTGGGAGCGTGCTCTTCCAATATAGATATATTAAGCCTTTTGAGCGTCTCAAGCTGAATGATTAACTCAATATGTTGGGTCTTGTCATATTTTGGCCCATTTTGACCCAAAATTCTGTCATACACTACAAAAAGGCGGAATAGTGCAAATCTTCTAAAACCTTTGTTTGATACATTTACTCCTGAAAAAGCATGCATCCTTAAAAATAACTGGAGGGGGGCTGACTGTCAAAAAGCTATCAGCGTATAATTTAGCTTGGATTATAATAAGTTGTATTAAACCAAACTTAAACGCTATCATAAGAGAAGGCTTAGAAGGACTATAATCCTGTTCATATCTAGGATAATTTCTGCCTGTTCAGAGTTTTAATGTTCCTTGTTACTTTCATGCAAAAAAAAACATGTTTTTAACTGAATTTCTGAGCGTGTTTCATTTGTTCACAATGAGCAAATTATAGGCTGCACATCAATGTTGTGCGACGAGAAAGAATTAGAATGAAACATTCACTGGGGAAGTTGGCGACAATAAAATGTGGGAAAGTGGGGTAATTTCTTTAAGTTTCAGCGTTAGGTCTTACCTTCATATGGTTTTATTTATTTATTATCTTGCTGTTTTTATTCTTTTATAATAAGTAAATACTAGGCTGGCATAGTAAAGAGTAAGACTCCAAAACAACAAAGAAGAATTAATACATAATTATTAAAATTAGTACAAATTTTTAATACATGCTGTTAAATTTTGATTGCTATTAATTTTAATGCTATTAAATTAATAAATAATTTTGAAAGGAGCTTAACCAATATGGCAAATATTTTACCTCCTTCAAAATCATATTCAAGTGTGAACTTTTTTCCTTTCTTCAAAAGGCACGGATATTTGCTACATCCCGTAAGTCGAACCTCTTTGACTAAAGCTGAACCTAGAATACACAAAAAAGAAAGATCAGTGCCTGAATTGAAATCACAAGCGATACAGTGAAATACAGAATAAAAGAAAATACAACTGTAAAATCAGGCTCTTGAGTGATTAACCCTTAAAATAACTTTCCAAAATAAAGCATGAGTCTATATGGCTTCCTGTGCAAAAATACTACTGTTAAAAGTTTGTTTTTTTCATAGGAAGGTCCAGATTTCTATTGTTATTTTTTTATTATTCACTTACTTCTTCATTTTTGGTCAATCCAGCAGATCCTGATTCCATTTCCTAGTGAATAGATGAATGTTCTGTTAAAGTAAATTGGGTTGATCACAATCAATTAATGAAGACGACTGTGTCCCACATGCAGGGAGGAGAATCCACATAGTCTCCAATTTTTTTTTTTGGCTCAATAGGATTACTCCTCGAGACAAAGAAAATTATTATTAATAGTTTTTTTTTTGTCTGTTTGATTGTGACCAGAGTTGCCACTGCTAATTGAACCCATTTACATCTAGTTTGTTTAAGTTCGAATTTAGTCAGTTTTACCAGTTTGTTTTTTTCTCTGTCCGACAATTATAATTTGCTGATTCGTTCTTACCAGATTTTGGATAGAGTTATCGGTATACTTACCGAAAAGCAGTTTGGTTTTCTTAAGGACCGATCTGCAGAGATCCAACTGCTTTGTGCCACAGATGATTGGAAGAAAAACATCGACAAGGGGTTCCAGATTGATCTCATATACTTGGATCTCAAGAAAGCCTTTGACAAAGTTCCCCATAAGCGTCTCGTCAAGAAGCTCAGGAAATACGGTCTCTCCTCATCCGGGTCCTCATTCAGTCTTCTTCAATGGATTACGGACTTCTTAACTGGCAGAAAGCAAGTTGTGTGCGTAGAAGGTTGTCTCAGCAATACCGAAGAAGAAGTTCTTAGCGGAGTACACCAGGGGTCAATTCTCGGCCCCCTTCTGTTTAATCTCTACATCAACGACCTAGTTGAGGGCATCAAATCTGACATCCTTCTCTACGCGGACGACACAAAGCTCTATCGCGTCATCTCGTCATGTGAAGACATTCACCACCTGCAGGCGGATCTCCAACGAATCGATGACTGGATGAAGAAGTGGATCATGGAAATCAATACCCAGAAAAGTCATATCCTCACTCTGGGTCCACAAAACTTTTCGTCCTCATACTTTCTTAGTTCTGCTGCACTCACTCTTAGTAGAGAAGAAAGAGACCTAGGCATCTTAGTGGATTCTGAACTGAACTTCAGTAGCCACTATGAAGCTGTCGTCAAGAAGGCTTCCAAAGTTGCTGGTATGATCAGAAGAAACTTCTCGTGCGAGGACGACAAAATGCTTGCTACGCTCTATAAGTCCCTTGTCCGCCCAATTCTTGAGTATGGACATTGTTCTACAAGACCATACTACAACAAGGACATAGATGCTCTCGAAAATGTTCAGAGGAGGATAACTAAATTCTCTCCCAGGTTACGCTTCCTTCCCTACGAAGAGCGGCTTAGAAAGCTTGAAATCCCAACCCTCACCTATAGATTCCATCGTGGTGATCTTATTGAAATTTACAAGCTCTGCAATAGAGCCTATGATAACGTACCAGCCCAGAGAATCGTGCAGTTCAATAAAAATCATCTCCGAGGACATCAGTACAAAGTGAGTATGGAACGTTTTTACAAGGACATGGGCCGATGGACTTTCGGCAACCGAGTTGTTCAGCATTGGAACAACTTACCAGAAAGAGTAATCTGCTCCACAAACCTACGGACATTCAAGAAGGAAGTTGATGAATATTATTCAAGTGACATTTTCTCCTTATGCAAATTTAGAAGAAATGCAAATTAAGATTTTTGTTTTGTAGAGGCTTAACGGCCTGCCATCAAATTTGCGAATATATTTATTTATTTATTTATTTATTATCATTCTTACGTAACGTTTAGTCATGATGCAAACACCAAAGGGTGCTGATTAATGTGATTGGCAAGTTGAGCCCAGCCAGCATGACCAGTGATCAGACCATTCTTGAGCATATTCAACTAAGTTATTGCCTTTAATTACAACTGCCTCAGTTGAACGGGTTACAACTGCCTCAGTTGAACGGGAAGTAGAACAATTTCTAGTCCATGGTAAACAATCATTTTCTGGACGAACTTGCCTTAATGCTATAAAAAGAAAGTAGTAGAGCCAGGTGATAAAAACTTTCAAAAGTTTATTTAAAGTTTGACTTAGAATTAGCTAGTTCAGAAGGGGCCATGGAGAAGAGTGTTAACTAAGATTTGCATGAACCAGGTACAATATCAGTGTCTGAAAGCCTTTGGAAATTCGGTAGAAAGTTTTATTCAGAAAACTCAACTACTTTTCTGGAAATTAAAAAAAGGTAAAGTTCTTGTCGAGGGGCTTCTTGCAATCCTAGAAAGTAGATGAATTAGTTGAATGAAACTTTCAGGAATATATCCAGGGCCTCAAATTTACCCTGGGAAGACGTTATCAAGCTACTCTATCAACCCTTTACTCATTTCTAGGACTTAGAAGATTACATGGATGGCATGTATGTAACTACCTAAATTTTGACAGAATATCTTGATTTAGGTTTCTAAATTCTCTAGGCTTTTTCCTAAATTTCAGACATTGATTTTCAAATCTTTAAAACATAAGAAGTCCGCGTCTGAAAAGTAGGCCTGCTCAGAGCCTACTTTTGTTCATTAAGATACGAAACTTTTAAAGTTTACTAGATTTGACCATTGCGTTGGGCCATTGATCACAAGAATTGACACAAGCCAATGCTGTCACTTCTTTTCTCAGATTCCTCAGCCACTCAGCAAAAGACGCTAGACAAAACAAAAGCAAAAGGAATTATAAACAAATGTGCTGCTTGACAATTCAAAAATCTTCTGGGTAAAATGGAGATCAAAATCTAACGAAGCGTAAATTTAATGTGTTCAAAGGAGTCTAACCTCGACGACCGGAAGGATTTATTGAAACAGGAAAAATCAGGCGGCTTGGTGCTGCAGTGAGTTATTATTAGTAGTAGTAGTAATTTGTCCTTTTCTGTTTCCAATTTTCCAATAATGTAGCATTAGCAAACATGTTACTTGAGAGAAAGTTGTTGTACTTTAGTCTTCGCTGGTCACGATCACAACAAAGAGAAATCTTGCTAGTGACACACAAAACTGTCCATAAGCTGCAAATTAGTGTCGTAGTTTCAAGTATTATTTCCATTGCGAGTGTTTTACTTTGCTTATATGTTTCCTCGACTAGGTTTGCCTATGTTATCGACCTCTTTTTTAAATCTCCAGTACCGATTAAATAGCAGGGTTGACAAAAAGAAAAAGGAAGAAAAAGAAAATAAGATGCAAGAAAAAAAGGGAAAAAAACAAAAATAGTGAAACAAAGAAAAGAAAAGACAAAACAAAAAAAAGCTACAAGTTACAAAGATAGAAGCAAAAAGCCAAAAACGGCAGTCTACTGGCGTAATCTGGCAAGGGAGGCTTGGCATGACTACATACTGTGCTTTTGCCTGTAAACATAATACAGAGTTTTAATTAGCCCGACTGGAAATTTAGTTGGATCATTTGCACACTAGTGGTAATATTGACTGTTATTGTACCAAAAATGCTATGTTTTAAACTTATAATAGATCCTATGCTCAGCAAAACTGTTGAAAGAATATAAGGTTTACAAATGTTTTCTAATGGTCCTATTTTCGTAAGGATACAAAGGGAAAGACAAATATAGCATGCAACGATAAGGCAAAGAAGAGAAAGAGATGGGACCAACTTTTATGAGACAGTGGGACAAAGAATGAAAAAAAAAAATCAAGATACTTTGATTTTACTCTCGCTAATCGTCATCAACGCGCTCAATATACAGCTGTGAACCGATCTTCACCATTCAGAAGCGAAATCCAGAGTAAAAAGAATAAATTGAAAAAAATGTATATTTTCACATTCACAAAATAAGTTTTTTTTTTTTATTTACTAAAGCAGCCAAACGTTTCCCTGCTTAAAGCAATATTATATGAAGACACTAATACATTTTTCAAAAATAAGCTTGTTTGCTCTTGAATAAGATAGTCTTAGGAATCTCAACGAGGAATCGTTCAATTTTTAATAAAACAGTTTGGCATGAACGGATCCTTTTAGTCAGCCTTAGGTGGACTTTTATGAGGTTATGAACTTAAGGAACGTAATATTTCCAAACCTGTATCAATGAGTAAGGGGTAAAAGGCATGTGATTATTTGACCAGTGCGCCTAATCTTTTTTTTTTATAAAGGTGTATCGTCAAGTACTGTCAACCAAGTGACAAAATAGGGCCCAGACTAGCACATACCCTATATTCAATAGAAAGTTCTGTGACTTCTTGGTTTACGGTAAGAAGTTGGATTAGGAGTAGCCTCCAAAAAGCAGTTATTGGTCCGTGGGTTGTACCATTAGGTTCATTTGCTTTCCTTGGGTATCTGTTCCTTTCAGTGGTTTAAGTAATTTGAAAGTGTCACAGGAAACGTTACGGTGTTGAGACCGTAACTCTGTGTTGAAATATTGACTGACAAATACGTGAGTTTGAATTGGACTTGTTACAAACATACTGAGTCTTACATATTTAGAATCAGCATACGGCAAATCTTTTGATGTATCTAATATCAAAATTCCGTTGTTTTTTTAAACATCGGTTAATATTGAGCCGTGTCACTCCTTACGCTCCATCAACCACGAACTGCATGATGAATACATATGAGATGCTAAAAAAAAAAGAATTTTTTTTTTTTTAGAGTGCCCAGTGGTCCAGGGTTGTGAAGTAGGGGGGGGGGTGTCTTCAAGCCTGTGCGTGATACTCAAATGTGAATCCAAACTGTCCACGGGATAGCCAAGCGCATAAATACATCAGTCTAATTTTTCATTTAGGAAGGGAGTGGAGATACTAAACTGAAATAATGAGAAAAGGAAAAGCCAACCAGTGTCTGAGAGGTCCGCACAGGGTTCAAGTGTATGACCCTCCCCAAATTTCGTGATTGTTACTCTTTCCATTATTTTAACATTTTACTATTGCTTCCATAATTTTACAGGTCATGCATTTGATTTGCATTTCTTTTTTTTTTAAGTTGTAGCCCTAAATGCACACTTAATTCTAAAAGTGTTAGTTTTCCTTTTTGAAGAAACTTTTACAAATGGAAATCCATAAAATTTAAATCAGCACTTAAATTATAAGTCTGCACTTAGTTTAAAATCAGCACTTAAATCATAAGTCTGTAATTGTATAGTTCTGGTATTTGTTGCCAGATCGATGCAAGATAGAGTTTATTTTATAATATATTCAGCAACAGACACGAGTATTTTATATCTCTTTTTTTATTTATTATATAGCAACAAATTTAAGTGTTCGGGGAATGAGAAAGGAATAAAAGAGTTAACGCAGGTGAAAACAAGCTTCGTCCCTCCCCTCCTGTCCTTCTAAAATCACGAGCCTCGATTCCCTACCAACTAACGAAGACTAAGGCCAAAGACTGCTTCAAGTTTGCCATAGCCTATTTATAATTTCAAAATTTAAAAAGGCTATTTAACTGTTAAAGCGATTAAAGTGCTACTACTGTAAAAGGGTTCCAGAGAAAACCTTTACAATGTACGCTTGACCACTACAGGGTGGGGAAGGGCGACATAGCCTTTATTTCAGGGGACATTTGCCCCTAGACCCCTAATTTTGGTTGATTTTTTTTGTATTAACGTTGTATTCTTTATCGTTGACACAAAAACTGTAATAGTACCTCATCAATTCCTATGCTTGCATTTGTATTCTCTGTCATAATATTGTTTGGGTCATCAGCTATACCATGTCCAACAATGAAACAAATGTGCAAAATATGCTTTCTAATGAAAAGTCTAAATTCTTTATGGGGCTTCGGCAGAAAACATACCATAATAATGACAAGAATGTCTTTATATTGTATCTATCATAGGCATACAACTGTGTTGATCTCTTTCAACTTTCTGAAATCCTTACAAAACTTTTCAGAAAAAAAACTTTTCAGAAAAAAAAATGGAGAGTGAAGACGGAAGAAATAAAATATTAACTAACAGTAACATGCATTCATTTTGATATTATAAAGTCGCTAAAAGTATAAATGATAAGAGCTCCCCGAGCATTCCTATTAATCCCCGAGCATTACGATTCGGTAATTCATTCAAAGTTAATTTTGAACCTGCTGCACCAAGGTGTGAACCCACATGTAGCGGCCGTCCTATGGCACTGGTATTCGAGTAGCCTTATCCGTGTTAAGTTGAGTAGTGAATTCCTGTCGAAACCGATTAAGCTTCACCGGGGACTGCGTCAAGGGTCGGTTTTAAGCCCTGTACTCTTCAATTCACTAACCTCGTCGGTAACAAAAAAGATTAACGGTGGTTTTAACACTGAATGTATGGATGTGAGCCTACTGTGCTACGCCGACGACATATTACTGGTGAGCACATCGCTTTGTAACCTTCAAGCTAATATCGATCTCCTAAGTCGAGGTTATACTAATATTGGTCTGGTTATTAACCCTGCTAAAACAGATTTTCTTGTATTTGAACCCCCGCGTGCGCCGTCTGAAGTTGCCCGTCGCGAGGCTACCCGTGTTACCGTTGCAGGGCAAGTAGTACTTCCAAGCCGCAAGTTGAAGTACCTAGGTATCACATATGGAAGCGACCTCAGAAGCTCGCGTGCTCTTTTTGTTGACCAGGTTCTGTCGGGTTTTCGGTCTGGGTATGCTAAACTTGCAGCTCTGAAGTTTAAATTTAATAAGCATATTCTTGCTAGGTTGTATCGTGCCGTCGCTCTTCCCTTTGCTCACTACATCTCACCCGTTTGGCATTGGCTATCGAATTCGGATATGTTGCGAATCCGTTCAGGCTTTTGCAAATATTTAAAGTTTCTGCTTGGTCTGCCACTTTACCTCCGTAACACTGGTCTGCTAGAAAAGTATCATATACCTGATCCTGTTGAGTTCATGCCGAATTTTGAAAAACAAGCTCTCGTGAAACACAGGGCACTATTATTTGATTTCCCAGCGACTTTTTTGCTTGATAGTTGAAGTGTGATTTGTTTGTATTTAGTGATTATTATGTTCGGTTGATTTGTTTTCGTCTTTAATTTCTCTTTTCTTTTGTTTTGCTCCGCTTCTTCATGCTTCTTTTTTATAAGCGGGTTTGTAATAAATTATTATTATTATTATTACAGGGTATTTTGTAAGCTACTTCCACTCTTCAGTTTAAGTGCCATTAATTGAAATTCTAAGGGTCTATCAGTCTATCATGAGACAAATACTTTAGTAGTGTCATTTAGCAAAATATGAGGGGGAGGGATATTTTTCAAAATTTACGGGGCGTCAATTTTGTTGCCTTTTTTAAAGAAAATCCCAAAAATGACTTTCAATGAAAAGCACCCAAGAAGTTTATTTTTTCAAACTGAAGGGGGTGGAAGCAAAAAAATTAGGGGGTGAAAATCTCCTCCAATTGAGGCAACTGAATTTAACCACTTGCCATATGAGCTTAGAGGGCTACCGTTTTGGGGAAGCAGTGAAACCTTACAAATCAAAATAATAATTTAGGTTTGTCCGTTTGCTTTTTGGTATTAAATTCTATCGTTTAAAACTACCACCCGAGTTGTGACAGATAAAGCCGGTCCTGAAAACTTAACATTTACTACTGAAGCAGTTGAAGATACTACTCAGAAAGGCTCATCTACTGCAACTATTTATCAGAGACTGTTTTTAAAATGACCATGGCGAGAAAATTTTCGCACAAACGCTCACTTGCTCCGATGTCAAACATAATTTACGACCCAAAATGCCTTCATTGACTCTACAAGCTAATCTCCAAATGGAAGGTTATCTTTCCTTAAAAATTTATAAGATAATTTCACTTTATGATCCTTCTTTCAATTCAAACTGACATTTCTACATACAGGGGGACAGACAGGACTTATTCTTGCATATGTCCGAATGAACCCTTCAGAATATTTGTAAAATAAACTGTTGGATCAAAAATTCACTTTTTGGTTAATTCCCCCCCCCCCTCTCTGTGAAAAACTGACATCAAAAGTAAAATAATTATCTAAATCTATGACTTATATCGTTAGGTTTCACAACATTAAAGAACGGCAAAAACTGAATGTGTTTCGTGAAATAGAACCAGAACTAGTCAATTAACTAGAATTTTACCCCGAATTCAATTGGCTTTTCCGAACATAATAGTCGCTAATGCATCCCAGCTCCCACTACCTAGTACACGGATATAGCCCTAGGTTATGCATAAAAAAAAATTAGGTTCTTCTGTATTATTCAGGACACACTGGAGAAGTCAAATTAGGTTAACCCTAGTGAAATATATACAAAAATATGATAAAAATATAATACTTTAATGTATATAATATAATCCGAATTCCGGTGGCAATTATATTTTGAATGGGAAATCAACCGATCTATTTTTGTAAAAAGCCATTTTTAGATTGCTAATTTTGTATTCATTTATATGGTTATGTTTGTATTTTTGACAATACATCCTCAGCAGGGGTGTATCTATAAGAAAATCTGGGGGGAGGGGGGGCATTGGACCAAGGGCGCCAACGTGACTCGAGACGGGCACCAAATTGACAAGTTTATTTTTAAAAAGGGTAAAAAAGAACGGAATGCGAAAGAGGGCACCAGAAAAATCTGGGGTGGGCCTAAATCCCCCCAGGGATCTCCCCCTGACCCTCAGCCGCCCTCTATCGGCCTCATATAAAAAAAACACACAGAAAAATGATGGAAATCTTACTTTATAATGTGCAGCAAGCCTCGACTAACCATAATTCTTTGTTCATATGGCCCCCATTTTTATCTGTTGTTGAATCTGTTTTCGGCAATTATTAGGTTAGTTTGTTTTTTTTACATAGACTTGGTCTATATGAGGCCATTAGGGAGGGAAATGGGGATGAATTTTCCAAAACGGGACCAAAACTATTAAAATGAACATAAAATTAATAATCTAAGAACGTCTCTTCTTTTTTGCTTATAACATGTCTCCTTCTGAACAGCCGGGATTCTAGACCTTTACCTCATACACCACCATATCCACCCATGGAAAACTTCAGCCTAGCCTACTTTTAAGTCAAATCAATCTATAGGCGATTTAATAAGGATGACTAACCTCCACAGGAAATAACAGGTAAGCTATCCGCTATAATATAGTCCATAAAAATTGCTAGGCTAACTAGGATAAAAGATTTTAGACACATCATGTTAGTAGATATCTGATCACGGCGAACACTGAATAGCTTCTGTTATAAAATTCAAACCAATGACTTGTTAAAAACCACTCATCTTGCCAGAAATCGTAAAGTTTTTAAACAAGCCTTCAGAGAAGTGTTTAAACCTTGAACTTATCTGATAGTTCCTGATAAGTAAACGAGTCTGAAAGGATTCGCAATTTTTTAGGGTCATTAACACGAACAGAGGATCATCTTTGTAATGCTGTTATACTTTTGGCTTCGAAATAAGGATTTTTCCCTTTTACAATGAATAAAAACAAACACGTTTGACGTCGTGACACAATGAACTGCGCTTTAATTATAAAATGTAAGGATCCTGAATGGGGAATTGGACATGGGTGCTAATTTATTAATAAATGTAGATCCATTAGGAGATAGTCTCCTTAGCAAGTAAATGTGATTCTTCCTATTTTTATCAACTACATATTAATTACCTCCCATGATAAGTAAAGACTACTGCTGACATTCAAAGACGCCAATTGCCTTCAATTTTATGCCACGTTACCTCATGTTCAATTGTTACATCCCCAATTCAAATATATACCACAATTAGGTTCTCCTGTATTATTCAGGACACATTGGAGAAGTCAAGTTAGGTTAACCCTAGTGAAATATATACAAAAATATGATAAAAATATAATACTTTAGTGTATATAATAATATAATTCGGCCTATATATTTACACATTAGGGGTGGAGTGGGGGTAAAGTAACCTTATCTAACTTAACCTGAGCTACCCTTACCCCAACCCTTATAATGTGCAAATATATTGCCCAACTTATTCAAGTCCAATGCATTCTATCACCCGTTGTTTGTCTTTGTGGCTATGAAACCGATTTTCATAGATCATACTTTCAGCAAACTTCTCGAGTGTGTTTTGAATAATACAGGAGTACCCACAATTATATTTTCTTAATGTGCTTAGTGCCACAATAAACTCCAATAACTAATTGTATTTTTAACAAGATCCCTTTATATATTTTGTCACTTAATTAGTCCAAACATTCATCGTGAAAAGTGAACTTCTCGGGGTTTTGGGCCAGTACCCGAGAAAAAACACGAACAATATTAAGTTATGGCCCTTGAACCTAGAATTTGAGTGTCTATTTAAAGCATCAACGATAAAATTAATCTGGCTGTTCAACAGAGTAATGATAAGGTTATGTGACGCGCCCTACCATTGTGAGTTTTTTTTTCAATAAAATACCATATCACAAGTTTTTGTGCAAATAAAATCTAATAATACAATATCAGATTCTTTAACTCTTTGTATTTTCCGAAATAGTTTGTCTTTATTTTGGTGTCACGACAGTTTATCATAATCAACATTTCTGTGTCACATATATGTAGAAATCAAAAGTTTCAATGTCTGTTCAAATATGTCTGTTGAACTCTAGATTTTTTTTTTAACTTTGTATTTGTTTCATAGCAACGCTTAAACTTTAGTTCGAATGATCAGATGAATTTCATATTAAATTTTGTGAACCTCATCACTTGGGGCTAGAAAGAATTATGTCGACGAAATAAGGTACTCCATAGTATGGAAGCCTTTTTAATTTTTTTCAACTCATGCAGGAAATGACAAATATGTAACTCTGGTACGTCGATTTGGCTGATCTATCACTTAAAAAAAACGCTTTACTACTTTGAATTTTCGTTCAAGTGAGATATTTTTCGACATTTTGCAAACACTGGTTCAGTGACCCCTGATGGCTTCCTGAAAAAGGAAATAACAAATAAATACGTATGTATTATCATCCCTCTTGGGTAAAATACAAAATTCCATATTCATGTACATTTACATAGATTACGTACATATTTACTTAGACATATATTTAAATTTTCGATTGTGTGTTTCTGAACATGTTGAAAATCGCGATGGAATTTCTGTAAATATTGCATACATTTTTTGGTTTGTTTTCTCTCTTGGTCTAAGAATGTGATTAAATAAAAAAAACTAGTTTTTTTAACTGAAAGTAAGGAGCGACATTAAAACTTAGAACGCACAGGAATTACTTCGTATATGAAAGAGGCTGCTTCCTCATCAACGCCCCGCTCTTTACGCTAAAGTTTGACTCTTTCTCTCAATTCTTCTTTTTAAAACAATAAAAAACTTTAGCGTAAAGAGCGGGGCGTTGATGAGGAAGCAGCCTCATCTGTTTTTTTTTTTTGGAAGTTTTTTTTTATTTAATTTCTGAACGTTTTTGAATCAATGCATGTTTTGATTTTGGCTCTCCGCAGAGGAATAATCAAAACCAAATTTGCATATTTTTTTTTTTTTGGCTCAATGGCTTTCTCATAATTTTGATCGAATGATTTTGAGAAAAAAGAGAGGGGGATGAAGCCTAGTTGCCCCCCGATTTTTTGGTTAATTAAAAAGGCAACTATTCGCCCCATCGTCAGTACCTCGCTCTTTACACTAAAGCTTAAATTTTATCCCAATTCATTAAGAAAGAACCCCTGAATCACAAAAGCCGTAGAATAAGTAGTTGAAATTACTGAAAATACTTTAGCGTAAAGAGCGAGGTATTAGAAGGAGGTGAGCCCCTCATATGGGTAATAATTTCTGTTTGTTTTAAGTTTTATTGCTGTTCCTTACTTCCATCTGAAAAAGCTTTTTCACTTTTTTTTTAATTTTTTTTTTTTTAAATAATGCTAGTAAATCCTGCTCTCCCTTCATGGAAATTTTCTTCTCCCATTACAAATTCTCGAAGGAAAGTTCCCCCAGCATATCCCCTTCTTCTCAACCCCTCCCCCAAACCAAAAAATCCTCCTGAAAACGCCTGTATACTTCCCAATAACCATTACTATATGTAAGCACAGGTCAAAGTTTGTAACTTGTTGCCCCTCCCACGGGGACTGTGGGGGAGTAAGTCGTCCCCAAAGACATAGTTATAAGGTTTTTCGACTACGCTGAATAAAATGGCTATTTCAGAATTTTGATCCGATGACTTTGGGAAAACAATTAGCGTGGGAGGGGGCCTAGGTGCCCTCCAATTTTTTTGGTCACTTAAAAAGGGAACTAGAACTTTTCATTTCCGTTAGAATGAGCCCTCTTGCAACATTTTAGGACAACTGGGTCGATACGATCACCCCTGGGAAACGGAAAAAAAAAACAAAAAAAAACCAAAAAAAAAACAAAAAAAACAAATAAACACGCATCCGTGATCTGCCTTCTGGCAAAAAATGCAAAATTCCACATTTTTGTAGATAGGAGCTCGAAACTTCTACAGTAGGGTTCTCTGATACGCTGAATGTGATGGTGTGATTTTCGTTAAGATTCTATGACTTTTAGGGGGCGTTTCCCCCTATTTTCTAAAATAACGCAAATTTTCTCAGGCTCGTAGCTTTTGATTGGTAAGACTAAACTTGATGAAACTTATATATTTAAAACCAGCATTAAAATGCAATTCTTTTGATGTAGCTATTGGTATCAAAATTCCATTTTTTAGAGTTTTGGTTACTATTGAGCCGGGTCGCTCCTTACTACAGTTCGTTACCACGAACTGTTTGAAAGTTTTCTTATGGCTTTTAACTTTTGATGGTTAAATTTCAACTTAACGAATATTGTGTAATCAGAACCATCACAAGAACTAGATTTTTCACATATATACTGTAATGAAATTCCATCTTTAGATTTCTATTATTGACAAGGGTTGTTCTTCGGTTACCTTATATCAGGGGCATAATTTGCAATGGAGCAAGGGGAACTGGCCCAGACCCCAGTCCCCCCCTTCCACCTTCCCAGCTTAAATTTAGCCTCTTCAAAAATTGTGTCAAAACTATGATAGGCATGCTTAATTCAAGCATTTATAGAAACACATCAGTTTTTTTTAGCTCACCTTTCCCCTTATTGTACTATATGGTTAATTTGTCACTGTCATCTTTACTTGACTTGTAAGGATCGGCTCCAACTTTGTCCCCTCCCCACTAGAATTTTGATGAAATTACACCACTGCTGTTTATTACTATGGAGGGCTTGATCTCTAAAGAAGCTGGTTTCTAATGAATTTTAAAGCTAATTGAGCTTCTTGATATTTTATTTTTGTGTACTTGAAATTCCAATTGTTTTTTTTTTAACAGCAATTGAATGATATCTGTTTTCTTCATTTTATGACTAGTTTTTGGAGAAAGTTTACCATTATCATGAAAACTAGAAGGATGTGTCAAAAGTAATCCGGAGCTACAAAAACTATCGCCGGAATCCAGAAAAATGTTAGTAACAATGTCATTTTGCTAAATCCACTGTTTTTGTTCCCTATTTATGCACATTCATTTGGAAATTTCAATGATAAAAATTAACATTCGATGCATAAATGGATCTGATTCAAAACGATTCAAATGGATCTGACTCAAAACGATTTTGTAAATTTATGGCGAGAGATAGAAAAGAAACATTTCCTAACACCAAAGTAGTGCTTCATCTCTTTTGTTTTTGAGCATCCAGGTTATGTCAGAGATGTCGTAGGTAATGGGTTTTCTCCAAAGTAATGAATATACATGTTTATATGAGTTTCGTGCTTTCACACTAAGTCATTTTGTATGAATTTTTTATATGGATTTTCTTTGTCACTATTTTTGATGTTAACTGGCCACTTTGAAAGAGCTTTACAAAGCTTCTTGTGGTCAATAATACAACTGCAGTAATAGAACATTCTATTCATAAACTGATCTGATTCAAAACGACGTGTTTCTATTCTATAAATCTATATAACTACTCAACATCAAATTTTGAGGACTCCATATCCAACTTCCTATGGAGAAGGGCAAAAAAGAAATACATTTCGTAAACTTATGACGAAACAAAATATTTTTGGGCGAGAAATAGAAAAGAAACACTTTTCAACACCAAAGTAGTGCTTTATTTCAGTTTTTTCAGCAGCCATGTTTTGCCAGAGATGTCTTAAGAAATGTGTTTTCTCCAAAGTAAGGGGATTTACATGTTTATATGAGTTTCGCACTTTTACACTAAGTTATTTTGTATGAATTTGTTATATGGATTTTTGTCACTATTTTTGATGTGATAACAGGTTTACAAAGCGTCTTTTGGTCAATAATCCAACATTCGATACCAAAATGGATCTGATTCAAAATGATGTGTTTCTTCTCTATGAATCTATATAACTACTGAACATCATGTTTTGAGGACTCCTTATCCAACTTCCCATGACAGACAGAGTTGCCAATTGGACACATTTTATGTCAAAAGGACACTATCTCCTATGACAGAACGACATGACATCAACGGGTAAAATGTGACACATTTTGTAATTTTTTTATGAAATATTTAATAGAAATATTTATGACCAAATGCAGAATAGAAACATTTCCCAGGACCGAAATACTACTTTTTCCAGTTTTTTTTTTTTTTTAGTATCCAGGTTTTGCTAAAGATATCGTACGTACAGGGTAAACTACAAAGTAAGGGATTTACATGTTTATTTGATTTTCTTGCTTTCTCACTAAGTCATTTTGTATGATTGTTTTGTATCCATTCTCGCTGCAAGTTGCGCAACGTACACTGAGATGGCACGGCCACCTCCTCCGAATGTCATAAGAAACGCCTTGCCACATCGTATATGATTTTAATGTGTTCACTGAATGGAAACGACCAAGCGGTCTCCCAAGAGCAAGATGGTCCGACAGTCTACTTAATTTTCTAAGCAAGGCAAGCATAAAACCAGAAGATACACTTGCGGCAGCTCAAGACCGGGTTTTCTGGAAAAGGATAGTGTCTGATCTCTTGACGCCAGCGCCAAGTCAGCAGGAGAATATAAGTCAAGTAAGTTGAGATTTTGCCCATCATCTTAGTTTTCGCATCTTAGAAATTAGCTTTGACTATTAAAGAAAATTACGAAACCTAGTGTTTCAATGTTTTCTTCTTTTAGACACAAAATTAATTCCCAAGCAGAACTCTGTTTCTGAAAAGCATATAATGGAATAGTTCTAAACGTTTAAAATTCTTGGAATATATCTCTGGTAGATATGGATTGAGCTTCTTTTACGGATTTGCAGTCAAACCGCTTGCTCAGTGTCAATGACCGAACCGTCACTTCCTGAATATCGGAAGCTCTAGTTTTTTGAAGGTCGCAAGCTAAACAATGCGACAAAAAGATATACTGACACATTTAATAATGTCGATAGTAATTGCTAAATCGATTGCTGGGACACCATATCAAAAAGGGCTGTGGATCCCCCTATATTCGGAAAGAAATTTAAGGCTAGGATAAATAATGTCAAAGACATGGCAGGGTTTCAGGCGAACATATACACAGGGGAAAGCGGCATGCGACCCATTGCCTTCCTAAAATGACAGATATGGATTTTTTTAAATGCCATTTATGCTTGTTTCATGACCTATTTCTACACTCTTTTCAATCCCATTCCACATCTTTAGTCAAATGTTGCAAGCTTGAGATTATGGTTGAATGAGTCAAGAAATCGGGAGAAGCTTGGAGGCCTCTTCCAGAATATGGGCCTTTAGTTTACTGTTTTGAAAAATATTGACTCCTCTACCACAAGAAGCTCCTTCGTGTGTGCCTTAATGGATTAAATGGAATAGGAATAGAGCAAGAGGACTTCTATGAATGGGAACGACATACATTTTGAATCTTTTTTCCTGCCATAGCATCTCGCGGAAGACATGGTTTACGCAACATAAAAAGGATTATTTATGAACATTTTGGGCTGATCAAGCCAAAAATATATATTCTAGTTTGGCATGTATTGCAATCGGGCCAAGGTTATCCGCTATTCGGGCTTCTCAATTTAAAACATGACAATTTTGCTGTGGGCAGCAGAAGCATGCTTTTGTTTATGAATTACGGATTGGTAATTTGGTGTTTACAGGAAACTGATTGAAGTGATACGCTGAATATGCAAAAAAGAGATTTAATCGATTCTTCTTTTGCTTTTGAAATTTAGGAGTCAGTCTCGCATAGTAGTGGAGTAAAAATACAGTTTGACATCGTGGAAATTGTAACAGAATCTTTTTCTACACCAAAATGTTCAGAAAAATCAGCTTAATTACAACGAAAAAATCCACCTGAATCCTCCTTGCAAAAGTGCCCTAAATTTGCCCTTTAAGGGGGAAAATTGATTTTTGTGTTTATAAAAGTTTTGGAGTTTAAGTAGTCATTTCATTTCAAATCAAGCATGACAAATCCGAATACGACATCAAAAATCAAAGTTTCCATACTCCAGTATCAATTTTCTTCTTCATGGAATGGGGGAAGGGGTAGGTAAAGTACACAGACGGGAATCCTGTGGCTAAAGGATCATCTTATATCAAATAGAGTGGTGCATTGCGAAATACGAGGTCAAAAAGCATTTATTACTGTTTACCTCATTTCCACCTCTGAGGGGCCTGTAATATGAGGGGTTGCTAAATATAACTTCTTTAAAACCACTTCTTTTATCAAGATCATAACTTCAGATCAATCAATTATAAAAAGCAACGTTTAGAACACATATAAATTAATCGCAAAAACATTTTGTTTTAAAGCACTACCTAAAGCTAATTCTGCTTCTTACTAGTCTTCATCATCGTCCCCATCCTGTCATGCTTCAGTGTTAGCACACTAATGCTCTTTTACACTCCCCGCAGGCAAAGCGGCAAAGTAAACTGTTCCAACGGCAGTTCCATCTGAGAGACTCGTATCCGCTGGTGCAATGGTACCTTACCATCATCGGCAGATTTTCTGGTGCTGGTGAAGTATCTGTCATTAAGAATAGATACATGTTCCATGACGACGAAAGACGTTAATCCCACTCTTCGGACTTTGGTGAATTGGACGTGTCTTGCCACTTCATTATTTGCAAATAGCACCTGTAAAAGTGGTACTTAGCGGCAGCCAAAGTTGGTGGAAGCCGCTCTGCCTGAACGGAAGTATTTGAACTTGCAACCCGCATAGTAAATGCCCGCACCCATATATCCTTCAGGGCATTCTCATTACTTTCCATTTGTATAGCCAGAGCAAAACTTTCTTTCCAGCTTCGGTAATCTCCTGATTGTTGAATCTTTGTGTTATGAAGATCTTGCAAGCATCCTTAAAAATACCATCTTTAAGTGACAAGGAAACCACTGCTTGTTTCCCTACGCCGTGAAGTCTAGTTGTTGCATCGCACCCAGACATTGCGTGGCAAACGAGTAGATTTTCTGCTTCTTCGGTTCCTAGTTTGTCCTTGATCCTGTTTATGTCATGCACTTGTCGGTTATTTTCATGCGTGCCTGTCTGCATAAAGACAATACATACATCAAGCTTGGCATCGTACTGCAGAAAGATTAATAGGATGGTATAATACCAAATCAAAGTGGTCGACAAAGTTTCAGCGTAACTGGCAGCAGTTTGTACAACTAAGACATTGGCAACATTCTGAGCATGTAGAACTTTGCATCCTGAGCTCACCAGCTTCTCAGTATGTAGGTCAATGAAACGTTGTTTATTTTTGGAACATCTCAAAAATTCCTCTTACTTTTGACAATCTTCATAACTGGACAGAATTCAATCGTTGGACCCAACAAACTTTTGGTTCTCTTCAGCTGTGTGCAATTTTTTGTCGTTGGTGTATCAGTGTAAGAGTAAGAAACTAGCACTGCCTGGTGAAATGTGTTTTGACATAATCTACGGAAGATTCTGCTACCTTAGAGTATGTGAACTCGGTAGTCCACGGCATTTCGTGCACTAGCCAGCCACTGTCCAAAACTCTCCGGGGAGTTTTCAATGTCACTGGACGATCGAGTACCTAAATTTTCATCGCCGTATTTGTTAGAGAGGCTTTGTCGGCTGTCCAGATCACCTCGAACAAACTAAACAGCAATGGTGGAAAATAACAGAGCTCGGACGACAGAACCTCGTTCAAGTCAGAACCACTGGTGCGAACCATCTGCGGCTAGACGTTGGAAGGTTAGAGCTGGTTCGACCATTTTTCTCTCGCTATCTGTCACCACAGATGACTTCTCAGCCATAGTTTCAGCTTTACCCTTTCTTCTGAAAACATATTGGTCAATTTCTTTCGCTTCCATGTCCTTCAGAATCTTTTCTCAAACAGATTTGGCGTCGCCTACCTTTATAGATTATGAAGTGCAGTAACCACACAATAATCACGTTCAACAGCTGTGAATCCTGCCCAATGGGTTCTAAAGACTCAATGTAAGGAACCATCTTTTCTTCTCCACCAGATCTCTAGCTCTCCTCGAAGATATCACTTCTACATGATTTTCAATAGTCAACTCTGCAAAGCCAGTCGGGTTCTGCATGTATCCGTTAAGGAGAGCCAAAGTAGGCATAGCAGATGTCCGAATTTTCTGCTACAATTCAGTCATGCCTCTAACTCCCATCAGACCACCAATCGTTTTCATGCTTCTCGTTAATGTTTGTTTGATCACCAAATGAGGAGAAAGTGCTGCCAAGTAGCTGTCAGTTCTCTGGATGAACAATATTCCTGTAACATTCCACTTTGGGTTGTACTGCTCTGGCTTGTCTTTATTCATCTGAAAAGTCGACTGCACGAACAGCAAAGTAGACTTCGTGTAAAGATTATGGACAGAAGCAGCAAAGTAAGGAAGTGTTCCTAACATATATTGTAGATAAAAGTCAACATTGCTGCTTCGTTCAGCTCTCAAGTTTTTATCAAGACTCCAAGTAGGTCCAGATACCAAAACCAACGACGGCAGAAGAGCCAATTGGATAAGCTCTGCTGCTTCCTATACTTGCGGATCGTCGATAGTATTAGTAAGGGGGTTCCAGTTTTGAACGCTCCCCCTATATGTCTTTTTTAAAACCTGCCGCTTCTCCCTAACAACGAGTTCAAGTGGGCCCTATCAACTAATAGGTGTTCTTAATTTTCTTCAAGATGCAGGTGTTTGTTACGTAATAGGGTTGTTTACTAATGCATTTTTTGTAGTTACGTAATAGGTTTTGTTAGGGTCCAGGATCCACTAGTTAAACGGGGAAGCCCCGGTTGTAAAAAAATGATCATGGCTCAATTTTCACATGTGAAGATGTCGTAATATCACTTGACTTGTTTTGGTTTCGGTGGACCTTTAAAATCCAGCAAAAACTGGTTTTGAAGATCAGTGACATGTAACATATTAGATCTAACGGTTAGTTCGCCTCAGTATTGAAAGAGTTCAGTTTGTCAACATCGAGGATATTATTCCTGGTATATTCTTTAGTAACGGATGCTTTTCTCTATTGGATATTGAAGCCACTAGCAAAGATGAAATGAAACCTAGAGGGTCTAATGCAGCAGAAGAAATTACAAGGGATTGTCGGCTAACGCTAGAATGGGACGAGATGTTTGCACGATATGTAATATTATTGAGCAAATTAAATTCGTGATTGTATGCGAGCCGAGTAATTTGATATTATTTCCACCATCTCCAAATTTCCAATTGCCAAAGTAATGAACTCATACCCTGTTGTTTTCGTACAAGAAGCATTGTAGAAGTGAGACTGTTACATCAGGTGAAGTGACAAATACTTTTTGCAAAATAAAATTGGACGGAGCAAGTTGTAGCTTTATAACAATCTTAACATTGGGAGGCAACCATTGAGGAATTAAATATTTCATGATTTATTTTCCCAACCAAGTGTAAATCTTTAGTTGTCAGAACTCTAATTATACTGCTAGTGTTAGTGTCTGTCCTATCTTCATATCCAATAGTTAAACCTCTCAATTTCTTATAGGACATTGGAGTCATCGACATGAATTGTATATAACTTGCATAGTTTGAAAGATTATTGCTTGTGCTCGCCAGCGTTCCATTTATGTAGACACTTTTTTGTTTAAACAAATTGTGTAGTACACAAATTTCATAGGATAGCTCCTTGGCTGCACGTGCTTTTTCGTTGTTAGATTTTTTGAAAATCAACTGCAAATCTACAAATGGGGAAGTCAAATTTTTGAAATAAGCTCCAGTAGCATAAGTTTGAAAATGAAAGTTTTCTGAGAGCGGTTGTTACGGATAAAATAGTTCATGGTAACCATGTTTCACACTCACATAAACACTTTCTTCATTGAAAGATTTAGAAATGAAATAGTCGAATGATGAGATTGTTTATGTGGCAGATATGCCATTTCTACGAAAAGAAACCCTTTTTAGATCTAACAATTTTTTCTTCTCGTTTTTTTCTTCTTTGACATGAGCAATGTTTTACGCTTCTGACCTAAGTAGAGACTTATGAGTGATAAGGTCTTTCTCACCCTTTTTAAAAATTTTCCGATTTCTTGGGATTTCAATCGCTCGCCAAGACTCTTTCCAATCGCTTCTTCCAAGAGCCCCAATCATTTAGTGAATAGGACGCAAAATATGCTGCAAACGGTGCAATATATTTTTTTTAGCAAGGGGTAGTGCAGAGCCAAACAACTTAGCAAACCAAATTGCTAAGACCGTAACCAGACAATGACGAACAGCCCCTGTAATAGTCCAATTCATGACCCAATTGTCGTGGTCTAAGAGTAGCAACATAGCAATCAATATCAGGACAAATAAAAGTATTTTTCCGTTAGCTATCTCACTACTGAATGGATCGAAAATGACATTTAATCACAGCCAAATCTTTTGTTATTGCTAAAGGATCGTCTAATTCACTTCTTAATGTTAATTGGCAGAGTTACTAATAGGTATTCTTTACTGGAATATATTGAAGGTGCTTTATATTGTAGTGGTGAATGTGTTTGCGAGTGGCTTTTCGCTCAAGAGAAAGCAGCAGGGGGAGGGGCATTGGTATTACAACTGTTGATGTTCCAACAAAGGACGCATAAAGAAATATACAATTGTCTGATGAGAAGCCTGGTGGATAGTCTGCAAAACTAACAGGTTCCATCCCGCTGATAGTAACAGCACTTTTACCCTCGATTCTATTCCATTTAAAACCAAGAACATCTCTCAGATTATTGTTGTGATGAACCATTTCATTTTCGATGGGGGAGCTAATGTCAATCCTAATATGTTACATTGAATAGTTAAAGCGGAATGCATCATTCTTACGAGCAGAGATTTTTTCGTTGATTGAACAACACAAATCAGTTATACTACCATATTTCTTGTCTGTTAGAGATGTGGGGATAAATAAGATTTAAGTGATTGGCGAATCGTTTGGTCTAACTTTTATATCATACTAGCTGTTGGGGTGGCGCTTCGCGCCACCCCAACACCTAGTTGGTGGGGGCGCTTCGCGCCCCCCCAAGCCCCCCCGCGCGCGTAAGTCGTTACGCGCCATATTAGTTACGCGCCATTGTAGTTGTGTCCCTATGTCCCACCTGTGAATATATATATATATATATATATATATATATATATATATATATATATATATATATATATATATATATATATATATATATATATATATATATATATATATATATATATATATATATATATATATATATATATATATATATATATGTTTTTAACTACGTAAAACTTTCGAATATACAACATTCTTTGTCTGTGCATATAAATAGATTGTCAGGTTTACCGACTCTTGAACATGCAACATATAATGGTCCATGGGAAAACAATCCGTATTCAGATCTATACCTCATGATTCTAATGATTGCCCTTGAGCTTTGTTGATGGTGATTGCTAATCGACCATTCCCTGAGTCACCATCGTCATTTATATATCCCCCTGTGCACCCCGGCGTCCCCTTTGTAGTTTTGTCCCTGTGTCCCGGTCGTCATTTATATTCCCTGTGTCCCGGTCGTCATTTGTGTCCCGGTGTCCCAGTCTGTGATTTCTCTTTGAATGTCCCGGGCGTCATTTATATTCCTCGTGTCCCGGTGTCCCGGTCGTCATTTATATCCCCCTGTGCCCCCCGGCGTCCCCGTTGTAGTTGTGTCATTTATATTCCCTGTGTCCCGGTCGTCATCCCGGTATACATTCGTTTTTGAATTGGTATATGATGAAATAAATTTTTAATTTTTTACCTTTTTTTTCTTTTAGTTTTTTTTATTGGTTTTGACCTTTTTTTAGGTTTTTTAGTTTTTATCTTTTTTCTTTTTAGTTTTTTTTTGAAGTTTTTATCTTTTTAGTTTTTTTATTTTTATTTATATTTTTTTAGTTTTCTTTTTCTCCTTTATTTTTCAGTTTTTTTCCTTTTTTTAGTTTTTTTTTCTTTTTTAGTTCTTTTAGTTTTTACCTTTTTTAGTTTATTTTAGTTTTTTAGATGAAAATTTTTTTTAGTTTTTTCCTTTTTTTCTTTTTAGTTTTTTATTGGTTTTTACCTTTTTTTAGCTTTTTTAGTTTTTTTTCGTTTTTTCTCTTCTATTTTTCATTTTTTTCCTTTTTTTTAGTTTTTTTTAGTTTTTAGTTTTTTTAGTTTTTTACCTTTTTTTAGTTTTTTTAGTTTTTTAGCTTTTTTATTTTTTTAATTAGTTTTTAGTTTTTTTTTGTAGTTTTTTTGAAGTTTTCATCTTTTTAGTTTTTTTATTTTTATTTATATTTTTTTAGTTTTCTTTTTCTCCTTTATTTTTCAGTTTTTTTCCTTTTTTTAGTTTTTTTTTCTTTTTTAGTTCTTTTAGTTTTTACCTTTTTTAGTTTTTTTTTAGTTTTTGAGTTGAAAATTTTTTTTAGTTTTTTTCCTTTTTTTCTTTTTAGTTTTTTATTGGTTCTCTTCTATTTTTCAGTTTTTTCCTTTTTTTAGTTTTTTTTAGTTTTTAGTTTTTTTAGTTTTTTACCTTTTTTTAGTTTTTTAGTTTTTTAGCTTTTTTATTTTTTTTATTAGTTTTTAGTTTTTTTTGTAGTTTTTTTGAAGTTTTCATCTTTTTAGTTTTTTTATTTTTATTTATATTTTTTTTTAATTTTCTTTTTCTCCTTTATTTTTCAGTTTTTTTCCTTTTTTAGTTCTTTTTAGTTTTTTTTTCTTTTTTAGTTCTTTTAGTTTTTACCTTTTTTAGTTTTTTTTAGTTTTTTAGATGAAAATTTTTTTTAGTTTTTTTCTTTTTAGTTTTTTATTGGTTTTTACCTTTTTTTTTAGCTTTTTTAGTTTTTTTTCGTTTTTTCTCTTCTATTTTTCAGTTTTTTCCTTTTTTTAGTTTTTTTTAGTTTTTAGTTTTTTTAGTTTTTTACCTTTTTTTAGTTTTTTTAGTTTTTTTAGTTTTTTAGATTTTTTATTTTTTTTTTAGTTTTTAGTTTTTTTTTGTAGTTTTTGCCTTTTTTTAGTTTTTTCAGTTTTTTTTTTAGTTTTTAGTTTTTTACCTTTTTTAGCCTAACCAGGATTTAGACGTCACCTGATCCACAGATCCACAGACAACTTATTTTTATATATATAGATATACGATCCTTTCTCAGGATATCATATGCATATTTTAGGAAACAATCAACAAGAAAAATTTCATACTTACCATCGATTCGGATTGCGGGGGAGAGTCTTATCCAAAAATTACTTGTTTTATTCAACTCATCATATTGGAGGCTTAAGACACTGGACATGAATGTCACATAGAAATCATCAGGCATTGTGAACGTCTTAAGCAGCAATCCAAGTATCAAAATCAGAGTTATATCGTAGTCATAAAACAAACAACTGTCTCACACCCTTGCCAGTTTGACTCTTTATAATCTTTTCAATTTGATACAATGCACTGGTTTTAACTTTTTTTAATTCACACTCGTAAAAACCACCAAGAATCTCTTCCTCTTTCATTTCACGTAGACGATACGTTACAGGTTTAGTGTCTAATATTTTTGACACTTTAAAAAGTTAAGTGGAACACAGATCCACTCTTAAAAAAGTATTAAATATTCCGTTGATTCAAATTGTATCACCAACATTAAATTTCTTCTCTTTCATATGCCTCCCTTCATTGGAATGTTGTATAAGAAAAATGCCAAGTGTATTTTCACCGAGATGAAATTCAAAAGTACTATAATTGGACAGGGATCGATGGGGATGTTGATTGTAAGTCAATGTGATTGTATATAAACCTTGAATAAATGCAGCAGTATTTTTCAATATACAATATATCGAGATAAAAAGGTGAATTGTTTTTATCAAACGCTCAGCCAATACCGTCTTTATCAAACTATGACCATCATAGAGCATTGTATTACATTTCAATAACGCCTTTCTTACATATAGATTAACAAATTAACTTTGCGGGTCTGTTTGAGTTTTCTATAAGAATCTTGTTAAAAGATAGATTCAAGGGCTCTATCAACTTTATCGCATAGTGATTGTCAAAGAAAATTGCCAAGTGTATTTTCACCGTGATGAACTTCAAGAGGACTATGATTGACCAGGGGATCCATGAGGAGATTGATTATGAATCAACATGATTTTATCTAAACCTTGAATAAAATCAGCAGTATTTTTTTTAATTTACAATATATCGAGATCAAAAGTCGAATTATTCTTATCAATCACTCAGCCAATACCTTCTTTATCAAACTCTGACTATGATAGAGTATTGTATTGTATTTCAATAAAACCTTGTATACATATGGATTAACAAATTGACATCGCTAGTCCGTTTGAAATTTTCTATAAGAATCTTTTTCAAAGGTAGATTCAAGGGCTCTAAAAACTTCATCATCTCTCTTTGAGCGTAATGGAACAGCATATGCACAGCGACTAAAAATACTGATTGTAAGTAAAATATACTTGTATGGACAATTGTGACGTCTTTGAATCTCGTTTAGAATCAAAAGATCTGCTTTTAATATATGCAATGGGAAATAGGTTTTAGTTTTTTGATAATAACTACCTCGAACTCTTGATTTCAATGAAGTGTGTAACTGGCATCATTCTGTAAATACTCTGTTACCAACTTCTTTTTAGCTCCAGTGACTCGAGCCCGTGTCGTAGGGAACCTTAAACTTCCTGCGTAGTCAATATTTTCATAGACACCTTTTAAAAGCTGAGCAATTTTGAACGTTAGCACAGTGTGAAGTGTCCGCTACCCTTATGAATAATAATAGGTGATACGCTGATATTAAGATGCCTTCGTCTAATACCTATTAAATCATCACCACCAATTGGCAAGCTAGTATTTTCCAAAAACCATTTTAAAACATTTTAGATGTTTCTCCAAGTTCTCTTCATCGATTTGAAATATTTTTATTCCAGAGAAGACTTTTTGGAAAGTTTTTTTTTTACTTTAAAAATTTATACAAATGACTAGCAAATGATTCAAATCCTTTACGATATACAATTAAATCTGATACCAAATCAACCATATTATAACTCTTTCCGTGGATTATAACACCACTCTTTGTGTCATCAAAGTCAAAATGAAGAATTTTTTACTTCACTCACGGTAGGAATGAGGCATTAAATCTACAACACTTGATAAAGCTTTAGATAAATCTTCTTCCTATTTTTGTGTTTTCAAAGTTTCAGATATTTGAGGTTGACCAATGACATTAACTTTGAGCGGTCGTTCGTGGTAGAGTTTAAGCTTATCGACATTTCGAAGGGCATTTTGAAGCAAAATTAATTTTTCATCGTCAGCAATTTTCTTTTCTCATTGTTAATAAATTGATCAAAATTATCTTCAAAGTGCTCTTTTGCTGAAAGAGCGAGTTCTATTGGTGTCAATTTGTAATGTTTAGCCATTTTTCTAGAGTATACAGTTTACAATTCCCGTGATTATCAGCAGTAACGATGCAAAGAAGCTACCACCTGCTTGAACAAGCCGTTTTCTTTTAAAATCTTTTCCTTTGTTTTGCAAGCTAAGGCATGTACGAGTGAACGATCTTGCTTATGAATTTTACGTCTGGTGCAATTGTCTTTACATATCATAGAACTCTTGCCACACACTATAGTAATTACACATATGTCACGGAATTTCTAATTTTTTATTACTCTTTAGAATTATTTTTGTTAAAAGTGTTTTTGCGAGACATTGAAATACGACTAACCTAACCTCAATCTGCTGAATAAATACCAAAAAGACAAAAATAAATTATACATGTTTGCTTTAATATATAAATAACTGCACCACATACTCTTGAAACATATTTACATAAAATAGACACTTAAACATATTTACATAGGCAATGATCAATAATATTAAAAAAAACACTTGGACATCTGAAAACACTTGGACATTTCAAAACACTTAGACATTGAAAAAAGCGCTTGATGTTGCCTCTCCCCGGGAAGAGGGTGGTTGCAAGACGTGGGCCGTTGCGATGGCCGAAAGACACGGCGCCTGCTGCAGTGGGCAAGTGTCGGCTGCGAGGTGCTTGTAAATTTAAAATATAATATTAAGCAGTTTTTAAAACAACTATTCCGTCTTGCGCAAATAATAAAATATTACCTATAAAATACACTATAAAACACACTGCTGAGCTGAAGAATGATAGAAAACTGTTGGGATAGAACAATGGACTCTCTTCCCACCAACTATTGAACTTTCTCCAGGCTGAGACGCTGTATGTACTCTACACACACATTTCGATCTGAAGTAGGATAGTTGCCGTTTGGTAGTACTCTGACACTTTCCGCGCGCACATAGACTTTGTCGGATATGGCTGACATGGCATTTTTCTCAACTATTACTGTGTATTTTTTTTGTATTTTAAAGAGCGAACAACCATGATCTTCACTTGTTGAATTAAATTAGTGTCTACACAGTTTCTATAAACACTCATGTCAAAATTTTCTGTACATAGTGTAAAGGCACCCCTTTGCAGACTTTTAAATATCCTCATTGCGCGTTTGCACACAGTACAACTTTGGACCTGCATGCACATCATTGGATATCAAGTTGCTCCCTGTCTTGGATTTAAAAATAACAATATATTTGGGGCCTGGCACTTTACTAGCTCCGGCCAGTTTGTCTAGTCCATTTGAGAGCTAATATGCTCACCATTTTCCACAGCGCCCAACAAATTTTCTGTTTTAATTTTTAACAGGAGTGAATCAGTGTTTCAATAATCCACTTGAAATTTTCCCTGCCCCAGCCATTGGAGCTTAAAAACATTGTAATACAATTTTAACATGAGCTTCTTGGAAATTCCTAAAATTGCGATACCAGCAGCAATATTTTTTTTAACTAAATTTAATTGTTTCTTCGCAAAACGACCATATTGGAGTTTATGATCGTGAACGATCTGAAATTCAGATCGGCAATGATTTGGACTTATTCTTTTGAATTGGTTACAATATCACAACAAATCATAAAGAACACACTCTCTCACATCTTACCGAAGGCTAACTGTCGCTTGATATTAATTTTATGTTTAAATTTTGAACGCAAAATAAGTTTAAAAATTCCTTTTCAACCTTCGTTTTGCCTCAGAGCGTTTACTGAAAAGGTGTCAGTAAACGTCTTCATAAATGGCTTCTGATCAAATCGGACGGCTCTATACATCTTTTTGACCTTGAAACCGTTGGCCAGCATCCACCGCAAAAGAGCGTGATCTACAACGATATTCCGGTTTGGATGAAGGTCGACAATAAGCTTTTGTTTTGAATGTGTTCAGTGCATACCCCCATCCTCTACCGAAGAAATATTATGCAGACTCAATGAGTCCCTAGATAGTAAGCTGTTTAGGCAAGGGAAAATAAAATCCTTTACCGGGTCATACAGTTCCATTGATATTTCACCATCAATCTTGAAAAACAATCCTTGTTGTCCATTCTCCTCAACAGTGGAAATGTTAGGGAAAGTTGGATCACAAGGATTGTCCAATAAATTTTAATTAACCACACGGCAAAGAGTATTGAGACACTGGTGACGGATAAAGGGAGTTCACACCCAGAAAAACCAAATTCGACAGTACACTGGTGCGTTATCCAGTCGGTTGAGTTTCCAGGATACGATTCCCGTGAAAAACATACACTCCCCTCATCAACCTCTCTAAAGATAAGTGCTGATCAACGTCGGTGATCAGACCTATTTTCGTTTTAATGATTTTCAGAATCAAATCCATCACCAGACGAAGTAAGATTAAAATCCATCACCAGATGAGGAGTTGAAAAAGAATACCCCAAATTCAACCCAAATTCCTCGTAAATTTTATCCGTGTTTTACAGACAATATCAAACAAACGTCAATACATCATTCGCCAGGTATATTTTAAAGTAATCCTCCCCATTTTTATACCTTAAATTGTCCCACAAACTTATTTTTAGCAAATTCATAGTCGGCAGTGTTGCATTGACGATCGTGAACTGAATTATAAAACACTTTGACATGCGGCACTTCCTCCTCACGTAGCCTCGAGGTGGAGCAGTAGTACTCATAAGGGTATATGCCCTTTCTAGTCAACTAATTATGAAATTCATCATCTGGAAAGTGCTTGTTAAGGAGGGGTAATTATCAAAATCGTCACTTTTTTGTACTTGAAACAATTGACTTTCAGATTTGGAGAAAAACTATATGCATCTAAAAACGGATCTTATTCAAGTACGTAATATTTTCAACTGTTTTCCATTAAATTTCAAGAGCAGCAACTTCTGAGATGATTTGGGTATGATGTCATATGAAAAAGATTCATCTACTCATGCGCCATCTACAAGTTCACCTTTCTGCAAACGTGCCAGCGCTGATAAATTGAATTTCAAATCATAGTTAGAATTTTGCATGTAAACCAATAGAACGTATTGCTGATCAACGTTTGACTTACAAGATTTATGCGCCAGTTCACGAAAGTTACTCCCCCCGATAAAATAGAATTGCTTAAATGATCATGGTCGTGGACTGGCGTTTCCCCACTACCTTCAACAAATTTCCCCTCACATACCCAACACATTTCTTTATTTTTAATTGCCAACTCGTCTTCTGGTGATAGAATCATTGGAGAGTTGACATTGCGCAGCCGTGAAATTGACTTATTGGCAGTTTTAATAAGTGCAATCATAACTGCGCCTAAACAATCTTCCCCACCCAATGTCTCAAATACCTCTACCAATTACAGGGTATTAATTGAACCTCTTTGCGCATGGGCATGAGAGATTGCGATGACTTCACGCTCTTTACCACGATTCGAGTTTGATGGGTCGTATAAATCCTTGAGTTTGGCTCCGAAATCTAAAGTCACCTTTTCGCTTTACAAGAGCGAATTTTGAAAATTCTTGAAACGCAAGATAGCATTGTCACCCGAAACCGTCTCCTCAGACTGGTACCCATGACGCTTACAGTACCTCAAGTGATGTTTTAATTTTAATTTTGTTTGGATGGCTGATAGACACAGTGGACAATAATGACGTTAAGCGTAACCTTTCCCTTCACTTAAAATCCTACTTATTGTGGAATAGGTAAAAAAATTGTCAATTGATCAGGTTCACTGGCAGGCTCGTGAAGAAGCCATATCCAGTGTTTCGCCGATTCAATAGACGGAGCCCTCACTGGGTATATTACTCCTTTTTATCTTTAAGTTTACCCTCTTTATATTCTTTATTGTACTGTAACACTTACACACCAATCTTTAAATGTACATTAGCCCTCTCAAAAATGTCCGTACCCTTGGGTGTTACGGGATATTGCCCCTTTAAACAGTTAAAATCTACTTTAGGAAACTCTGGCCCATGCCCATCCTCATGAACTGACAAATCATTCAAAGGTGTCTAACTAGCATCCTTTTGCAACGGTTTATGGACTGAAATAAGGAATACATACGTGAAGCACTCTAGGCCCATCTCAAAACAAATCTGTTGTACACCTTGGCAACTCTTTAAATCTGAATTATATTTTAAAATTTTATTCTTCCCCTCCCGCCTCTTAAGACAAATTCCTTTTGAAAGTTCTTAACATTAAGTTCTAAATTTTCAATAAATAAAACCACTGAACCGCTTCCCATCCAATTGTAATTTTCCACCCTATTAAAAATAATTCCCATCCACTCTGAGAAAACACCCTCAAAATTGGATAAGTCCCGAGGAACTGTCTGCATCTCCGTCTGTAGCTTTTGTGAGTATACCTCACCAGACTTCTCATTAAGATTTTTTTTAGCGATGGATGCTTTTACGCTATCCCTACCTCCCGCCTCCCGAATCTGTTTTTCAAGATGGGCCCGAGCCTTGTCCACATAGAAGTAGGCTATGTCAATTGGATCCGCATGAATACTACCACTTTTTATAGTATTTAAGAGGTACCCAAACCCAGCTCTGAGGACATAAAAATGCGAAAGGCAGAATCAGCTAAATAAAACTCTGGTAATATAGGGGATGAACCTTCTCCACTTTGCCCTGCCTCCCTCTCATTACTGTCACTTTGTGGGGTGAAAATTTCTCGGCTTCGCTAGTGGTAGTTGTTCAGCCAGTTCATATTCTTTGTCGAGGCTGAAATTCCGCACAAAGGCATCTAAACCAAAGTTGGAGGGAGCTATAATATTTGGGTCCATCCCTACACTAAAACCCTCCTCAGGTTCACTCTCCTCGGCTCGTATATAAATTGTTGCGAAATTGGCTCGGTGGACACAATATATTCTCAATATAGGCCTCTTAAGATAATGGTAAGGTCGGTATGTGGACCTAAAAAAAATAGTAAGAGCTTATTAACCCATTGAAACACTTTTGACTTCATCCAGAAACAGAATTTATATTAGGCTGAAATGAGAATACATTATTAATCTGAAAATTTCTTGAGAGGGCAAAGTGACGTTTCGGATATGTTGAGGGTCTTCTACCAACTAAAGGTGAAATGACCAGAAAATGTTCCATAAATGGAGCCAAATTGATTGTTCAGATATGTTGAGGATCCTCTAGCAACTAAAGGTTTAATGGTTAGAAAGTATTTAAATGGGGCCAAAGTGACATTTTGAATATGGAAAATCCACACTATCAGCTAAGAATTTAAGAGCCAGAGCCCCATACATTGGGGGTAAGTTTCCCCCTTACGCTTCAGTTATTACAAAGTTCCCCCATTGAAATTATGAGTCTTAAAAAACTTACGGAGGGAGTTTTAGTGCCCTCTAGTGTATCTCCTATGCTATAAAAATCAGTCAGAAGATCATCAATTAATTGATTAAAATTGTTTCCAGGAATTTGGAAAAAGAATAAAAATTGGTATTCTCTTGACACATTTATGATAATATCCTGAAAGAAAATATATTATTACCCTGAAAAAAGAATATGCATTAGGGTGAAAAAGAATACGCTATTAATAAGGGGACTAGGATCCTCATGTCATTTTCTTAGAAGCAGAGACATGGCCCCCCTTTTAACAATAAAACGCTACTAAAATACTGTTCATGTAATTAGGCTTTCTTTAAAAAACAACAACAAGGGACACAATTTCGAGTTACCCCCAAAAAGCAGGAAAAATGTCCCCAGAAAGCAGGAAAAATATCCCCGGAAAGCACACCCAAGATAACATATCTCTAGGTGAATATAAAAATATCTTATTTTCAAAAACGTAGAGTTAGTCGCTATAAAAATACATTTCTTCGAACCAGGAATATCCTAGCTATTTTCCCTTTATTAAGGAAAAAAATTGTTATTTTAACTATTTCTTTGGAGGCTAGGGGCTCCTCAAAGCCCCTGAAAACTATTGAGCGGGTCCTAGTATTTTCCCCAGTATTAAGCTGAAAAGAAACCTATTTCTTAGGATGGGCAATACCATCAAACCTCCCTCCAGGGGTAGCGAACAAGTTTCCCAACATCCTTGTTATTTTCCAATGCCTAAAACATTACGTTTTACAAAAAATATCTAAGAGTGTCAGTTACTTTACTTACGCAAGGGCCGGCAACTCCATCTTGCATGCTGCGACTAACTTGTGAAGGACCCTCACGATGACCTTGTAAAGCAGAAGTGGCCACATTTTCCCAAATTTCGGACAGCAGAATAGCTAGTTTTTCACTTTGTAGGGCGGAGGTGGTTGCATCACCATCGCACGTCTTTGCCTTTTTTTGGGGAAGGAAGGCATTGCTCAGAATTTTCCTTAAATAGAAATCAAATTTTAGTTTTTCATGAAACAAATGGTTGAAAAATACATCTTATTTTAATCATTTAGGATTTGCTTAAATTGTCAGCTTTATATGCAATATTTAAGCTTAGAAGCATTCTTCAAATGGATAAACAAGACAATTCTGAAAAAAAGGTTTTTCAAGGAAAATTAAAGAGAAAGGTTTCAAGTGCTTTTTAAAAAATTTGTTATCATTACATTGCCAGAGAATTTTAGTGATGCCAAAAGTGCCTTGATTCCAGGCCAAGAATTCGAAATCTATGCCACAATGGGGTAACCAATTGAGAATACAGAATTTCACTTGGATGTAAGTACACTCATTTACACTTATTTCATTAAAGGGTGATAAATTTGACTCGTTAATACACCCTACAATGTTTCTGAAAGCAGCCAAGCAAGGGCTAAGTCCTGCAGTTATTCTCACACTTCAGGACATGTATCCTCAACAGCGTTTTTTACTAAGATTACCGCCCGATAAGAATATGCCTCCAGCTGCTCAAAAAAGCTTATTCCGGTTTTAAAAAATGAGCGCCAAGCAGCAGTTTTTTCACCTGATCTATTTAATAACTACGTCCTTGACGCTCAGGATCTATTTTCCTCCTCATTAATTTGATCTTCAAGGCATCTGTCACTAATTTGTTATGCTGACGATGTTCTGAATCTTAGTGGCACCCTGTAACGAGTCAGTGATGTTTTTTCTATCCTCCAAGCAGAATTCCTTAAGCTTGGTCTACATTTCAATTCTGCCAAGTCGGAATTAGTCCTTTTTAACAGGAAGAGCGATCTACTAAAGTCAGTCAAACTTGGGAATTCTTCGGTTCGCCCAGTCGATCTCCCTATAGATTCATCTATACGCCATACCCAGTACCTCCTTATTGAGCATCTAGCCCGCCCCATTTCCACCTCTTATGCATCAATAATTTCCTTCAAGTGCAGATTCAACCGGCATTTGTTAGCTGTCCTTTTCAATGCAATGGCTCTCCCTCACATTCTGTATATTTCACCCTTTTGGAAACTATTAACCAATATATGTCAGTGTCATGACCTTATATCATGCAGTGGTTTTTGAATTTGTTGCTGATTCGTGGTTTACCTTTATCCGTAAATGCCGTTGTTATGAAAAGAGTTAGTACAGTAATCAGTTTCTTCTTCTTTTTGTGCTTTTCTTTTGATTTTGTGTGTGTGTGTTTTCCCTCTACTTTGTCTTATCACGTTATGTGAATGATGATAGTTTAATAAATGAATAAATTATAAATAAATAAATAAGCCTATTAGGTGCTTCAAAATACCTTCCTAGAACATAGTTTAGTCGGTAGATCCGTCTCTGAAAGTTTCATTTTCACAACCTAGCCCCTTTTCAGGATAGCAAAAAAGTAGCTAAACTAGAATTTTGGCAGTTTTTGCTGATTTAGGCTACATTGTTAATAAGAGGCAACTTTTTTGAGAAATATGCATAATAAATTGGACAGCCTAGAGACAAAGCCTCACGTTCAGCAAACTTTTTGTCTGTAGCCTAGGGTTACATCTGGTCCTATGTAAGGGGGAGAAGAATCTAAAAATTCAATCAATTTAACCATCAACTTAACGAGAAATAAAAATCAATTTTGTATTTTTCGTTGCTAAAAATTCAATCAATTTAAAAATCAACTTAACGAGAAATACAAATCAATTTTGTATAAACACATTAATTTTAACGAGAAATAAGTACGCTTTTTTCCTTGAAATGCTTCACTTGAAAATCGTTCCTTTTCACAATGAATACAAATTGTTTACTGAAGGAATTTGAATGACAATTTAGCAGACAAAGGAAGTAAGAATGAACCTCTATGTAACTGAGTAACGCTGGTTGTTTCCTAGAAACTAAAAATTTTGCCCGAGGGGAATATCATTAAAGGTTAGGCACATATCTTAAGGTTGTTAATTGTATCCCGGTCACAATATGGGAAGTGTTATGAAAAAGCAGGTCGGGTTAAAAGCGTAGATTTTTCAAGAAAAATTGGATTAATTGATCGATCATGGAGCTACACAATAGCAGTGGGAACAGGGTTTTACTTTTTAATTCCACATAGAGAAATATACTAGCTCCTTTTTGACTATAGTCTTGCCTTTTTGCGAGGGGAGGAGGGTATTCCTAATCCACATAGAGGGTTACATTCATATAAGCAGACATCAAAGCCTTTTTCTAAACTCTAGACTGATAAAGTTTCCCCCCTAGCAGCGGATTATATTGTCCTGAGAACATTAGAAAATAACCGGTCCCACCAGAAGAATAACAGGCAATTGTATAAAGGGAATCCTTTGCTTCTGAAAAATCAACATAGGACCAGTTAATGCTTCGCTCCTTATTCCTGGAAATAGCGGGAAATTAATTTTTTTTTGCTGATAAAAACTGAGGCCGCGTGTGTAAAGCAGAAAAATATTGGGTTATGATCAGTTTGGCCAATATCCCTACTTGGGAGGGCCCTGAAGGTTTTCCCTACAATGTTAGGTTTTTAAACAACAACAAAATTATGATGTAACACATAAGTTTGAACTTTAATTTGGCGGAGCCCTGAAAGGTTTTCCTGGCTCTTGTGGGTATTTTAAACATTTAGCCAAACAACCAAAGAACACATTTGCATAAGCAAACAAGCGAACCGATATTAAGTAACAAACACCTGCATCCTTAAGAAAATTAGTAACACCTGCTGGTTGCTAGGGTCCACTTGAACTTGTTGCTAAGGCGCAGCGGCCGAATTTAAATGACACATTTTAACTTAAACCCCGTCCCTACTGATGGTATCTTCTTCAAGGAGCGACTCGTACGCCTGTTTTACCTTTTCAAGGGATTTTAGTAGCATGCCATTGACATCAAACGCTCTGCTATTCAGTTCCGATGATAATAGGTTCACATAAAGGGCGAATTTCAACAGTTCATGGCCTCGCACATGAGAGACAGCTTTGCCTTGTAACATATTCGCCATGTGTTTGGTGCGTATACTTGACTTACGATCTCCAAAAGCCCCGAGTCAGCCATAAGGAAGCCAATGGCTCCTAGGAAACATCTGCACGTGTGAAATCCATCTAGGACAACAGTAGCATTTCTTAAAGCACTTGTGGCAGGGTCTGCATCAACGATACACTTTGCCTTCCAGTAAAGCGGTTGGTCAAAGGTAATGACTAGAGTTTTTCTAGCTCGGGTAGCGCGCTTGTTAGCTTCACTCTTTTGTCCTTTTTTCAGAGGTAAGTAAAACGGCACCAATCTTTTATATAGCCTTGAACCCAGTCATGTAGCAAGTACAGTGGTAAATGGCTCCACTGATTAAATCAGCTAAAGAATGGTACTAAGGGATTGAAACCACAAACTGAAGGGGGATTCTAGAATGCTGGTTTGAAATTAAATTGTTTGAGACTAATATTCTAAGGTACCATTCCTAGCTTGATAGGGAATGCTGAATCGACCACAAATGATTCAAATAACTAGTTCAAATAGATCAATTTTCACGACCGTTTTGGGTAAGATGAGGTACT